>NW_027040639.1:1400000-1802379 GCF_037179485.1 Ochlerotatus camptorhynchus | reverse complement strand
TCACAGAATTTCTTCAGAATGATCTCAATAACTTTTTTAGAATAATTCACCTATATACAGAAAGTAGAAAGCGAACAAAGAACAATTTTGAGGAAGGTACGACTCGGGTAGAGCATTTCCTTTATCAAGCTCATCCGTTAATGAGGGATGGTGAGGGGTGTTTCCCTGCCACCGGCAAAAGGGATGATCGCCGATTTGCTCATGTACCTCCGATGTGTGGAAACAGTTCTATCGATTGTTTCACACTCAAGTCGCCATCTGACGTAAGCAACTACCCGATTTGTAGCTTTCTCAAAATTGTCCTTTGCTCGCTTTTTACTTTATATGTACAATTTTCACACAGCCGTACAGCAAGGTTGCAAATACGCATTTCAGCTAAAATAATGTTTTTCGGAACAATAAAACCAAAAGATGGTATGATGACATGTTTTACTTGTAACTTACAAGAAGAGGTTACACAGTATGCGTTTGAAACATAAAACCTGCTTTCTATGAGTCACAATCAGCGATTTACTGTGTGAAAAATCGCTGATTGTGACTCTCATGAAGTGAAATAAACAGGTTTAATATGTCAAACACATTCTTTGCAACCTCTTCTTGTATCTTACCTATTCAAAATATGATCATAGCATCTGATTATTTAATTTAAAAAAAACATTGTTTTAGCTGAAATGAGTATTTGCAACCTTGCCGTACATAACTATCAACTCTATAATTTAATCTCCTCATCTATGGTCTATCACTTTAAGTCTGATATTTGACGTTAAGCATCTTCTTCTTCTTCTTCTTCGCATATCAAGCTTATTGCATATCGCATATTAGCTTATTGCGTGCTCTCAACTTAGTGTTCTAGATGCACTTCCACAGTTATTAATTGAGAGCTTTCGATGCCTGTACCATTTTTGCATTAGTATAATTGTGTGGCAAGTACAATCATACTTCTATGCCCAGGGCAGTCGAGAAATTTTCCAACCCGAAAAATTCCTAGACCGGCCCGGGAATCGAACCCAGCCACCTCCAGCATGGTCTTGCTTTGTAGCTGCGCCTTTACCGACTGAGCTAAGGGAGGCCCCACGTTAAGCATCTCCGACTATGTAAATCGTTAAAATCACGCATGAAGTAATAACACGTGATTAGCCAAAGTAGATTAATTTCGATTTTTTATTGATTCTTCTAGGAACTTCCTGAAGGCTCCTTCCATAAATCCATCCTAAGAATTTCCATGCAATTAACCTCAGAAATTTCATAAATCTCTGCTTAGAATAATCTTGGACTTCTCCCCTGCATTCAATTGGAAATTCAATTCGTATTCTTCTTACAATACTCATAGTATTTCTTCAGAATTCTCAAAACAAAAATCCATAACAAGCTTTGAAACACTTCTCATAATTCCTTTGAGATTGAACCCTCAGAATTTGATTTTATTGAAATTCTTCTCGGAATTTATTTCGAACTCTTTAGAATTCTCTTGGAAGTATCTTCAGAAATCATCCCAGAATTCTTTTAGAACTATCCGCACTATTTTTAGGGAAATAGTGACTTTTTGGTGTAAAAAGAGACTTTTTAGTGACTGGCTTCAAAATAGTGACCTACTACCAGCCCTGTACATTTGTTTAGCACAGTATTGAACAGTAGAAATATACCATGGTCCCATAGAACGTTATTGAATGTTTCTGGATTTGTTCCGCTGGTTCCAGAGCAATGGCTGGAACATATTCCGGTGAGCATCAAACAAGAGCTTTTCATAAACGTGCCAAACCAACCATGCGATAAATCAATTCACATGAGAATTCAAAATAAGATCAATAAAAGTCATGATGAGTAACCAGCACCATGTTGGCCACACCCGGACATGTTCCGGATATCCCCGGGGAAGTGGTAAATTCTTTTTAAATCAAAATCCATCAAGCGATACATCAAATCACATGAGAATTCAAAGCCATTTCCGTTGACGGTCCAACTGAGTATCGTAAGAACTATATTCTCCACATCCGGACATGTTCCAGATACCCTAGGGGAAGGGGACAGAATCTGTCTTGAGACAAATCTCATGATGCGATGTGTTGCCTAACATTTTTAATTCTATAGAAGCAATCCTAAGAACATATCTGTGACGTTGTTTTATAGTTTATTTAATGAAAGCCTATTTTTTTCTAATGGCACTGATTTGCGGTTATTTTTTGCTGTGGGACAATTTGACTTGGTATTGTTTTTCATTTTTCCTGAACAAACAACCTTTTTTCAATAGCACATCTCAAAAAACATGGAGAGATAAACTGAATAATAATGCTAGCTCAAAATTGATAAAAAAAAATGCAGATGGGACTGACTTGCGATTACCGGCGGAATGAAAAACAAAAAAAATATTCCATTCATTTGTACCTTACTTCATTTTTTTTTTTTGTTTTTTTTTTTCATTGATTTGTTTTTTGTTGATTTTGTTTTCCGTGGACGTCAGATACAGCTCCCATACCTGGACCCCACAGATCGACCCATCAACTCATGAACCGGGGACCAACGGCGTGATCAGAGATGTTATGCCTCAGAACATCCCGGCGGCGTCGACTGGGATTGAACCCAGGCCTGCTGGGGTGAGAGATAATCATTACACTACTACCGGCGCCGCTGCCTTACTTCTTCATTACATTAATTATACTCATCTTTCCAAATTGTGTTCAGGTGTTCATCAATTGAAACGGCTTGAAAGCATTCTTCCTATTTGGAAGCGATTGCCTGTTGATCTGAAGCATCCTCAACTACATCTTCCTTCATCTACATAGTCTCCTCACAGACAATTAGACAAAACACATTGAATATTTTTCAATATAAAACATCCTTGCCAAAACACTACCGTCATCTGTTGAGTATACTGTGATGGGTAGTACGCTGAACAGATGGCGATAGTGTGTAAACGTTAAACGCAAGGGTTATTGACTATGCGCGCCACTGGTGGTGGTACTACCAACTAAAAACTGTCATTTTTGGCCTTGCCGCAGACCTTCTTCAGAGTTTGCCCGTCGTGGAAGCAGTCGCAGGTATGTTGCAGATCTGCTGATTTGGAATCCTTTACGATTAAGCGCTTCCACCAGTTCGTCAAGAGTTTTGACACTACGAAAGCTTTCATCATTCCCCTCTCTCCTTGTCACAAGTTGTCACAAATTGTGCATACCCTCCATCACCCATAAAATGCTACGTCATTTATGTATGGTCCCTAAGTTCTTTAGTGGGAATGACACTGATGAAGGCTGCACATTCTAGTCGAAGTACGTATCTGGCATGGATACTGAAATTAATTAAGTGGAATTCAATGGAAGATAACCTTGTTGGCTGTTTTATTTAATCTATCGACAAAATTTACAAAAACGTCTCTTACAGTTACCCTACAGGTAAAAAAAGGATCAAACGCCGGAATGATGGCATCTCGATGCTGCATCGCCTCCTCCCACGGAACTAGGCAGCTCCTACCGTAACTGGACTGTCTATACTATCTGATTCCGGCGTACTTTCTGCGTGTCAGGCCCAATCGAGTTTTGACACGAAGCGACTTCTCTACGTTGTATCCTTAGCATTCTGAGAACCTTTGCCATACTAGGATACAAGCTATGCATGCTATGGCTACATAGTTTTTCAGCTGCCAGCAGCAACTTCTCCACACTGAACCACTATGACATATTCCTGTTATATGGAAGTCTAATAAATTTGCACTATAAGATAATCCATTGAAAATTATATGATTGAAAATGTGTCAGGTAAATTCTATATCAATACCTGATACATTTACAATGCTGATAATTTGGTAACTTTTATATGATCGTCATATGACAAATGAAAATCCGTCAAATTATAAAAATTAACTGAAATCAATTTGAAACCCATAATCATAAGCTTTACTTTTCAGCACAATATAATATATGAGTCATAAATCAATAATTTATGAAGAACGATCATGTAAGATGTATTTTATTGGGAGCGATATTCATCCCAGAAAATCATGCCAAAACTATTATATATGACTATATAATGATTGGGATAGATCTGTTTACAATCTTTAAACGCCAAAAATCAAAGGAAGCTATTACAATGAGATTTACATGTTTTCCTATACTGCAAAGTTAAATGACTGTCCAGTAGTTTCTACATGTCTGTTTACACGCGAAACTCTAACAAACGTCAAAAATCGTTAAAAGCATTTCTAATGAAATATACATGATTATTTTATAAGATATATCTTTTAGTGAGCAATATTCATCATGAAAACAGGTATATTTTACAGAATTTTCTCAAAGTGCAAACTTATATGATTTTCCATTAGTTTCAAGATGTTTGTTGCCACCCACATATCAACAGTTTTTCTCCATGAAATATATCAGACAATATTCAAATACGTCTTACCTATCGCTAACTACGTTCAAAGCAAAGTTTTATCAAGTACTAAGTATGTGAAATTACGATAGAAATCATTCCATATCGCAGTAATAGTTTTTAAGTGATAATCCAATGGAATCTGTCAATCATCACATGGAATGAATAAATCTGCTGACATTGCTATGTTATAAGATGGATCCAATAAATGGTACATGTCGATTTGTTTCAGTGCAGAGGCTCTGTATCGGCTAAAGCATTGCTTTGCTTGCTCTACAAGCATTCAGAAAGATCTTCGAAGCACTTATTGTTCAGACCACGGTTGTTCTTCGAAATAGGTGCGACCTATTTCAATGGTAAGAACGTGCATGGCATCCTTGATATTGTTATTTTAAAATAATAATATATCTTTCCCTGAATGTGTCATGGAGCCAGCTCCAGTATTTCTCATATATTTTTTTTTTTTGTTTTCCATGCGACAATTTCCAACAGTACCGACAGTTTCAGATCCAAAAACTCTCGATCTTCCTTAAAACGGAGATAGAGTTTCACAACTCCTTGACAGATGCGAATATTTCATCTACAGTGTGCAGACTTTTTCAGTGTCTTGTACTAATACTCGATTAGTACAACTGAAGAAGTCTGCACACTGCAGACGAAATAAGCGTATCTGTCAAGGATAAGCCCATAAGGTAGTGGAATTAAATGGAAATTACCAATACTTCTCTCTTACTTTATCGTGAAACTAATCGAATACATGTCTTGATTACGTCGTTATCACATTTTCTTAAAGCTTCATCAATCCCAATCGAATCCACCTACTCCGGCTTGGCAATACCGTCCCTATTGCATAATCAAAGTGACGATTGACTCACAGATGGCGAGTGGGTGAAAAATGGTAATGACGTTTTGATATCTGTCAAATTGCATGAAATTTTTGTAGTACATCATCATTTTTGAAATTGCGGTCGCATGACCAGTTCAGGCTTTCTTTTGATTCACCATTACTGACTAGGCTATCTGGAGTCCCCAGGATTCTGAGGGTTCTTCTTCTTCCTTCCAATAATTAAAACCAACTTAAGTTATTATCAAATGCTATACGAAAAAAAAAATCCTCCAACATCTGGTTCTGTCTGCGGTTCTTGAAAATATAGAAATTCCCACTCATCGTTTCGACTCGCATCCCGCACTGAAATAAATTTCCCAACCCACCCATTTCTCCCACTTGCTCCAGCCAGCGCAGCAAATATTTCTCGCCATCTTGAGCGCGCTCATTTCTGGGGATAGAGTTTTCACCATTTCGCCAGCCATCCTACGCCACCAATCTGCCTGCCGACCAGCGAACGAGAGATTCTTGGGCCTTATTCCTTTCGAGGTTTGCTTCGGTAGACTGTTTTTTTGTTGTTGGGTGTGTGGCCACCGCCATGACTTGGCTGCTTCCTGACTTGTCCCATCCGACGAGGGCAGTTCGGAGGCAGTGCCAGTATATGTGCCATGTGACTCAGCAGCTTCATGTGGAATCCCTAGCTAGCGCACTAGTTGAAGGGCCTTATGGTCACGAATTTTGACTACCGCCGGAACGGAAGCCGGTAAGACCGGGATGCGGACGGGCAGCTGGGGGGAAAAGCTATTATCCGGAATGACTCTCGTTTTTCGAGCTGCTTTCACTAATTTACTGCTAAAATGTTTTATTTTAATCCCCACACGACGAAGGTTGGTTGGGCTCGGCACTATGCGATCCGGACGGACTCGTTAGTTTCGGAACAGTATGCTGCGTAGTTGTAGGGTTCCTCTCTCACCTTTGAGCTTTTGCGGAACAGAACAGTGGGGAAGGAAATATACTTGCGGTTTCAGTCGTTCTGGTGCGACTTGGTGCCGCTTTTTCTCCTTCTGTGGGGACGACGACCGGATGCTATTTCAGTGTGGAACTGAGAGGGGATACCCGGTGTGGTGGCAGGGCAAACAGGAAATAGTGAAATTTTCTGGCGAAAGTCATTCATTTTCTTGCAGCGCGACTTCTCTGCCGGTTGTTGCTGCTGCTGCTGGTGGTGGTGGCTTTTGTGTCGGTTTTTGGCGGGGAGTTTCTTTGTGGGATTCAGTTTCTGTTTGGTTATTCCTTTGGTGAAAGAGTCGTCAAGGACTCCGCGGTAGATATTTTATTTGACTTTGTAATTTTCTGTCGGTTTTGTGGGTTTAACGTCGTCGCAGTTGCTGGAAATGGTGATGGGAGGCAAGCTGTTTCTTTTCTCGCGAAACGACCGACCGACGCAATGGTGAGGGAGAGCAGGGAATTTTATGGCAGCTTTTGTTCATGAAAAATTAATTTCGCGTGTCATGTCGCGGAATGTTGATAGAAATAATCCAGAACTGAAGTCGTTATCGATTTGTTTTACATTTTTCATGACCGTTTTGCTAGTCAATTGGAAGACGCTCAGAGCGTGCGGCTGCTGGGTATATTTTGTTCGAAAGGCAATAACTCATACTTTGGTACACTCCAGTTATGGAAATTATGGAGTTCAATACTGACCTGAATAAAAGTTAAAGATACGCAAATGAAAAAGGTATGATCATGTTCAACTCATATATAGAGTACGTTTTAAGTAAAATCGTTATCAACGAGTAAATTTACACGTTATTTTTAAAATATTTTACTGAAGGACCTGAACGATATCTAAGAAGCGACGGCTAGCCAAAATACACGATTGAGCAATAAGACTTATAGAGAACGGCTGCATAATAAAAGATCACTAAAAGAAGGGAAAACTAGTTTACATACTATATTACAAAATTACCAATAAACCAGCAAGATCTGGTAATCCGTAAACAATTGATGAATTTCCAATTAAGAAAACAAATTTCACATTTAAAATTAAAAAGCAAGCAATAATAAATTGAAAGTACAATCAATAAAACCTGAAAAATCTAAAAACAAACCTAATTTTGATTTTTTTTTTTATAACACCTTTTTTAATGTCCATTTACAATGTTGTACTGTTGTTGGAACATCTTTCATGTCTTGAGTAACTTTTCATTAAATTCTACGTTCTACAACTTAGACTGAGACAGCAAATGTCTATCGTGTGAAATAGTAAAGTTTGTATCGTTGCACCATCTGTGCGGCAAAAACATGAACTACTTTGTCCACCAAATTTATTTATTTATTTCGTCAAGCAAAGTACTAACTAAGCCTGAGAAACTTTGCTGAAGACATCAATTCCATTCAATGCGCAATCCCAGACTGTTATTACTTTTTCCTAGATTTCATTCCTCAACCACTGTGGCAATGGTAACAAAGAGGAGAAATTTTGTTAGTCTGGATTCTCCTGATTTATGTTTAACAAAACTTTCACGAATAAGATTTTAAAGGTGGTGTTAAGGTGTGAAACTTAAAATGCACAAATGAATTGCTACTCCTTGGTTGCTGCGGTTACTACAAATAGGGAGTAGCAATTTTAGAACTGTATGTATCATCTTAAGTAAGTGATTTGATTATTTTAACTCAGTAATTTAAGAGATCTGGGATTGAACCTACATCCTTCTGCGCAGTATGCAAAAATGGTCGACACTAGGCCACCGATGCCCTTACATCACAACAAACTATTACGTACGACGTTCGTTTAAGTCCATCGGTATGCAGCTCTTTAAATAGTAATGATGTCCTCGGTATGGATCAACTATGTTTTCCACCCCGGACCAAATAAACGTATGATATTGTACCAAGAATACATCTTTTTCTCCTCAAAGTTCCGAGCAAGTTTTATGTATCAGTAGCGATTTCTTAAGATCTCTTCTAATAAAATAAGCTTCTAATTCCCAGCACAACTTGCTTTTGGCGATACTGTATAAGGACGATCTTATGTAAATATATTGCGGTATACTGTGGACTTTCTTAAAAAATCTCACGATCTTGATTTATCGATTTATGATCATAGCATACCTTACTTATTATATATAGTAAGAATAATATTGCGGAACTCAAGAAGAAGCTTCCGTCCTGTGGCTACCGTAGAGTTCTACCGCAGTTATCAAAGTTCCACTGCCAGTATGAATATGAACTGTATGCAGAGTATGAACTGGCAAGCTGGAATAATGCAGAGCTTTTTGAGTGTGTTGATTTATTTCCTTTTAATTCCATTATAATTGCTTATGCTTTGACAGATACGCGTATTTCGTCTACTACTTGCAGACTTCATCAGTGCCAAGTACTCAACACCAGTACTTGGCACTGACGAAGTCTACAAGTAGTAGACGAAATACGTGTATCTGTCAAAAGATAAGCAATTATAACGGAATTATTAAGGAAATAAATCAACACACTCAAAAATCTCAAAAGATTGAAACTAGAATTAATATTGTTTCGTGAATAGAGGATGTCGAGATGCGGAGCGAAATCAACAGACACCATTAACGGAAGTCTTGCACTATTAGGCAGTTCCACGTGCTTATCAGATTTTTCAGGCCTGCTGGGGTGAGAGGTAATCACGCATACCACTACACCACCGGCGCCACTGATTATCAGATTTGACTCTTTCCTATTTAAATAAAACATTGTCTATGTTTTCGACAGGGCAAACTTTAATCTTCCATAGATATTAAGGTCGTTTTGGCTCAAGTGTCGTATTTTAAATTGGCATATGAACTGGTATCGAAGCACGAGTTTATGAGAACTGATTTTAAAACGTGAAACATATAGGGGAAATGACGGCTTCGGCATGCCAGACTATTTTCGGCAACCCTTATTGAAACACTATTTTCACTGGATTTTCTTACGAAAACACTTCGCTGAATGCATGCAAACGATTCGTTATGCTTTCAGCTTCAATTTGACTTTATTTTTACCACTGACCAAAAGCAATCTAGCAAGGTTTTCTTGAAATGAAACACACGCTCTACAAATTGTAGCTGATTTCGAGTTGCCGATAATAGAACAGCAGATTTACATGCAGTTCAAATGGAACGGTTGCCGAAGAAAAACTGGTTGCCGACAATACTTGCTCTCACTAGAGAAGATTGGAGCTTTGTAAAAGCGTTTCAAAACAGTTTTTGACAATTCTTTCGACTGAAATTGTTAGAGCAGCTGGCAGCAAAAGATTGTAAACAAACCAATACTGCATATGTGTGCGTTTGTTAGAGAAAAAGGCTATAGAAAGAAGGTCGGTGCTTAGGTTGCCGAGAATACGTAAATTCCCCTATGTAGTGAAAAAACAATTGACCTTTTCAAGCTAGAGGCATCCCAGTCTTAACTCTAGCTCTAGTATCAATTAAGTATCTGATAAGTATTCTTAAGTATTTCTAAGTATTTTTAAGTATTTTGAGTTTTGGATTTTTTAATCGTAGTAACCGGTTACTAATGTAGTTGTTTGTTGTTGTATTATTCCATTCCATTACGTTTAATCACATACTAAAGTATATAAATACTAGTTTCAATCTATTTTAAACGCTGGCTAGACTGAGCAATAATAACATGTTACAACGGTCATCAAATAATTGCAACACAGAAACCACCATCAAGATAGCGCTATAATATGTCCTATCTCTGTAGTCTGAACGTACTATTAAATTAAATTAAATTAAGTAGTCTGAACGTACTATTAAATTAAATTAAGTAGTGTAAAAATGTTTATTTTAAGTAAGTAAGTATTTTAATTCTACTTATGAAGTAGTTCACCAAAACACATTTTTCTTTCAGCGAACCAGTTGGACCAGGGACAGCAAATTATTTATGATTTACAGTACGATATCAAACTTTTGAATTCTATTACTAAGCTGGAGGCTAATGGTCAAAGCGTAAAACCATTGGTGCTTAGGCTGAGTGTGAAAGCACTGCACGATTCAATCCATTGGTCTGTCCAGACGGTAAAGGACGAGGCAATGAAAGAGCCAACAAAAACATTCAGTCACTCACGAACAGGCGACTCACACCGCTTGCCTTCGCTCACACAGCATATAATTGGCAAATCAAAGTTGGCACTCGTGGAGAATAGAAGAACTATAACAGTGATGATGGTTTCAAAATTTTCCACGGGGAAGTATACGAATGCAATCTTAAAATGCTTTTATTTTGTAAATGGAACATTTTATTTAAATCTGGTTGCTGCTACAGTGGTAGAAAAGCTCAAATCTATGTGTACACCTAAAAATCTGAAAAGAAATTAATTTTTCTGTTTTATTTGTCTATTGAGTAGTCCTTAAGTTTTCTACTAACATAGCATCAACCAGATTTAAATAAAATTCTCCATTTGCGAAATAAAAGCATTTTAAGATTGCACTCGTATTTATACCTCACCGTGTAAAATTTTGAAACCATCATCACTCTCATAGTTCTTCTATTCTCCACGAGTGCCAACTTTGATTTGCCAATTGAGGCATTTTTCCATAGAAAATGTACGCTCAGTCATTCAAAACAAGGATTGGGTACCATCACGGAAGAATAAACGTGCTGACTGAGCTACTGACTGAGTGCTCGGCTGTCAGTGACTCGTTTACCTCTCAATCATTCAGGCTCTCACAAGGCAGTGAATGATGAGGCAGATGGCAGTATTCATATGAAAATGACTCATTGAACCTGACTGTTTTGTGCACTGCTAATGGTGCCGTTGTCGTCTAGACTCGCAACCAGATCCCAAACTCGCCTTTCAAACCAGCCAGTCTGAACCGCAAGCTGCATGAGTATGAAATTCTTGACTTTAAGCAGGTCAAGGATGCTAGGACTAAATTGAACTGATTGCAATTGCCACTGGTGGTCGTATCGTGCCGAGTTTTGAGAAACTGACATCGGTTAAGGTGGGCTACGACGGACTGATGAGGGAGTTGACTGCCCTGTGCGGCTTAACAGTCCACATGATGATATGGAACTCCACGAAGCTCTATGGGTTCAAATAAGTTGTCAGGACGTCGTACACCGTTGGAAAAAATCATGTAAACTTCTACAATATATAGCGCACACATTCTTAACGCTACATTTAGCGTAAATTTACACGATATTTCATGTTTTTTAAAGCGCGATTTCGCATTAACCAGCAGTGTTGCATACAAGCTTAGCTTAAACTTAAACGTGGTGAAATATTACGCGATGGTTAATATTCAGAATTTTTGTTTTCATCATAGGTCAAGCTCTTCCCCAAACACAAAATCTTGAAACTTGTATCACGCACAGTCCCGCACTACCCTACTAAACTTATGTAATAGTCACTACACCTAGTCAAATAGAAATTAACGAACAATTAATTACACTGAACTTAAAGACACTTCTTCCATTTTCAATGCCTCTACAAAACACACCGCGAACCTATGTACAAAAAACGTTACAGTCCTGCCTCTTCCACGGGTCGGATTAAAGTGGACGATAAAGAACTTGGGATTCCTCAGATAGGCCGCTAAAACAAATTCTTGGCATTCGTTCTGGAAACCGAAGAAACGATCTTATCAAAACGCGATCTCCTATTACCTTGAACTTTCAGTCGCGAAAATCGCGGAAACATTAAATGATGACGCGAAAATAGCGAAGAGACTGATGTGCTGTCACAAAAATTGTGGAATTCATTGTAACTTTTCCGTCCCGGATTATTTTGCTGTCATCAATTTTGTTGTTCATTTGGCTCTCAATTTTTTACCAAACACCCTGCAAATAATCGAGAAATGATCTCAATTCCATAAGTCACACCGGATTTACACGGAAATTCCCTGGGGTTTGTCCAATGTGAGACATTTTCATGTTTTTTTTATTTCTAATATGAACATAGCATTTCTCGTTGTCAAATCATAAACGAATCGTACATATGCGAGTAATTGTCATGTATACCGGATATTCTAGGCTCTCCAAATCGTCCTGGAGTTCAGTTGATTTGTTCTACTATATCCACCAAGACTGCAATAGTGTCTGTAGTATCGAAATATGTCCAAACAGATTCAAAGTGCTAACGGCGCCGGTGGTGTAGTGGTAAGCGTGATTACCTCTCACCCCAGCAGGCCTGGGTTCAATCCCAGTCGGCGCCGCCGGGATGTTCTGAGGCATAACATCTCTGATCACGCCTTCCTTCGGATGGGAAGTAAAGCCGTTGGTCCCCGGTTCATGAGTTGATGGGTCGATAGGTAGGGTCCAGGTGTGGGAGCTGCCTTCCTGGCACGTCGCTAGCATTGGTGCTCAGCACGGAAAACAAGATCGACGGAAAAAAAACAAACCAAAGGAAAAAAAAAAAGATTCAAAGTGTCTATGTGGATCGTGCCCGACCTATTGCTACGTATACACGATGTTATAGGTTCTGAAATCATTCTGGAGATCAGATTATTTTTCTACTAGATCACCCAAGACTAGCCCTAAAGCTTCCGGCGGTGGTGTCTTGCTAGCAGTTCGTTCTACTTTTAACTCTCGGTTACTTCATCCCCCTAATAGCTCAGGTGTCGAACAGGTGTGGGTAGCTGTTACCCTACCGTTGAAAGTGGTTTTCATTTGCGTGTTGTATTTACACATTGATTCACTTTTTTGGGTTAAGAGATAAACTAGCCTATGGCTAAAAATCTCTATAATAAAGAAAAAAAAAAAAAAAAAAAACTTTGTCAACTGGTCATCGAATGAAACAGGGTTCTTTCATCCGCGCTCTAATGGTTCACACATTATACCTCTAGAAGCATCTCTCCTAGATTGCTACAATACTGCTGATGTTCTGAAACGGAACGGGGTCTCCAATGAAAATCATAGACTGATCTATGTTTCCTTAGTCGTGAACTCGCCTCTAATTGCTCGATTCAAGAGGCACCCGAACCACTAGTTAAACGTTGTAGACACCATTCACCTCTGCAGTTATCATTACACTTATATAAGGCTTGCACTTTTCGGGTTACCGTGGATAGCGTATCGTATATAGGGAATCGAATATTGTCGTGTATGTGATCGATCTGTTTGTACCCATGACAACTCCACCCATATTTAGTAACCCTCCTTGGACCAACCACCGACTCAAGCGACTGAAGTCATCCAAACTTCGTACGGATGCATCGAAGAGGAAGTACAACCTCGTTAACAAACAGTATACGCAGCTCAACAATCAGCTTTATCAAGCCCATCAGCGCCATATACAAACTAAACTCAACGCAAATCCCAAGAGCTACTGGAATCATGTGAACGATCAACGGAAGGAATCGGGCTTACCTTATACCATGTACAATACGGATCGAGAAGAATCAGATACGGAGGGAATCGCTAACCTGTTCATGTCACAATTCAGCAGTGTCTTCGTCAAAGAAAATTTACCTAACGAGCACATCGTAGCCGCCGTAAGTTCCCATACTTTCTGCTGTTGGGCCGCATCCGCCTATCTCGACTAATGATGTTCGTAGAGCACGCTTTCGTTTGAACAATTCTTTCAGCACTGGCCCTGGCGGAATCCCTTCCGCGGTTATTAAGAACTGGATTGGAGTGCTGGCCGCACCTTTAGCATCCATCTTCAACCTCTCTTTGGATTCTGGGATCTTTCCCGACTGCTGGAAGGATTCTTTTGGCAATAAGCAGTCGGTGTCCAAATACCGTGGTATCGCTGCTTTATGCGCAGTCTCAAAACTGTTTGAGCTATTGGTGCTAGATTATTTAAAACACACATGCTCTAGTTACATCGCGACTGAACAATACGTGTTGTAATGCCGAAGAGGTTGACCGCTACAAATCTCGTTCAATACACATCATCAATCATACGCGAGATGGAAAGAGGTCATCAAGTGGATGCTATCTACATCGATCTTTCTGCTGCTTTTGATAAAATCAATCACGAGATTGCAGTGGCCAAACTAGAGCGACTTGGTTTTCACGGTTCCCTTCTTGATTGGCTTCGCTCATACCTCACTGGTCGACATATGTCAGTGAAGATTGGAGATCATTTTTCTCAACCGTTCGCTGTTTCTTCTGGTGTACCTCAAGGCAGTCATCTGGGACCGTCGATATTTTTATTGTATCCGAATGACGTTCACTTTTCGATCCGTTGCCTGAAGCTGTCTTATGCTGACGATTTTAAACTATACTTTGTATTAAATGCTTCTAAATGGGCCATTATAACGTTTTCCAGGAAAAAATCACCTATCTGTTATGGTTACTTACTCCGCAGGATCAAAATTATGCCGTCGAAGACTTAGGCGTCCTTCTTGATTCACAACTCACCTTCAAGGACCATGTGGCTTATGTTTCCGCTAAGGCATCTTCTCAACTTGGTTTCATGTTTCGTTCCGCCAAAGACATAGGGACATTATTTTTTTTTAAACACTCTATTGTTCGCTAGTTCGCTCCACATTAGAGTACTGTTCTGTAGTAAGGGCTCCTTTTTACAGCAACGGGGTGAATCGTATTGAGGCCATTCGGCGAAGATTTGTACGGTTCGCCCTTTGTTGGCTACCCTTGAGTGATCCTTTCAATCTCCCTAGTTATGAAAGTCGCTGTAATTTGATGTTCCTACAATTACTAAGTGTTCGCCGAGGCGTATCTAAGGCTACCTTCATCGCTGATCTCCTACGATCGGACATTAATTGCGGTAGCTCAGTCAACAAAGGCGCAGCTACAAAGCAAGTCAATGCTGGAGGCGACTGAGTTCGATTCCCGTCTGGTCTATTAGTTTTTTGGGTAGGAAAATTTCTCTACTTCCTTGGGCATAGGATGGTACAGTAGACTGATGCAAAATTTGAAATTTTTGCTCCACAGTGCTCAAACGGTTTCATATCGTGTCCTGATAAGCCTCCGAAAGTTTAAACTCATTTGATAAGAAACTAATTTGGCACAAGCCATTTGAAGTTTATATGGAAATTTCTATGGGAAAACAAAACTTTTTGTTCATTATCTTCTAGCTTTTTTACATATTGTACTGTTAACAAATTCTATTGCCATTCTTATGGGAATATTTATAAGCTACAACTTTGCAGAAAATCATTTTTCAGCCAAACGTCATATTAAATAGTTATTAATTGTTTAAGAGATTGATAATCTTATGGCAAGATTAAGCAACTGTATTGTGGGCAACACTGTATTCTGCAGTGTGACTCTTGTGTTGTGTTGTGTCCTCTACAGTGCTGCACAATTTCGACAATACACGGTGATACTCAAAATTCTGCTTTGGTCACTCGTTTGAGCTAACAGTCATCGTCAAGGCAAACCATGTCAATTGTCAGTGGCATTTTTGTCAGTGACGAACATGTGCTGATTTGTTTATTAGCTAAATTTAAAATGAAATTAAATGTCTTGAGGAAAACATTCACATGGAGCCATTAAAGTGAACAAGCATCTACGTCCTGAACAGCTTGGATAACAATAATGTGACTCAGAATGCAAGAAATTACCCTTTCTGTTACCAGGTGAATCTTTGTCATTGACGAAAAAATTAATGAGATTTTGACAAAGATTTCTTTGAGGATCAAGTCTATCATTGACTATGTGACAAACAATTTTGTCAATATCGCGCAAAAGTCTGTCAATGACAATGACAAATCTCAGCACTGGTCCTCTATTCTACGCGCCATAAACACCAATGTTGCCTGCTGAACAGTTGATTGAGCATAATCATAAGACATCAGTGACTTGAATCATTAATAAATTTTGTTCCTTAAATTTGATCGAAAAGTGGTTTTCAACAAAGTTGTAGCTGAGAAAATTTTCATCAATCTCAGCTATCATTTTCTAAAGTAGAGTGAACTGGTGAATTTTGAGATGGATATGAACCTAAATTATGGTTTCTACATAATAATTCCCATATTAACTTCAAATTGTTTGTGCCAAGTCAGTTTCTCACTAAATGGGGACTCACTCACTAATTTTGGGAGGCCAATTTGAAACCGTTTGAGAACTGTGGAGCGAAAATTTCAAATTTTGCCTCAACCTAATGGTACAGGCATAGAAAGCTCTCAACTAAAATATGAAGGTACTTAAAAAAACACTAAGTTTAGAGCAGACAGAAATTTAATATGCTTGAAATGCCATGTAGTAGTATATAAATGGTATTTTTAGGCAATTAAAACAGTTTTTTTTTTTTGTCGTGGTTTAGTATTTGATTTCTGACGACAAGTAATCCTACAGAGTGGATGCCTTTCGCCGTGCAAGTTCAGCTCCTTCGCCAGACTTTCCTCCATCAGCGTCAAGGAAGATCCACTGTCCAGGAGCGCATAGGTTCGTACCATGAGCCCCTCATTGTACAGCGTGACCGGAACGTACTGGAATAGTACAGGTTTGCTTCCTCCTCGATGCGTGTTGCAGGACCTGGTTTCTCGGGGACTGCCACCGCTGGCTTGATTCGCAGCGTGAGTGTTCGGTGCCGAACCTGACGCAGACGACGGGATTGAATTGTCTTTCGCGTCGTTATGCATCATCCGATGGTGCTTGTATTGGCAACCGTTCTTGCCACACGACTTCCCGGACTTGCAAGGACCTCGATGATTCCCCAGGCAGCTACGGCATAATTTATGCTCCCGGAGTGCAGCCCATCGCGCGGAAAGCTCCATCGAAACAAATTTTTTACACTTCTCCACTGCTACGCAGCTGTCGTTGCAGATGACACATCCACTATTGACGTAGCTTTTCTTGACCTCCGGAACGGTCTCAGTGTGTGCGTTTAGGAATCCATCGTTCTTCCGTTCCCTGTGTGTCTTGTTGTCAGAAGGGCCTGAAAACTGAGGTATCGTCACCGTACTCGCTGCTGCCGCCAAGTTGTACAACCAGTCGCTGAACTCGGACAACGTTACCGATCGAAGAGATTGACGATGGGTCGCCCAGTTCAGACGAATCATCGGTGGAAGTCGATCTACCAAATTTTGCAGCAGCGTCAAGTTGCAAAGATGCTCTTCCAACTCACAAGCCTTCACTGTTGCCACCATATTGCGAACAGCCAGCGCAAAGTCGACGAGCGTACCAAAGCGGTCTGCTTTGGGAGCGGGATGAGCATTTATCTTCTGCAACAGCGAATGTACGATGATTTCCGGTCGCCCAAACAACATTCGCAACGTAGAATAAACTTGATCGAGGTTGGCTGGATGCAAGAGCTGCCATTTAACCGCTTCCAATGCCTTTCCGCGCAGACTTTTCTGTAGACGAGCCATGTTCTCCTCGGCCGAAAACCCGCAAAGATTCGTTGTGTTTTCGTAGGTTGCGAAAAATAAGGGCCATTCCTCCGGTTCCCCGCTGAAAATTGGAAGCTCCTTAGAGACTGCATGACGTGCGGCGATGTGGCTTCTATTGAGCAACGCCGTCCCCCCCCCATGGCGGAAGGATAGTCGTGTAAGTCGTACGGATAGTACTCTTGAGCGGCAGGATGCGCAACATCAGCATATGGAGCAAATGCCGAAGCATTCGGGCGCTGAATTTGATTCGCATGAAAGAACGTCGGAATATGCGGACGTTGATCAGCCCGTAGAGAAGCAAAAGTCGAAGCGTTAGGACAATGGATTGGTTGAGGAGGATTGAACAAAGGTATGTTTGAACTTTGATGGGTACGAAGGGGGTCACGAGCAGAAAAATCGGGACGCTGGTTAGTTGCGGCCGTAATATCAACTGGAACGTATATTTGTTGCTGTTCCTGATGTGGAACGAAACTCAATCTGTCACGTGGTGGTGCAAAGGGAGGCATATTGCTACGATGACCATCCACAGGCGAAGAATGGGAGGCAGGATAGTTTCTTGCGTTCCTGGGAGCGAAAACATTCGCTTCCTGTCTACTTTGTCGAACAGGAATGGCATTCTCCGGTGACTCGAGCAGAAGCTGGAATCTACGCAAAAGAAACTTGCGTTCGATGGCTTGCTCTTCCTCTAAAAGTTGGATCCGGAGTTCGGCAGGAAGCTTGCTCACAAGGTCTGGATCAACAGCATATTGTCTGGGAACTATTGACACACCATGTTGCACGATTGGTATTCGAGGAGTACGCGGACGTGGGGTTGGTGATGGCGGATTCGACAATCGTGGTGTTCGTGGACGTGGGGTAGGCGGCTGCAAGTCTGGTAATGGACTACGTGGGTGTACGAGTGGCGTTCGCGGGGTTTGCGGTCGTGGGGTAGGAACCGATGGGATTGCCGGCCGTGGCACGGGCGAGAGTGGGACTGGAGGTGGTAGTAATGGTGACTGCTGATGTGGTATTGGCTCACCTGGAGTGGATGAACATGGCGGTTGTGGAGCAGGAACTCTGACATCGATGCATTCCTGGCAGCTCCAGTCGTAGTTGGCCATATCTCAGTTGACTCCAACGCAGCCGAAGTGGAACCACCGGGTGCAGTCGTCACAGCAAGCCATATCGTCGCTATCGGGCATTTGACAGAATGGACAGGATTGCAATCTATCATCCAGCACTGGATCCAACGTACGGTTGACTAGAGGCATCTTCAATTGATCCGGTAAACACAAATTTTAAAATGTTGCTTGGGCAACGAATGAAAATGCAGTCCGAATTTTAACGCGTCTTTTTTTATTGGGAACGGGTTAAAATTTTCCTGTGAAACATGGAGTTTTAGGTTGGTTAACTGTTTGTTTACATACGTTTATATCTTACGTTTGTGCAGGTTTCCAATTCGCTAACCAGATCGGTTTTATGTATGCAGCGCTTGAATAATACCTGTAGACCATTATTTTTAGAATACAAGTTAGAGATAACATAGGCATAAGAATCTAACTAAAATTTACCTCAGCTACTTTACAGCTCATAAATTCCGACGCACTTCTTATGCACGTAGCTTTACCACACTACTTGACCTACAACCTCCACAAATTTTTCGTATTAGTTTTAGTTTTCATGTTTGTATATATTTCCCTACCTTACTTTTAACCGATAGATAATAAGAATTCAATAATGTTAAGCTAGTTTTAAGGTAGATAGATCACTAGGTAATATATTATGTTTAATTATTATTCAGGCTACTTCCTAAATCGCGCACACGATGATTTGCCGATTTTCTTCTGACAGGTGAAGTGACAGTAGACCTGCTTGTAGATTTCCACCGCTAACTTCACTCCGTTGCGCAAAGCATCGATCCAGCGCCGCTGCATCAATGACCTGAATGAGTAGGTGCGGTGTCGCACGAAGGGCGTACGCAACAAGTTGCACATCCGCAAAATTTTCAATAGTGGCATTTTGAAAAATACGCAAAAGATGCGTAGAAATATAACTGATCGATTGGTGATAAAAATTTTGAGATTGGTCCAGGGCCAGCTGAGTTATTAACGTTCAAAATCTTTCATAATTTTGTTACATGTTCCATTTTCGGTTTTCACAAAGTGTACCCCAATATAGAAATCACAGACGTAGTCCTACGTCAAAAATGAAAAGGCACGACTCCAGCAGAACTAACTATGTGATTATTTATTTTCTGTTGTTCCTATTTATTTTGTTCTTACCTCTGTTCAGGACGAAATTCCACTGCGACCAGTTATTGATATATTTAGATATACCCCCTGTACTTAGTGTATGTCGCAAATTTAAAAAAAACTGATTTTCACGTATTTAATCTTGCATGCATCAAATCAAGTTATGCTGAATTATTAGTTAAAAGTCATGCAAAAAATTCAAAAGCAATAATCCCCGTCGTCATCTCCCTTAATCGATTTTTAATTTCATCAAAGAGAAATTCCACCGCCTGAGCTTTGCAGCTTTTATTACAAATTCTTTTGAAGCTTACATATTACCGCTCGGTTCAGCGAAGATCTGCAATTTCATGCCGTCCTCCTCCTCACTCGGAGTCGCTCATATAAAAAAAAATCATCCATGTGCAACACGCTGCTCCGATTTGGGATCAGCTTGAAAAATGACTCTTTCATCTATTCCATCAATTAAAACGCTTCGCATTCCAGTTTGATAAGAGTTGGTCCCACTCCTGATCAACATGCTGCCGGGTGTCGTACACTCCATCCTGTGATGACACTGACAGACACCCGGTAAGCCTGTGTGATGATGACTTTGCACCTTGTTCAGTTTTCATCACTTTAGACACACACACACAAACACACCTCGTAACTTTTCAGAAAGCTCCTTAAATTGAATTTGATGGTTCTGAAGCGTCGTGTGGGTGGTGCTTTGTATGGTAGAGGGCGCACCCGTTTATCACACAGCGATTTCCACTTTGCGGCTCATTAGAAAACTGCGGACCGGTCGGTCGGGGCGCATGGGAGGGGGCTCCGCTCCGGAAATGGTTCCCGCAACGACGAAAAATGGTGAACGCAAGACGGCAAGGACAACGACGAAGCGGTCAGCTGCCATCCGCCACGTGGAGAGGCAGGACAATGTTTTGTTTGGGTATATTTTTTTCGCGTGTCTTCGCCGCTGTCGAGATCTTTCAGCACTGATAATGACCACAGCAAAACTGTTCTTTCTTTATTTTAATTAATGACTTTCGGTGCGGTGTGATGTTGCGGACAATGTTAGCTCCCTCTGTCCGTTCTTGCCTTTGGTCGCCGTCATCGTCTGCCCGTGAATCATAATAACGTTCGGGTGACTTTCTTTGTTGCGCTATTGGGAGGGTGCATTCTCTGCCGACGGCAGCCACAACACTTGAACCAAATTGCGGGAGGGACACCCAAGAAAAAAGCGAACGGTCGAGGTCATGCTCTGATTAATATTAAATGTTGATTGCCGGGTCGCTCGCTTTGTTCTTGCTTTCGTTCGTCCCCGGGGCAGCGGCAGGAAAACAGGCTATTTGTGCTCGGCTCCGCGTGGTCAGTGACCTTCTGCTGTGTACCTACCTACCTACTGCTGGATGGTGGTCGGTAGGTGCCTTAAATTCAAATAGGAAATGAGAGTAAAAAGTGGCACGCAACCAATATGTTACCAACTATCCGTTCCCCCCCTCACAAGGAAAGCATTTGTAATAAATCAACCGGTAAAATGTGCTGCCTCATTTGGTTATAGGGGGCGCATTAATTATGCTTACATAGTTCATATGCATATGTTACCAATAAACAAAAATGCATTTTGGAGAAATTGAAGCATAAGAAAACCCATTATTGGTGGGAGAGAAAGAAAGTCAATGTTTATCCGACGTAAACAAATTAGTTTACGTTAACTGATTCGTCACGCTGAGGTCGGTCAAGCGTGAATAGGGGCTTAATTCTGAGCTTAAATGTATAGTATGAAGGTCTCTAAGCTAATGAGGCGTTTTCCCAGCAAGTAGATGGTGGTGGATGCAATGGAAAAATGCAGTCTCAGTAGAGTCGCATCTATCCTTTTTTGTCCTTTTTTTCCGTTTTATCCTATAATATTAGGGACTTCTAAGATATCAACACGATGTTTGTTGAAACATCTAAATTGTGCCTCTTATTCTATTCGGACACTCAATTAACATTGACCGCACGGTATTCACAGATAGATAGATATAGCACTGTGAATATTATGGATAAGCGGAAGTGTTTTTTTCTCCTGAATTAACCCACATATCGTTGTATATGACCCTAATAAAAATTTCGACAAAAATTACCATGTGATGAAAAGTGACAAATTAATTTTCATGTGATTTGAGGTTTTAGCCCTAGTAAGGAATTGAAGCTTGCAAACTTTATCAACAGCCCAAGTAACATTGCATGTTTTATAAAAGTTTTAAAACAAGTCTAAATCATAGTCTACAGAGCCTTCATAAAACCGAAATTGTTACTTGGATGGGAGAGTTATGGAAAAGTTCATGAAAACTCACTGACTCGTGATTTTTTCCTATTGTGCATTTTGTGAAATATCGAGAAATTTTCCAACGTTGAGGATTAATACAATACATGAATGGCATCGTCCTGGGATTTTTTGAACTCTTTCTTTGTTCCAATTACATTTTATTTTAATCTAGGTGCTCCAGCTACTACAGTAACTTACTTACCAGCCTTTTGACGTAGGACTATGTCTGTGATTTCTTTATGGGGGTACACTTTGTGAAAACCAAAAATAGAACATGTAACAAAATTATGAAAGATTTTGAACGATAATAACTAAGCTGCCCAAGGACCAATTTAAATAATTTTATCGCCAATCGATCAGAAATATTTCGACGCATTTGTTAAATTTAAAACTTTATCATTTTTTAAAATATCAATATTAAAAATTGCACGAATTTGCAACTGTTGCTATGATAATTAAAATTATCACCGATTGCCGTAACACAGATTTCAAAGTTGAATTCCATCCGGTCTCACCAAACGGTTTTTATTCAATCATCGCGTGCTGAGTGGTGTTGTACTCCAGTGCACAACAAAAGGCTCCCCGTAAGCAGTGAGCTGCAGCCAACATGAGCATCCATAGAAGGAGGAAGAAGCCGCACCGCTATTGATCGGAATCAGTTGCTTTTCGTGAGTCGCTGTGGGCCATCTATGTCAAGCGCGTCATACTTAAGAGTATAAAATGAGAGAACCCCGATCAAATTCCTATTCTTACACAAAACACAAACTCCTGCTACAGTTTACAAACAATAATTGTTATATAAGACCATGTCACCCATGCGTACAACCCCATAGGGCTAAGCGCGTCATGCTTAAGAGTATGAACAGAGAGAACCCAGGTCAAATTCCTATTCGTACACAAAACCCACTGCAGCTTACAAATAAGATTTATTATATAAGACCACGTAGTCCTACGTCACCATTGCGTACAACCCCATAGGAATGTCCCTTGTAGTTTTTTTCCTTGATTTGTTTTCCGTCGATCTTTTTTTCGTGCTGCACACCAATCTACCAACGCGCAGCTCCCACACCTGGACCCTACCTATCGACCCATCAACTCATGAACCGGGGACCAACGGCTTTACTTCCTTTGCGAAGGCGTGATCAGAGATGTTATGTCTCAGAACATCCCGGCGGCGCCGGCCTGCTGGTGTGAAAGGCAATCACGCTTACCACTACACCACCGGCGCCGCTAACTTTATTTTCTGTAAACAAAAAAAAACGCTTTTTAAAATTTCTAATAGGAGAAATGGTTCTAATGTTGCCCTATGGATCTAAGATTGGGCCCATCGCTAAAAATCTGCTTTTTATCAATTTTATCTAGATGAACACGTTATTGGGACGGTACTAATGGATATTTTTGATCACTATTGAAAATTTAGTCGATTGTTGAATTTATGTATGAGCCCAAATTAGGGGCATTTAGGCCGACATTACATCCATTGCCCCTATTGTATTCTGAGCAAAAATTACAGAATTGCAGTTTCCCTTTTGAACTGGAGAGAAACTGCCCATTTAGAAAGGTTCATGTAAATTTAGGTGCTCTGAGAGTGACATTACGAGCGTCAATTTTGATGCAATTCACCCGATCCCGGATGAACTTCTCGATCGACTTCCGTTTTCCTGCAGTATGTGATATTTTGTACGTAGATTCCAAGATATCTTTTCTTTTTAAGGAAATTCCAAAATGTTGGAAAATACAAATGGTAAACAAAACATAACTTCATTCCAAAAAATAGCTCACCAGAGGATTTGAAACCCATTTCAGCTAGCTGAAGCTTGAACATTGATTAAAGCAACTGGAGAGCATTTAGATTCCAAGAAACACTACTGAATGACTTCGTTGTCAAACTATAAATGAACGTCAGTCAGCTGTTATGCTTACTCTGAATATGGTTTGCCCACTCTATCGATGCTAGTTTTTATACGATAGATGAGTAGATGAAAGTATAGAGTTGATCGTTAGAGTACGGCAGTGTGAAAATTGTGACGAAGTACACCGGAACCATCCCGAAGCGGCCCAGGTGAAAACGAGCACCGAAGCCCGTACCGCCTACCCTATCTCCCCCTACCCCGCCTAATCCATCGCCACCCACACCGCCACCACCGTCACCCCCCGCACCACCAAACCCGTCTCTCCCTACTCCGCCTAATCCCCCCCCCCCCCCCCACACCGCCAAAACCGTCTCCCCCTACTCCGCCTAGCCCTGCCAAGAAAACAAAAACTGCCCCCGCCATAAGGCATACCCAGACGCCTCGACAGCCCCATGGATTGTTTTGTTCCGGCCCAAGCAAAAACCGCTTAACGTTAATCAGATCGAAAAAGATCTATTTAAACGTTTCTCGTCCGTGACCGACATTTTGAAGGTGAGGCCAGACAAACTGCGCGTCACTGTTGGTAACTGCAAGCAGGCGAATGAGATCGTTGCCTGTGAGCTTTTTACGTTGGAGTACCGCGTTTACATTCCCAGTCGTGACGTGGAAATCGAAGGAGTGGTCACCGAAGCAAGTTTGACCTGCGATGACGTCTTGAAGAGGGGGGTTGGTGTCTTCAAGAACCCCGTTCTTCCAGAAGTCAAGATTCTTGACTGCACCCAAATGCAGTCAGCATCCCTCGACGGGACAAAAAAAATCTATTCGCTGACTGACTCGTTTTGAGTGACTTTCTCCGGATCGGCTCTGCCGGATTACGTCCGAATTGGGAGGATTCGACTTCCTGTGCGGTTGTTTGTACCAAGGGTGATGAACTGCACCAAGTGCAAACAATAAGGCCACACCGCCGCCTTCTGCGGCAACAAGCCACGATACGATCAGTGCGGCGAGAAGCATGCGGAGGGTGCTTGTCATGCTCCTCCCAAATGTGTTTATTGTTTGGCACCTCCGCATCCTCTCGCAGATTGCCCGAAGTATAAACAGCAAGGAAAAAAACACTTGAACGGTCTCTGAAAGCGCGCTCTCAGCGTTCCTTTGCGGAGATCTTGAAGACTTTCAATCCTCCTCCCAAAATCACTCCGGAAAAAGAAAACAATAATCCGTTCAATATTCTCCCAGTTGACGAGGACGACACTGACTTAGAGGGCAATGACGGAAGTCCTTTTGTTTTCAAAGGTCCTTCAAGGAAGCGATCCAAGAATGACTCGCAGAAAACTAAAAAAAATTACTCCCAAGCCCCCTTGGATAAATCAAGCGGTCACGGAAATAAACCGAAACCCAATCCACCGGGTTTTAAGCCTGTCGATTATGTCAAAGAATATACGGGGCTTCCGGGAACATCTAAAACCCCAGATGTCCCAGTTTCGCAACCAGAACAGCAGAGCGCCATATTCACGCTTTCTGGAATTGTGGACAGCATTCTCGATCTGTTCAACATCACTGACCCTCTACGGGGCATCATTAACATGATGCTTCCAATCGTGAAACCTTTTCTGAAGCAATTTGCTTCCAAGTGGCCCCTCGTTGCTTCATTCGTATCCTTCGATGGATAATTTTCCAAAAAATGATACGGTATCTCTCCTTCAATGGAATTGTAGAAGCATTTTACCAAAACTAGACATATTCAAATTTTTACTGCATAACATACACTGTGATGCGTTTGCTCTCTGCGAAACATGGCTCTCTCCAGATGTTAACCTTTCTCTTCACGACTACAACATTATCCGTCTCGATCGTGCAGATTCGTACGGTGGGGTGCTCCTAGGGGTCAACAAACAACACTCATTCTACAGAATCGACCTTCCTCCAGTGTCAGGTATTGAAATTGTCGCATGTCAGGTGAATATTAGAGGTAAAACCTTCAGTATTACCTCGTTATACATCCCTCCGAGAACGGCTGTTTCTCGGCGAGCGCTATCTGACATCTGCTCAGTGCTACCCGAGCCACGGTTGATCTTAGGTGATTTTAATTCCCACGGTACAGGCTGGGGAGAGCTGTACGATGACAACCGCTCAACCATGACCTATGACCTATGCGACGATTTCAATATGGCCATTCTAAATACCGGTGAAGTAACTCGAATAGCCAAACCTCCAGCAAGAGAGAGCAGACTAGACTTGTCACTCTCGTCCTCCCACTGTGTGGTGGGACCAGGAATGCACGGACGTGAATAACGAGAAGTCTATAGCGCTTAAACAATTTCGTAAATACGGTTCCCGCGAATACTTTGAGCGGTATACGGAGCTAGAGGAAAAGTTTAAGAGCTTGGTCAGGGTTAAAAAAACGCGGTTACTGGCGTCGGTTCGTCGAAGGGCTATCGCGAGAGACTTCCATACAAACGCTCTGGAATGTCGGCAGGAGAATGCGTAACGCGGCATCGTCGGTCAACGAGGACAAGGAGTACTCTAACAAGTGGATTTTCGACTTCGCGCGTAAGGTTTGTCCCGATTCGGTTCCGGTTCGATGCAACACTCGCGATCCACCGCTGTAAAAGGATGACATGGACTCCCCGTTTTCGATGGTAGAATTCTCAATTGCTCTTCTTTCATGCAATAACTCGGCTCCGGGAATACGGGATCGAATCAAGTTCAACCTGCTCAAGAACCTCCCAGACGTCACAAAGAGGCGATTTTTGAACTTGTTCAATCGATTCCTTGAGCTCAACGTTGTTCCGGATGATTGGAGACAAGTGAGAGTTATCGCCATCCAGAAGCCCGGTAAACCCGCGTCGGATTATAATTCGTACCGTCCCATCGCGATGCTGTCGTGTATTCGGAAGCTGTTAGAAAAAATGATTCTTCTTCGTCTGGACAAGTGGGTCGAGGCGAATGGCTTACTCTCAGATACGCAATTTGGATTCCGTAGGGGCAAAGGGACGAACGACTGCCTTGCGTTGCTTTCAACTGAAATCCAATTAGCCTATGCTGAAAAACAGCAGATGGGTTCAGTTTTCTTGGACATTAAAGGGGCGTTTGATTCTGTTTGCATCGACATCCTTTCGGACAAACTCCATGCGAGTGGGCTTTCTCCGATTATCAACAATTTCCTGTTTAATTTGTTGTCCGAGAAACGAATGAGCTTCTCTCATGGCAACTCGGAAATTGTTCGAATCAGCTACATGGGTCTTCCACAAGGCTCATGTTTAAGTCCCCTCCTGTACAATTTCTATGTCAAAGACATTGATGATTTTCTGGCCGAAAATTGCACGCTAAGGCAGCTTGCAGATGACGGCGTGGTTTCCGTGGTTGGACCAACAGCACCGGACCTGCAAGGACCATTGCAAGATACCTTGGATAATTTGTATACTTGGGCAATGAATCTGGGTATCGAATTCTCTCCGGAGAAAACAGATATGATTGTTTTTTCTAGGAAGCTTTATCCAGCACAGTTTCAGCTTCAACTTATGGGTAGAACAATCACTCACAGCGTGTCGTTTGAGTATTAAGGTGTCTGGTTCGATTCCAAGTGCACTTGGGGAAAACACATAGCGTATCTGAGGCAGAGATGCCAACAGCGAATCAATTTCCTTCGTTCCATTACCGGCACTTCATGGGGAGCCCATCCGGAAGATCTGATAAGACTCTACAAGACCACCATTCTCTCGATTTTGGAGTACGGTAGCTTTTGCTTTCAATCGGCGGCGGGGACGCACATATTGAAGCTCCAAAGGATTCAATATCGTTGCATTCGAATCGCGCTAGGTTGTATGCAATCGACGCATACCATGAGTCTTGAAGTTCTTGCGGGCCTTCTCCCCTTAACAAATCCTTTTGCGGATTTATCGTTCCGGTCCCTCATCCGCTGTGAAGTCATGAACCCGCTGGTCATCGAAAACTTTGAGAAGCTGCTAGAGCGCAATCCCCAAACACGATTCATGAGCTTGTACTACGAGTACATGACTCTGGACATCGGCCCCTCCTCGTTCAACCCCAATCGCGCTGTCTCCCATCATTTCAGTTGTTCTTCCGTATGATTCGATCTCACAATGAGGCAACTATTTTTGAAACAAATACCGCCACGTCCCCACCGAGAAGAGATTTTTCACAGATGGGTCGGTGATAAATGCGTAAACTACTTTTGGAGTATTCCACGATCTTCATAGCGCCTCATACAAGCTTCAAAAGCCGTGTTCGGTATACGTTGCTGAACTAGCAGCTATATCGTACACGTTAGAGCGTATTGCCTCACTTACACCTGACCATTATTTCATTTTTACGGATAGCCTAAGCTCCCTGGAGCCTATGCGTTCAATGAGGCCGATGAAGCATTCGGCGTATTTCCTCCAAGAAATACGATCGTTATTGAGTGCTTGGTATGGGTCCCTTCTCATTGCTCTATTCCGGGCAATGAGAAAGCGGACTCGCTGGCCAAGGTAGGCGCTATGGAAGGCGATATTTACGAGCGACAAATCGCCTACCACGAATTTTTCACGATTTCTCATCAGCAAGTCCTCGTCAACTGACAACAAAAGTGGAATGATGGTGATCTGGGAAGATGGCTACATTCTATTGTCCCACAGGTGTCGATCAAGCCCTGGTTCAAAGGGTTGGATATGAGTCGTGATATTATTCGTGTAATGTTCAGGCTCATGTCCAATCACTGTTAGTTAAACGCCCACCTCTTCCGTATTACGCTTGCCGACAGCAACTTGTGTACCTGTGGAAACGGTTATCACAACATCGAGCATGTTGTTTGGTCCTGCTCCTTGCATCATGAGGCGAAATCCGTTCTGTGTGATTCCCTTAGGGTCCGAGGAAAACAACCCTTTAAGCCAATTAGAGACGTCTTGGCTTGCCGTGATATCGACTTAATGAAGCTTACTTACGACTGTCTTAAAGCTGTTGATGTATGTGTTTCATGCTTTGTGTTTTAGTCATCCTTTACGTTTAAGTTTTAAATTGGTTCAAAATGCTTTCCCTTGTCCTCCCTCCAAATGATCAATAAATGCAATCCCTAATCTCGAGTAAGCCGCGAGTAATCGGCCCCCATTCTACTAACATTAGTTGTAAGAAATGATATTCATGTAAAAAATATTCGACTCCGCAAAGCTAACGCATTTGAGCCCTAACAAATAAATGGATTATAAAAAAAAAAATCTGATTGCTTTGCGCATAGGGGAATTTACGTATTTTCGTCAATCTAAGCAGTGTCCGCACTTCTATTAGCATTTTCTCAGCGTCACGCACATATATGATGTGTTTGTTGGTTTACATTCATCTGCTGCTTGCTTCTCTATCCATTCCAATCGACAGAATTCTTCAAAACTGTTTGAAAGCGTTTTTACAACGCTTCAAACTTCTCAGGTGAGTGTGACTATTGTCGGCAGCCTCTTTTTCTTCGGCAACCTTCCCATTAGAACTGCGTGTTAACCAGCTGTTCTATTATCGGCAACTTGAAATCAACCCCATTTTAGAGTACGTATGTTTGATTTGAATAAAAATCTGGCATAACAGGACTGCTCAGACGTACAAATACAATCAGATTGAAGCTGAAAGACTAAAGAATCGTTTGGGTGCATTCAGGGACGTGAGTTTATGGGAAAACATAGTGAAATTAACGTTTAAATTTTGGTTGCCGAGAACAGTCAATGGGTGCCGAAGCCGACATTTACCCTATAAGCTTATTGCGTGCTCTCAACTTAGTGTTCTAAATGCACTTCCACAGTTATTAACTGAGAGCTTTCGATGCCAATACCAATGCAAGAATTTGTATATTGAATGGTAAGCACAATGATACCCTATGCCCAGGGAAGTTGAGAAAATTTCCAACCCGAAAGATTCCCTCGACCGGACCGATTAAGAATGATTGCTAGTCCCAAGAATCGTGTATCGGATCTCTGTGTAATTACAGCTGATTTGGCAATAACAGAGTAGCAACCGTGGGCGGTCAATCATGCTCATTCTCATGTGATTTCACCAAACTGGATCAACAAAATACTATTTATTTATGAAACGCACAAATGTTGGCTACTTTTCTAGTGGTTATAGAAGAAAAAATCTCAAGATATTGTTTTGTTTAGAAGTTTGAGCGGTACGAAACGTTATTTTAACCGCTCGAATGAAGTGGTTGATTGATAGGACTTTGAATTTAATCGAGTTTGAGAAAATACCGAGTTTTTTTTTACTTTGTTTTGTTTTCCGTGCTGAGCACCAATGCTACCGACGCCAGGGAGACAGCTCCCACATCTGGACCCTACCTATCGACCCATCAACTCATGAACCGGGGACCAACGGCTTTCCTTCCCCCGAAGGAAGGCGTGATCAGAGATGTTATGCCTCAGAACATCCCGGCGGCGCCGACTGGGATTGAACCCAGGCCTGGTGGGGTGAGAGGTAATCACGCTTACCACTACACCTCCGGCGCCGTTAAAATATCGAGTTGATTGTAGATAGAATTAGTATCACTGTTTTATATCAGATTGATTTTAAGTCTAACCACCATTTATTCATAATATGATTCACATACCTTTGCAACAACCCTGATTCAATCAACCCAAAGAAGAACCCCTTCTCAACTACGTTTAAAATCGCAACAAGAATCAATTACCCGCTCGTTTCCGCTAAAGCCACCAATTCATTAGCACAACACCAGTTGTTACCTTTCACTTCAAAAGCCTTGAAGGCCCTTGTCTAGGTGGTTCCCGCCGTCCGCTGAAGAGTAATAATAATTGAATTGGATTCAATTTAACAGGCAACCATTTTCTTGCTTTGTCAAGGTTTTCATTTTCAATTAAAGAAGCGTAAAAAGCTTTCCACCCATCATCATCATCATCACAGGCTAGCCGCGCGAGTGATACAAGGAACTATTTATGGCTCTTCATTCCTCATTTTCCAAACGACCATAACGAGACACATTCCACGGGGCCAGACTTGGAAGAAGCAGGTATTAAATTTCCCTGTTCTTGCCGTCCACCGTTCTCAGTAGAGGGCTTTTGTCGTCCTATCGAGGCACCAGCCAGCCAACAGGACGAGGCAAGACAAGACGCCTGCTCGTGTTCACGTTTCACGCCTTTTGATGAGTGATAGCCTGCTTTTTGCACTCTGCTCCACAGCGAGCACGTCGGCAACGAAGTAGCCGCGGAGAGCGAGGTGATGGCAAGTGTAAGCTACTCCTCTCTGAACGATGGTGGGGACCATCGGCGTCGCCACTCGGAAACAGAAGTTCTCTCGGAAAATTAATTGTTATTTATTTACAATTCTGTAGAAGGCTTACCGGCACCATTTCTGAGAGGTTTTGCGTGAATTCCAGGACACAAATCACGAGAACGTTAATCACAGGTACGGGCCATAATTAAGAAAGTTGTAAATTGTTTTTTCGAGCATAGCTAAAGAGTTGTGAAAGCGAAAAGATTCATTTCGCATTCATACTGCAGCACGAAATCCTATTCAAATCCTTTTATTTCGCATGACCTGTTTCACCAGCAGTAGTGGGAACGACATCTACACGATTGTCAACCGCAAAGTAAAAATCCCAACTATCTTTTGCTCGGATTCGTGACCACGACACGTCGCAAATGTAAAAATACCAAAGGCAAACTGCTTACTTTTTCTCACATTTGCACGTTTCCACATGGAACAACATAACTGGCATTGTAGGACGGCTGTTGTTTTTGCTAAAGCTTTAGCAATGTGCCACATTCCCCACCCCCACATCCTTAACAACCCGCAATGCTTTACCAACAAGGGGTTTTTCCCCCTCGGAGTATGCGAAGCTTCAAAGCGATCCCTCTTTGAGGCTGTGTCGTGTCCTTTCCAGGAGCACACTTTGGGTGTCACAGGGGACAATGTGTAAACTAGCTGGTGCTGCTGTTCTGTTCCGGAAACCAACCAGCCACCCAACAGTGCCAGCAGTGGATGGAAAACCGAGAGAGCGTAAAATGGGAAAAGCGCCACTCTGACACCTAATTACAATTTATAACTTTAAGGACGGAAATAGAGAAACGTGAGTGTCGTCGTGAGAATCCCTGCGCACCCTCCCAGTGAACCCCTTTCTGATCATTGAATAAAACTAGAGTGACGTGTGCGCTTCCTTCTGACCTTAAACCATTTTTCCACACTCCTCCAATTTCTCTGGTCTGGTTGGGCGAATGGTTGAACAAAGCTACCGGACTCACGTTTCTTGGAAGTGCGCTTCGTTCCAGGAATACTAAACACGAACTTTGCTGTCATGGTTTGGGTCGGGTCACGATGCCTACTCAGCTCTCCACCCCACATCATGAAGAAGTGGTACATCATTGTTGTGTCTCAGCGTAGGCAAGGGTCGGTGGCAGTGGACAGAATTAATTAGAATGGATTAAAAATTGCGTGAGGAAGGAGGTCGGATGCTTCCGCACGTGGGTGTTGGTCCGTGACGACCAGCCGTTGCTGGCCGGTCGATGGTGTCGGGTTCTTGGAATTTTCGCAACAGGCACAAGCCGAGCTTCCACCAGCTTGTTGACGCCATAAAAGGATTTTCCTGTCGGTTGTCAACGCTTGTGTTTCGTTGTTAAATATTGCGTGGGAGATGATGGTGGAAATGGATTTTTACCGGAGCACGAGCATTCTTGGAAGTTTCACAAATTTTTGTTGTTCGGAATGAAGGACTTTTTGTGGAGGAACATATTTTTAGGGAATGAAAATAAACACACGTTTCCACGGACATATGGATGTGATCAAAGACATTAGTATTTTTCTAAACTTCTCATGAAAGCCTAGCTTTAAGAAATAAGCAACCTCAATGGATTTGTGGCAAATATACTAATAGGGATGTCGTTTATGTATTACAAGTGTTTATAATTCATGCATTTGGAATGGATTAACATATTAATGGAACAATAGTAGAATAGCAACTGCGAGTCACAAATGAATTTGAAAAAAAAAATTATCAAAAGTTTTGTTCTACGATTTATGTAAATTTGCATGTATATTTTTTTTTAGTTGTTTATTAATTAATTTTATAAGGCTCAATCGAATTTACTTTACAGAGCCGAAGATTCTTGTTCACTATACACAACATCGTTACATTATAGTCAAAAGCCTCGTGAAAGCCCGCAATCCCTCCGTCACAGTCCACCCATTTGCTGCCGCCGCTCACCATAGTCGTTCCGGACCTGTAGTCGGATGTGGAGAGGGGGTCTTCCAACCCAGTCACTATGGCGAGTATCCGCATGGTATTGTTAATGTTCATTCGCTGCCTGATGCTTCCGTGATTTCCAGGGAGAACAGACGTTCGATTGTAAGCCGCAAGCAGGACATCGTGATTTTCTTCCAAAACGCCGGCGGAATGAATTCTGATGTTGACGACTACCGGCTTGCTGTATCGGATCGTTGCTATGATGTGATTGTCCTATGCGAGACGTGGCTCGATTCGCGAACGCTTTCCAGTCAGGTGTTCGAATCCGATTATGAGGTTTTTCGTTGCGATCGGAATCCAAACAACAGCCGAAAATCTACTGGTGGTGGCGTTCTTGTGGCTGTTCGGTCCGGATTTGAGGCGAGTGCAATCGAAAATGAATCGTGGAACAGTGTGGAACAGGTTTGGACAGCCATTAAACTGGGCGATCGCACATTATTTTTGTGCGCATTGTACATGCCTCCAGATCGAGTTCGTGATCTTGAACTCATCGAAACTCACTGTCAATCAGTCTTCACAGTAATGGAAAGAGCGACTCCAATTGATGAGCTATTCATTTTTGGGAACTTTAACCTAGCAGGCGTTTCGTGGAGACCATCCCATAGCGGCTTCCTCTATCCAGATCCAGAACGTTCTGTATTTCATGCAGGAGCTATCGGCCTTCTCGTAGCAACGCTTTCTCAAATTAACCACGTAGTCAACGAGAACAACCGTAGTTTGGACCTCCGCTTCGTGAGCACTCAGGACAATGCTCCGTTCATTTCCACAGCACCTTGTCCACTAGTTAAGCATGTTCCGCACCACCCTCCTCTGATTGACACTGTTGAGGACAATCTCGTTCGTGATTTCGATAGTCTTCCTGCTGTGGTTTCCTATGATTTTCGAAAGGCCGACCACCGAAGCATTGTAGATGTGTTGTCAAACATGGACTGGGAGAACATTCTCGATCATGACGACGTTGAGGCCGCTGCGCAAACTTTTTCTCATGTCTTGGCATATGTCATTGACAGACACGTCCCGAAAAGAATTCACCGCAAAGACTCTCACCCTCCCTGGCAGACGATTGAGCTGCGTAGGTTGAAGTCGACCAAGAGAGCAGCATTGAGAAGATTTACGAAGTATCGCACGCTTCCTCTGAAACATCACTACGTGAGGCTTAACCACGAGTATCAGCGAGCCAGTCGTCGATGCTTTCTGCGATTTCAACGAGGTATTCAGCGTAACCTTAAACTACACCCGAAATCCTTCTGGAACTACGTCAACGAGCAAATCTGGCCTCCCATCGTCAATGGAATTGGACAGTGAAGTCGCTTCCACTCCGCAGGATATTCGCCGCCTTTTTCTGTCAATTTTGCCAGTATGTTCACTGATGAGAGACTAATAGCGAATTCGTTTATTATTCAGTTCCAACCTGGATCGGGTATCAGGATTGGGTCTGCTTGTTTTCTGACAAACGTCAGTTTGCTCGTTTGTTTTTAAAACCTAGCTCAGGTTGAGGTTCGCACTGACAAAAAGTTCGGTTTCGCACTGGGTTGGAACTGGTTCCAACCCCGATAATAAACGAATTCGCTATAAGTGACGACCATGTTTCCCTCGCAGCCAGGAACATCGTTGAGATGATTTCTAACGCTGCAACGCAGCTCAAATCGTCCTTCAACCCTGGACCCGATGGAGTTCCGTCCGTGTTTTTGAAGAAACATAGTGCTTGCTTGTTAACTCCACTTCACCGTCTATAGACCTTTTTGGCCTTTTTGACGTTTAATCATCTTTCTCTATCTAGCACACATGGATGAATGAACGGTTTGTTTTCCCACTAATCTGTTTCCCTCTTGCTCGCACTCGTTCGTTTTAAATGGTACAGTAGTGTGCGCCGATTAAACGTCAAAAAGCTCTATTCCGTATGTCCCTCTCCACTGGTATATTTCCATCCTCCTGGAAATTGTCACACATGTTTCCTGTCCACAAAAAGGGAAGCAAACGAGCCGTGGATAACTATCGTGGAATTACATCGCTGAGTGCTGTTTCGAAACTATTCGAGCTTGTTATTATGGAACCGTTGCTCTCTCACAGCAAGCAGTATCTGAGTGCTGATCAACACGGGTTTATTGGCGGTCGCTCTACAACCACCAATCTGCTATGCCTCACATCCTACATTACCCATAGTATGACTGAACGGGTACAGACGGACGTTATATATACCGATCTATCCGCGGCATTCGATAAGTTGAATCATGACATTGCGATTGCTAAACTCGACAGGCTTGGGGTGAGCGGTAATCTCTTGAGTTGGTTCCGTTCGTATCTTACTGGTCGCCAACTTATGGTTGCTATAGGAGATTGCAAATCAGCTAGCTTCTTTGCCACATCAGGTATACCGCAGGGAAGCCATCTGGGACCGTTGATTTTTCTACTCTACTTCAACGACGTGAATCTGGTTATCGAAGGACCTCGATTATCATATGCAGACGACCTCAAAATATTTTTATGAATTTGCTCGATCGCTAACTGCCACAATCTTCAACATCAACTTAATGTCTTCGCCAGTTGGTGTACTTTAAATCGAATGGTAGTGAACCCAGCAAAGTGCTCTGCCATAACGTTCTCACGAAAAAAGCAACCGATTGTATTCAGCTATGACCTGCTTGGAACGATACTCGAACGCGTGAACCAGGTGAAAGACCTAGGTGTGGTGATGGATTCACAGCTAACATTCAGGCAACACATTTCCTATGTCATCGATAAGTCGTCTAGGACTTTAGGATTCATCTTCAGGATAGCTAAGAATTTCACCGATGTCTAGTGCTTAAAATCTCTTTACTGCTCCCTCGTACGATCGACGCTTGAGTATTGTTCTGCGGTTTGGAATCCAAATTACAGCAATGGTGCCGAGAGAATCAAATCTGTTCAGTGTCGCTTTCTTCGTTTTGCGCTTCGTAGACTGCCCTGGAGAGATCCGCTTCGGCTGCCCAGCTACGAGAGTCGCTGCCAACTGATAAATCTTGAACCTCTCCGGATTAGAAGGGACACCAACAGAGCTTTGATTATCGCCGACACTCTACAGGGACGAATAGATTGTGAGGCTATCCTGAGGCAAATTGACCTAAACGTGCAACCTCGACCACTCCGTAACAACGTCATGCTGAGACTGCAACTGCGTCGGACGAACTACGGAGCATATGGTGCGATTTGCGGACTACAGCGTGTGTTCAACAGAGTCGCATCTGTATTCGACTTTCACTTCACACGTGATGCGCTTCGTCGGAGATTCTCATCTGTTTTCGCCGGCCGCAGTGACTGACAGAGAAAATTAGTGTATTTCCATTTATGTTTTATACATTCTGACCATGTTGCTTTGTTTTTCTTTCTGTGATTATTTGACATGTAATTTTGCTATTATTATTATTGTGATTAGTATTATCAATATCATTTGGGCTACAGCCAGCCTGTTGATGTATGGCAACAATAAACTGTGGTAAAAGGTACAGCAAGCTATCCAATAAGCCTCCTCCATCAGAATGTGATCCGCCTCTACTGAGATACTTGACCCAAATTAACCAAATTTTGCTCAGTTTATCTTTAGAGTGTATTGTTTACATTCGCTCAGTTGTTCTGTTGTCAGTGAGATTTCGTTTGAGATGGAATAAAATCAGCTAACCGTTCACGAAAGGATTTCGTTCATCCACCTGCAACATCCTGGGTTGTCGCATCGCGCCTTGGGAAATCATGTCATCATTCGACCGTCTCAAGGGTCCTCCAATTGTTCCAGAAACGGATGACAGTGGACCACAAGTCAGGAGCTGGACGAAAACGTTCCTGTACAGACTACGTAACCGAATACTCGCGGCTCACTCGAGGTCAAGGACTAGAAATTTTTAACAGGTTGGATGTGGACTTGGGATAAGGAACATGGGTGTGAATTGTCGTATTAACCTCCGTCGCCATTGCATCGGTGAATGAACGTGGAAGAAGCACTGCAGTGCGGACAACTGCTCTGAATCTTGAAAGGTGAATGGACAATTGATGAGTCAACTGAAACGAAACACAAAAAGGGGCTATGTTGGGAGAATGATGGGAGGACTGACACATCAATTTTATAAAAATGAAAATAATTCTGAAAAAGTCTTTTAAATTCTCAAATCGGTTTGTTTTAGAAAATTGTAAATCAACTTCATATATTCGAGATCGCGGCTAGCCAGAACGTCTCTAAGGGGTGTAGCAGGTTGCTTTCCTTGGGCCCTAAGGGATTCACGCAACTCAGATCTGGCAACACAGTGTAAAGTACAAAACCAAACAACATGCTCGATGTCGTGGTAGCCGTCACCACAGGCGCATAGAATCCGATAGAGATGTGAGTCTAATGAAAAGTGATTGGACATGAGCCTAGACATGACGCAGATAAAGTCACGGTCCATGCCCAACCCTTTAAACCATGGTTTGATCGACACCTGTGGGAGAATAAAGTGTAGCCATCTTCCCAAATCACCACTTTTGTTGCCAGTTGCTGAGGACTTGCTGATGAGCAATTGAGAAAAATTTATTGAAGGCGATTTGTCGCTCGAAAATGTCGCCTTCCATAGCGCCCACCTTAGCTAACGAGTCCGCTTTCTCGTTACCCGGAATAGAGCAATGAGAAGGGACCCAAACCATGGTGATAGTGTAAGAGCAATTAGATAAAGCACTCAAGGTAGATCGCATTCCAACCAAGAAATACGACGATCGGATCATCGTCCTCAATAAACGAATAGCCTCCAATGAGCTTAGGCTGACCGTGTAAATGCAGTAATGGTCAGAGGGAAGTGAGGCATTTTGCTCTAACGCTTATTGTATAGCTGCTAGCTCCGCAACGTAAACTGAGCAGGGTTTCTGAAATTTATAGGAGGCGCTATGAAATTCATTGAATACTCCAAAACCAGTGGACGCATTTATGGTTGACACATCTGTGAAAAATCTCTTCTCTTGACTGACGTGGCGGTACTTGATAGTGAACGATAAGGATCTGGTATTCCATGGATTCATTGCTTCATGGTCAAATCAAAATGTACAGAGGAACTGTGGAAGTCTTTGAAGCCTGCACGATTGGGATTGAACGAAGACGGCCCAACCACCAGCGTCATATATTCGTAGTACAAATTCATGAATCGAGTTTGCGGATTTCAGTCGGGCAACTTCTCAAAGTTCTCTATTACCAATGAATTCATAACTTCGCAACGGATGAGAAACCGGAAAGACAGCTCAGCGAAACGATCTGTTAAGGGGAGTACACCCGCGAGTACTTCGAGACTCATCGTATGTGTCGACTGCATACAGCCTAACACGATACGGAGACAACGGTATTGAATCCGTTGCAGTTTCAAAATGTGTGTGTTTGCCGCCAATTGAAAACAAAAGCTACCGTACTCTAAAACAAATAGAATGGATGTTCGGTGCAACCTTATCAAGTCTTCCGGATGGTGTCCCCACCAATTACCGGTGATAGTCCGGAGAAAATTGATTCTTTGCTGGCATTTTTGACTCAAATACGCGATATGTTTTCTACATTTGCATTTGGAATCGAACCAGACACCTAAATACTTAAAAGACATGCTATGAGTGATTGTATTACCCATTAGTTGAAGCTGTATTTGTACTGGATAATGCTTCCTAGAAAAAACAACCATCTCAGATTTCTCCGGAGAGAATTCGATACCCAGCTTCATAGCCCAAGTAGACAAATTGTCCAAGGTATCTTGCAATGGTCCTTGCAGGTCCGTTGCTTTTGGTCCTATAACGGAAACCACGGCGTCATCTGCAGGCTGCCTTAGCGAGCAATGTTCAGCAAGACAATCGTCAATGTCCTTTACATAAAAAATTATAAAGAAGGGGGCTTAACTATGAACCCTGGGGGAGCCCCATGTAACTGATTCGTGAAGTTGTCGAGTTTCCATGAGAAAAGCTCATATATTTCTCTGACAATAAATTGCTCATAAAGTTGTTAAGAACTGGTGAAAGCCCACTATCGTGGAGTTTATCCGAAAGGACATCGATACTAACAGAGTCAAAAGCCCCTTAATATTCAAAAATACTGAGCCCATTTGCGGTTTCTGAGCATAGGCCAGTTGAATTTCAGTAGAAAGCAACGCAATGCCCCTCCGAAATCCAAATTGCGTATCTGAGAGTAAGCCTTCGACTCCACCCACTTGTCCAGACGAAGAAGAATCATTTTCTCCAACAACTTCCGAATGCAGGAAACCCTCGCGATGGGACGGTACGAGTTATGCTCGGACGCGGGCTTACCGGGTTTTAAATGACAATTTGAACACGTTGTGCTCCAGAAATTGATTGAACAACTTCAACAACTGCCTCTTCGAGACGTCTGGGAGGTTTTTGAACAAGTTGAACTTGATTCTATCCATTCGCGGAGCTGTATTGTTGCATGAAAGGAGAGCAAGTGAGAAGTCAACCATGTAAAAAGGAGTGTCCTTTTCATTTGTACCCGATGGAGGATCACGTACGTTGTTTTGAACCGGCACAAACTTTACGCGCGAAGTCAAAAATCTACCTGTTCGAATACTCCGTGTCTTCGTTGGCCGATGACGTCGCGTTTCGCATTCTCCTGCCGACATTCCAGAGCGTTTTCATGGAAGTCACTCGTGTTAACCGTGCGAGGAACCGACACCAGTAACCGCGTTTTTTAGCTTTAATCATGTTCTTGATTTTTTTCTCAAGGTCCGGTATCGTTTCAAGTATTCAATCGAACCATGGTTACGAAAATGTTTGAACGCGGTGGACTTTTCATTATTCGCCCCAGAACATTCCTTATCCCACCACAGAGTGGAAGGCCGTTTACGAACTGAAACACCTGAAACGGGTTTCGTTTGAGCCTGAAGCGCGGAATCAACGATGAGACACAATAGTATCCGCGTATTTTGTCCAGTCGATGTTTCTCGTGAGATTGTACGTGATATTAATTGAGCGGTTTGAAAATGAACCGTTGGAAATAGAGATTTTGATTGGTAAGTGATCACTACCGTAGGGGTCCTGCGGTACCTCCCACAAACAATCCAATGATAGTGAGCTTGAACAAAGTGAGATGTCTAATCTGCTTTCTCTTGCAGGAGGTTTGGCTACTCGTGTTACTTCTCCAGTGTTTAGAATTGTCATTTTGAAATTGTCGCAAAGGTCATATATCAAGGTTGAGCGGTTGTCGTCGTACAGTTCCCCCCAGCCTGTACCGTGTGAATTAAAATCTCCTAGGATCAACTGCGGCTCAGGAATTACTGAGCAGATATCCGATTAAGGTCGAGAAGAAAGAGTAGTTCTTGGAGGAATATATACCGAGGCAATACTGGGGCCTTTACAAAGAATATTCACCTGGCATGCGACAATTTCGATGCCTAATACCGAAAGCAGATCGATTCTATAAAAGGAATTGAGCTTGTTAACCCCTAGAAGCACCCCTCCATACGAATCTGGACGATCGATCCCAAAAAAACTGTCTACGTAGTTAATGAACAGCCCCTAATAGGTAATTCGATGGGCTTTGCGAGGATAGCTTCAGGTGGAACTGGCCAATGCGTAAAAGTATGTGGTAATTTTGAGGAGGAATCCATTTGGATTGTAAGAAGGAGCCCAAGAACATTCCGAAGGAAATTCTGACCAAACTCTGAAAAGCATTCAAATGACAAGTTCAAAGAATTTTTGACCACATTTCCTAGAAAAATCCGAAAAGAGCTCCAAAGAGTTACTAGAGCCGTACTCATGATTTTGGATTAGATGGCGAACCCTCACTTTTGTGATCGACCCTGGTTCTTTCACTTTTGCGGTACCCTCATCACATTCCATAAGGGTAGCGTAAAAATGAAAGAGGAGTCGTATCAAATTCTCGCTATTATACCTGTTGTCTCTTACTTGAAGTGCGAATTGTTCAGCCCAGAAACACCAGGTGTATTTAGAAAAACTATCCAACGAGATCGTCTAAACATGTCCACTACTTTTGAAAATTATGTGCAGACGGAGGTGTTCAATATTACAGATTTATAAAACTGAGTCTTCCCAAAAGTTCAGGGACTCTAAGTAGGTCAAGAAAGTCAAGGACAATTCGTAAAATATAAGAGAACATCCCTTACTGTTAGCTCGGAGCACTTCTTAAAATTAAAAAGAACGTTGTAGAATTTCAAAGAAGCTCATCGATCTTCAAGAAACATCGTGAAACTTTGGAAAACTTCATAGTTTGGCATAATTTGCATGCCTTTTGTTTACTTGCGTTGCGGACTTAGGACTTTCTTTACTCGAAGCCTGATTGGAGAAATCCAGCAGGGTCGCAGAGAAAGACTTGAACTTGATTTCAAAGAGTCGATAGGCTGCATGGGATAATCCCAGCAGGGTCGAGCTTTGGAATAAGAATCCTTGGTATATTCAAATGCATTTTCCTGTTATACAATGTGGTTTACAATGGTTCATGTATGTTGAAAAGAGTCATTTGGTAAAAAGAGTGAGACGACAGTGTGACCGAGTGACACAAAAATGCTCATCCTAGCAATATTAGGAATAATGGATATATTTGGGTTGAGCGCCCGGCGCTGATTTTTGAAACCTTTGTTGCTGCGTGAACAACCTCGCGCTGCAGTTCTAGTAACGAGTGGCAAACATTTGGGTCGCTTATGGGGTATTTACACTTATGCTATTTCACTAGCACTGATGAGCAAGCTGCTAGCAAAAACGCTCACCAGCATGATGTAAACAGGGCGTCAGCATCTACCAGCTAGTTGAAATTAGCTGCTAGAAACTGTTTACATCATGCTGGTGAGCGTTTTTGCTAGCAGCTAGCACATCAGCGCTAGTGAACTATCATAAGTGTAAACAGGCCATTAAAGTTGCTTAATTGTATTCTTGCCCGAGCGATGGCTAGGTGCCTGAAGTGGATAATTAAATAGACTGTCCAATGCAGCCTGCTAGAATGATTAAAAGTGGTTCTGAACGATCAAATAAAGCCATTTTTATGATCTAAAAATCGCCAAAAAATCATTTATTGCACTTTTGTTGTACCACAAAAAAGCATTCGAAACGCACTCTGAACCCGGAATTTGCATTTTACACACCCACGGGACAGTCCCATGCAGTCTACTAGAATGATTAAAAGTGGTTCTGAACGATCAAATAAAGCTGTTTTGATGATCTAAAGATCGTCAAAAATGCATTTATTTTTTCTTTCGTTGTACCACAAAAAAGCATTCTAAACTCACTCTGAACCCGAATTTGCATTATGTACACTCACGGGACAGTCCAATGCAGCCTGCTAGAATGATTAAAAGTGGTTCTTAACGATCAAATAATGCCATTTTGATGATTTAAAAATCGCCAAAAATGCATTTATTGCACTTTCGTTGTACCACAAAAAAGCATTCTAAACGCACTCTGAACCCGGCATTTGCATTATGTACACTCACGGGACAGTCCAATGCAGCCTACTAGGATGATTAAAAGTGGTTCTGAACGATCAAATAATGCCATTTTGATGATCAAAAAATCGCCAAAACTGCATTCACTGCACTTTTGTTGAACCACAAAAAAAGCATTCTAAACGCACTCTGAACCCGGAATTAGCATTATGTTCACCCACGGAACAGTCCAATGCAGCCTGCTAAAATGATTAAAAGTTGTTCTGAACGATCAAATAATGCCATCATGTGGGCTGCAGCTCGCTACTTGTAGGCAGCCTTTTGTTGTGTACTGGAGAACAATGTTCAACGCCACACGCCGAAAGCACTGCTGCCACCACACACGGTCATTGGAACTGAATCCGATCAGCGGTTTGGGCCAGCCTTGATAGCTAGCTACTTACGGGGAGCCCTTCGTTGTATACTGAAGAACACCATCACTTACCACGTAGGTGATTTAATAAACACCATTTGGTGAGACCGGAGGGAATTCAACTTTGAAATCTGTGTAAGAGAAATCGCTTTTCGCAGGCAATCGGTGATAATTTTCATTCGTGCAATTTAGTGGCATTTTGAAAAATTGTAATAGTTCAATAGATGCGTCGAAATATTTCTGATCGATTGGTGATAAAATTATTGAAAATGGTCCTGGGGAAGCTGAGTTATTAACGTTCAAAATCTTTCATAATTTTGTTACATGTTCAATTTTCGGTTTTCACAAAGTGTACCCCCATATAGAAATCACAGACTTAGTCCTACGTCAAAAATGCATTCAGCAGTTTCTGTCACAAGTACGTTTACCCAAATTTGGGTAAATGCATGTTTACCCATTTTTTGGGTATGTCCAATTTTGACCAAACTGGGTAGACTCTACCCATTTTTGGGAAGTTTTCAACTAGCGTGTACCGTATCAGTGCAACTCAGAGAAGCAAAAGAGAAAGAGAAAGAGACTTAACACCGTTTGAGCGGCACTTCTCCAGCACAAGAAGAATGAAATGTGCTGCACGATTTAAAATTCTCTTCGGTATCTCTTCTAATAGCGTGTCTTTTACTCGCTGAAAATTGAGTAGCATCCGATCCCTGCATAGATATGTCAATTTCCAGTTAATTTTGATTGTTTTAAAACAAAACCAACCGGCTTTTGGAGCTGGTAACTCATGACGAAACCATGAGTAACCACCATGACAGGCCTGTTCTCTTCCTGTAAGAACCTCCCTCGTAAACATCGCAGAAGCTCGTAAATAATTTAATCGCTATGGACTAATTGCCATCACCAATTACGGGAACACCTACATATTACGCCGATCCGGAAGCATCGATCATTACAGTTTCAACACGCCCAGCCAATCAGCTCTTTTTTTTTGCGCCAAAAGCTTCCTCTGGTGTCTGTTTCGCACCAAAAACACCTGGCAGCAGGGCCCCTCGCAAGTCAACGCCGTAATTATTCAAGCAAACAAAGTGAAAATAATGGCTCCAATGATAGTCAATAATTCATCCGTCCGCTCTAGGGGAGAACTTCCCACATGTGCTGACGACCGGACAAATGATGTTTGTTTTAACAACTTTATCGAAATGATTTTCCCAACCATTTTGTTATGCAATTTATCATTGTTCACGGTGGAATGGTTCTGTGAAGGCGAGCCACGTGCTTGCAACGAGGGGTCCTGCAATTTTCAGAGGGAAAAAATCACTTTTCCAATCGAAATTACCCGAATGATGCCCCTGCTCCTTTTGATTGTTCGACCGACACCGAGTACAGCCCCGGTGGAACAAATCCTCGCTGACCACATGGTGCCGTCGACGGTCGTTGTTGGTGATGATGACACACCAGGAACACCATAAGCAACGGGCAAGGCGAGGGTGTCGTCGGTCTGTTGTTCACACATTTATCTGTTTACAGAATCTATCAACCGTGCGGTTTGGTTGTTTTGAATCCCAACGGTGATCGAGGCTTCTTTTATCGAAGTCATCCCATGCAACGGTACGGCGGCTCTGTTCCGGATATAAAAGGAAAGTTAACCCACCGCTGAGCAAATGTCACCCCAACGACGCGTTTGCACCGGTTATTAAATTAATAATCATAATTGAATGTTATTATTTCAACGAGTTCACTTTTTTTACATTTTACCGGGAGTACAACCAGCTGGCAATTGGATTCAGGCGTGTAACAAGATAGCACTCCTACAACGCCTCGGGTCATTGGACCTACTAGCCGAAGCTGCCATCAAAACATCCCAAGCAAACACAATTAAATTCGAATCGATCGAGCTGCCGGAGGTTAAATAAAACATCAACAGCTGCGGCTGCTCCTAGCCTTGAAGGTGCAATTGCAACGTGCGACCCCGGATCAAGAGCTAAAGGACATGACGTCAAAGAAAGCGTGGAAAGAAAAATGGATCAGCACACCGGTGACCCTCGCTCACTCGTTCGTTCGTTCATTCTTGGTTCTTGGTGCTCATTGCATTGTTGCACTGTTTGTAGCAGCTAGGGGCCGAAGATTAATGCATTCCTGGTGGGAAAAGTTCGAGAAAATGGAGACAAATTATTCATTTGTGGTCGTTCTATCTTTGAAGGCTGACAGAAGGATTTATTTATAGGGTAGCGAGGTGCTCTACACGGCACTACAGGATGCTTTATGACCCTCGCGTGGCTCCCAATGATTGGCTGCTGCTGCTGCGGTTCTGCGAGTGCGGCGTAATGAATATTCATTAGTCCGCGTGTGTTTGTGTATGTATGGATAATTCATGTCATAATTTGAAGCAACATTTATGCTCTTAATTATTGGTATTAAGCAAGCATAATGTATGCATTATGTCAAGGATATACGACTGTCAGAGGGAAGATTTACGAGCGGAAGATTTAGTTCATTAATAGGATGAATGGAATGTTGCATGTGTGGGAGCAGAAGACGATACCGCTTCTTATTTTGGCAATAAAGTTTCAAATGGAATTTGTAATAGCAGAAGCTTAGGGAAACTTCCAGCGGTAATTGACAAGCACTTCTGAACCCGAAATAAACATTCGGTGGAAGTTGCCCTTTCCGAAAAAATAGAAGAAACTTCCAGAAGATGTTGCAAGACACATTCGGGAATAGTTCGGAGGGAACTTTCGAAGAAATTGCGATTAAACTTTCGGAGTTTTTTTTTTTTTTAATTTGGAAGAAACTTTTGGGGGAGTACGAAAGAATCTCCGAAAGAAGTAGAAGGAAATTTTCAGGAGAAGCCGGAAGAATCTTCCAGGCAAAGTCAGACAAAGCTTCAGGTGAACATTCGTTTCCGAGACCCGGTGCTGCTAGAAAACAAAAAACTTCCGGAAAAGCCTAATGTAATGTATTCTAAAACCATCATGGCCAGTTCTTGAAAGCATCCTGGAAAATGATGGATAAATCTTCATTATTTGTCTTGACAATTTGATATATGTTTCACATCGAAGATGCGTCACACATACCAAAACAACCAGGCCTACTGTGCAGCGTTTGAGGGGCAAGATGATTTAGAAAACAGTGGGCCTGTTTAAAACAGCGGGAATGCTAAATGTCCTTATTCTGGGTGCTAAGGATTTTGCTTAGATTTTGTTGATTGCTTGAAATATTGCTGATTCACAGAAATCTTAGCATGCATCGACATTTCACAAATAAGAAAAAGCAGCATCCACAGCTGTCAAACATAAACACAACCGGATAATAACTACCATTCTTCGAAGCCTCGGTTGAAGATAGATCGAAACCTCTTGATGCATTCGACCAGATCCGATTATCAATTGTATCATTTAGGTTATACTGAAACCACATGTAAACCTAGAATCTACTAAATAATTGTGGAGACGGGTGTCCTCATGAAATGAAGTAGTGTTGTAGTCCATCGATTGGTTGGAGGATCTTCTTGTGCCAATGCGCTGAAATGCAGTTATAATTCACTTTTCTATTCAAATAGCATCAGATTTCTTCAATTTATCTTGCAAACTTCCATTTGAATTGTTGTTTTGAATGGTTTCTTTCATGAGTATGTGTTGTCATGCCAACAAGGTCTTCAACTCGGTCTTCAAGGAACGATTTTGGTTCAGTGCTCGAAAATCCCAAAAGCAGCTGCCAGTGACGATTGTCAATTTTGGTTTTCAAATCTGACGCCAAATGCTAATTTTTCTCTGAACTGGCTAAATACTTATATTTAGCCAATATTTGGGCAATTCTCGTGGACACCGGTCCACTACTTTTTCAAGGTTCAAATTTTGGATGATTTTAATTAACATATCATTACAAATTCTTGTGTAAAATCGTAAAGTCCCGAATGACCTAACATAAAAAAAAAACATTCGAAAAAATTTCTAATCTAGGATTTCGACAATTTCTTTGAGTCATAAATTTCAAATTGCACTGTTTGTTATTTTTGGGTATGTTGAAAAGCGCATTGTATTATCATGTTTATTTATTTATTAATTTTTATTTAATACATCCATCTGACAATAAGTCTTAATGAACCAGAAGCCATAACAAATACTAAATGTATCTGGAGTTAATAATACGTCTCTGGAATTGAGCAGCAGGTTCCCCAAACTCGAACAACTCTTCAACTGTAGAAAACGTGCGAATCATACTCGTAACAGGTTCATGTGAGCGGTGTGAGTCTTGACGCAATAGGAACGTTGAGCGTAGAAATCTGCTTGGCGCACGAAAGTTCAAGCAAGAGAGCAAGTGGGTAGAGTCAATTTCACCACTTAATAACTTCGCGACGAATGTTGCCTGTTGAATTTGTCGCCGTCGTTGTAACGTGTCCATGCTTAGCAAGCGACATCTCTCAGCATACGGAGGTAAGTTTAGTGGATCTCTCCAAGGAAGTTGTCTTAATGCTCGACGAATGAATGTTTTTTGGATACGTTCTATTCTGATGTTCCAGGAAAGTTGGTAGGGAGTCCAAACAACAGATGCAGTCTCGATAATCGGACGAACGAGTGAACAGTACAGTGCTTTTAAACAGTACGGATCCGAAAAATCTCTTGAGATTCTTGATATAAAACCAAGCTGACGATTAGCCTTAGTGATTACCATTGAACGGTGTAAGTCAAACGTAAGTTTAGGGTCCAGCATTACACCTAGGTCGCTTACTTGTTCTACTCTTTCTAGTACAAATCCATCAATTGAGTAATCGAATACGATTGGCGTTCTTGTGCGATTAAATGTCATGACCACACATTTTGATATACTGACGGAAAGCTTGTTTAAGCGGCACCAATCAACAAATTGGTCTAACATTGCTTGGAGCTGACGGCAATCCTCGACGTTCTTGACAACAATGTATAGTTTGAGATCATCGGCGTATATGAGCACACAACCACTCGGCAAGAGGAGCGTCACATCGTTGAAGAAGATTGTGAACAGCAATGGTCCTAAATTGCTGCCCTGGGGAACACCGGAGGTTGCAGCAAATGGTGATGAAGTGCACGAACCCAGCTTGACACGAAGTGTTCTGTTGGAAAGATATGATTTCAGCCAATCAACCAAACCATCCGAAATTCCCAGGCGAGACATTTTCCGAAGAAGAATACCATGATCGATGCAATCGAATGCCGCTTTCAGATCGGTATAAACGGTATCTACTTGAGCCCTATTTTCCAAGTGATTTATACATGTTGAGGTGAACTCCAGCAAATTTGATGTAACTGAGCGTCCTGGCATAAATCCGTGTTGCGTTGCTGAAATGTAGCTCTTGACATGAAAGAAGATAGCATCGTTCACAATGATCTCGAATAATTTTGAAGCTGCAGACAGACTTGTTATGCCACGATAATTTGTCACGTCACGTTTGTCGCCCTTCTTATGGACAGGGAACATAAAGGAATGTCTTCATATTTCGGGGAAAACTCCTTGGTGCAACGAAGCGGTAAAGATGCGAGCTAGGGGATCAGCTAAAACAGCAACACAGCGGCAAAAAATGATTGCAGGTACACCATCAGGACCCGGTGAAACAGATTTCTTCAACTTCCTAACAGCTTTAACGACATACCTATTGCTAACCACAAATGTACGCAAATCGATGAGACCCTCAGGAACATTGCAAGCCGCTCTTTCTACTTCATCTGCGTTGGCGGCTGAATCCGAAAAAAACAGAACTGAAGTGGCGGGAAAATAGATCACACGATTCGAGCATAGAAGTAGACTCCAAATCGCCAAAAAATACGGATGAAGGAATATTCAACGATTTTCGCTTGGAGTTCACAAACTTCCAGAAGCTCTTGGGATTTCTACGTAAATTGGTCTGGACACGCAAGACATATGACTTGTATAGGGTTGAATTAAGCTTACGATAGGCGTTGCAAGCGCGATGAAAGTTGCGTTTCATTTCAGAAGTTCGATGTCGGCGAAGTTTACGCTGCCAGGAATTTTTATCGCGTTTCAAAAGCCGCAGGAGAGGAGAACTCCAAGCAGGAGATATAGGAGGTTTTCGTCTTGGAGTGTTATCGATGAGCCAATTGCAAATTATGTTGCAAAATTGTGCTGCCATATCGTTGACGTCATTTGTTGCCAGAATACTGCTCCAATCACAGCTCATCAGGAACTCGTTGAGCATGACGAAGTCGATTTTTGAGTAGTCGAGCGTATGTTCACCAGCATCAAGGGATTCCACACGGTCAACACAATCGGATTGAGTTGGTAAGGAGAATAAAATCGGTGGATGATGCAAATCAATAGCCAGCAATGGGGACACCGCTTCGTTAACTACAATGTTGCAATCGGAATCACAGAAAACCAAATCTAGGATGCGCCCCAGGTGATTACGAATAGAGTTGTATTGCCGGATATTCAGGAAGCTCGTTCCATCCATCAGAGCAGCACTGGCAGCAGACGTCGTGGAAGGATCAAGGTTTAAGATTCCATCATCAAGACAATCCCATGCTATATGTGGTTGATTGTAGTCACCACAAGCAAGCAAAAGGTCACCATCTGGAGTTGCATCACGTAATTCACGAAGAGTAGCTAAATGGGCATTGATAACACCTACGTCCCGACTACGATCTGGAGGAATATATACAGCGCAAAGCACGAACCGCTTTCCGCGAATACAGGCAGACACACTTACTTGTTCCAGGTTACTACCATTAATAGTCTTTATCTCAACAGACTTGTAAACGCTGGCCACGGCAATAAGCACTCCTCCAAACTTCGCTTTCTGGCTATTACGAGCACTGCGATCGCAGCGAAATACATTAAAGTCAGTACCAACAAGTTGCAGTGAGTTGATGCTGTCGTCAAGGCCCGTTTCTATCAATATGATGACATCGTAATTGCAATCACATACCGCTACAACCAGGTCGTCAATATTGGTTCTTAGACCACGTTCGTTTTGGAAGTAAAGCCAAACATCGTTGTCACCAGCAATTCCACAACTGTTGTCACGAGATGCCGGCGTGTAGGAATTTTCGGCGCGTCCCGACATAGGTAGGGGACGTTCAAGGCGTTGTCCATGTTGGCTGGAGGTACTCCCGGCAGAACAAGTTGGTGATCTGAGGAGGGAATCATCATCAGGCAGGAAATTATGAAAATTATGTTGATACTTGCCTAGACAAGCAAGCTGGAAGACCTCTTCTCGCACATCAGACACAGGGCCGGGACGACTTCGACTGCATTCACCATTTACCGGCGCGACTGTGCTGAGTGGATAAGAGGCTTCCAAAATGCTTATTTTGCGCGTCCCGGGGTCCATCCATCGGTTGATTTGCTGCAAACGTCGTCTGCGGTGTCACTGGCGTGGGTGTTAGATTCACACCAAATGGTCTCCGAAATTTTTGAGCCGAGTGATCTTCAAATTCACGGAATAGAACTCCTTCGGGCCAAGATGACGGATCCAAAGCTCTCTTCTTCAAAGCTGGGTCTAGACCGACTTTGAATGAAATAAAGGTCATGTTACTGGTGTCGGTTCCTTTGGCGACCAATTTCACAACATCAGGTTCATTTTCGAGTTCCAGGTTGGCTTTCACCATTTCAGAGATTGCTTCGTTGCTCACATCACGTTGGATACGGGACAAGTAGAGCCAGAATTTTGCCGCCGGTTTTTCACATGTAGGTACAGAGATGACGTTCTGACCCAACAGTTTTGAACCAGACTGACACTCAGATGTTTTAGGCACCACAGAGTCGGATCCACGAAATCGTTTTGATGGTCGAGTTGCTTCAAGTGTTGGCCATCGGTTGACAGCAGGTGGCAGAATTGACGGGATAGGCTTTGATGACAACTGTTTAATTTCCGTCTGCAAATTCGTGATAGCTTCCGTGAGAGAAAGCAGCGGTGATTTTTCAACTGCCAAATTGGTGATGGATCGGAGGTGCGAATTCTCAAAAAGTTCCGCACATTTATCGCACATCCAAAAGAGGTTTTTCCGATGGGATGTGAAGTAACCAGACAGGGCACGAGACACTCCGGAACACGTCATGTGAAACACACTGCCACAGTATCCTCGGCAGGTCACATACTCAATGCCAGTAATTTCCAACGAGCACTTGGCACAATTTGTCTCCATGCTGGCAGTTGAACGGTCAAACGCCTTTAATTAGACTTCTTGCAGGAACAAAAGTTGGCGGTAGGACGGTGATGACAAACAAGCTCAGGATGATTGAGTGCTGTTTCAACAATAGCACGTAGGTGAAGAATGAACAAAAACAACTCTATAGCACAGCACAGCGCGGACAAAAACAGTTAAATTGTACTTCGAATAACTACTTTACGAGCACAATTTTTTAACAATAATGTCCGGATGATTAAAACGAAAAACTTGGTCAAGAAATAAATATTTTTGACTAGATAAGACACGAAAAATAACGAATAAAACTACGACTTGAAATAGCACAAGTAGCAAAGCCACACGATATTATGGATACTAATGTTATCTAAGTGTTTGAAATTTTTTTTTACAGAATCAAGGCAAAAATTGACAATGCATGGAATAAAGGATAGAGAAAGAATGTCACCATCTATCGCTAAAAGGTTAACGAATATGATAGCAAAGCTGCCAAACTAAAACAGAAACTAGATTATTTCTCAATTTTTTGTCCGGTGGTTTTACCTATACTCAAGCGCAGTGCTATTGTATTGGTCTCTTTAATGCTGGGAGGGATGCAAGTCTTCGATTTTATAAAAAATTAATGAAAATGCTATGAGAATATAACAATGAATTACCTGTAATTCTATGCAAAAATTACTATAAAAAGTCAAACAGACATACATATATGTTATGTATTTATTTATAAGGGTGGTTCAAAATATCGATTTTGCTCCACCAATCCAATCGATTTCAAATTAGCTCCTGGAAATTTTCTTAAAATTTGAGCTCATTTGAATGCGAACTCATACTGCACTGGCCCTTTGAATTTAATATGGGAATTACAATGTGGAAAATGAACTTTTCGGTCTCATCGTTTTAGCTCTTCACCGAAATGATCTGGGAAAACGTTTGCTATCTGTACTAATGTGAAATTTTCCCAGCTGCAACTTTGGTTAAAATCGCATTTGAGTTGAACGTCAGGATAATTAGTTATTAATTAATTAGGGTTATAGAATTTCCTCTGACATGCTCCATAAACTGCTCAGCTGGCAACATTGGTTGACTTGGCGCAAAGAATAGGGCAACAAATCCAGGCTACTATGTCATAAGTTCAAGATACAGTGTTGCCCTGAAAGCAGTTGATAAATCATATCAGAAAGTTATCGGCTTCGAAATCAATTAAAAACTACTTACCTTGAAGTCTCATCTAAAAGTGGTCTTGAGCAAAGTTGAAACTGATAAAATATCACATATGAACAAATTGCAAGCTATTTCTTAAATTAGTATGGTGAAGCTAGAGGCACCGGTGGTGTATAGACTGTTCCAGAAAGTATAAGCACACCTTATTTTAACGGTCACTTTGAATATAATGAAATATTTCAACATGTTTTGGCTGCGTCCTTTTGTTTGCTCATTTCTGAATGACATAACATCAAAAAAGTGCTCAGTTTTGTGTTTCCTGTCAAAATGCGTGGTCTTACTCCGGAACAACGAAAAAGTATCGTGCACAAATGGTGCACTGTGAGCGGACTCTCCTTGAGAAAATTGGCCAAGGAAGAGGGTGTAAGCGTCGGAGAGCGGAACGAACTGCGATTAAAAAATATAGAGAACAGTGTACGTTTGAAGATGCGCCAAAGAGTGACCGGAAATCCGGTCCTGTAAGTCCGGATATCGATAAAAAGATCAGGGATGCCTACAAACGAAAACCAGCGACTTCCGTTCGGGATGTTGCGAAAAAAAACTAGGGACCTCGTCGAGTAACGTCTTGCGTGCCAAAGAAAGACTTTAGCTAAAAACATACCGGAAGCAGAAAAAACCCAAAAGGAACGCGTCCGTGAAACCACGGGCCCGCAAACTCTACGATTCGTTATTGTGTCGAAATTCTGGGTGTATAATAATGGACGACGAAATGTACGTGAAACTAGATTACAAAACGCTTCCCGGACCACAATTCTATACTGTAAGCGAAGGCAAGGACATCCTCGAAACGGAGAAGGCCATTTTTACCGAAAAATTCGGTAAGAAGGTTATGGTTTGGCAGGCAATATGCGAGTGTGGTAAAACATCTAGTCCACACATCACAACGGCGACGATGAACACTCAGAAATACGTTAAGGAATGTCTCCAGAAGCGATTGTTGCCGATGATCAGGCAGCACGAAGGTCAAATAGTATTTTGGCCTGATTTGGCGTCATGGACACTTTAGAATGGTACAAAAGTCAAAATGTACGTTTCGTACCGAAAGACATGAATCCGCCGAACTGCCCGGAGGCACGGCCAATCGAGACTTTTTGGGCTTTAACCAAAGCAAAGCTTCGAATCCTTCAATCCAATTGGTAAATTGTTGATGAGCCAGCAGCCAAAAATTTAGAAATCTACCTTTTTAAGTTGTGTTCGTACAGCTGTTTTTCTGATATGTGCGGACAGCTGTACGCTCTATTTTGAGATACACTGTATATGTATGTCCGTATGTCTTTGAATCGTACTTTTTGCATAGAATTACAGCTAATTCATTGTTAAATTTTATGGGGTTCATTCAAATAAATTACTCGAAAAAAAAAATTTGACAGTATTCAAATCGAAAAAAAAAAATCCAAAATGCAGGGTCAAACAATATGCAATATTTTTGGTCTTAAATTGGACAAATTTTAAATTTAGAAACACATTGAGTCCACGAAAAAAAAATAACTTTCTTTTTTCCGAACTGATTTAAATAATTAAGAAAGGAGCGTCATATCCATGATTCGCCAAGAGCGTAGCAAACCCTCAAACTGATTTGTCTTAAATCACGGGTAGCGACAAATTTCCGAAAAATTAAAACACTATGTAGAAGCATTCCCAAAACCAAAATATGAACCTTAAGGGTGATGATTTTTTCAGATCGAATAGTCAACAAACATTTTAAAGTATCGTGTCTCACCAACTACTGCAGTGTTATTTCATCATCAATCAATTAATCGAAAGATGATGAACCAGCCTCGGGCTGAAAGTCTCCAAAATAAATCAATCAACCAATCAATCTAATACAATTTTCTTTCTGCATTCGTTTCAGGTATGCCGCTGACGATTGATGTTGCACCTAAAACGGTACATACTCATAATGTAAGAACTGAAACGCTAAAAAATGGACATTTTTGCTTAATTTCTGGAGTACTGTGCAAGAACCTGACGTGAATAATTCTAGAAAAAAGTGCTTCGTATGTAATGTAAACTTTCAATCCTGTAGATATGTGTTCTGTTCCACATAAACAATGTTTGGAAATCTGTCAACATGCCATTGAACTCTGTGTCACGTTCGTAACTGTTCATGAATAGATATTCACAAATGAGTGAAGTGTCAGACACCTTTGCCGAATAAAGCTGGGTTTAGACTAGGCAAATCAAATTATCAACTCAGTCGAATTCAATTGGCTTGAAAAGTTGAGCCTGGTTCAACTTTTTTCAATTCAAGTGAGTTGATCAAGTCAGTTGAATGGCATGGTTTACACGTTCAATTCGCATTCAAGTCAGTTGAATTCAACTGACTTGATCAATTGACTTGCCCTGTCTAAACCCAGCTTTAAGCTTTAAGAGTATTCAGTTTTATAGCACCAAATGGATGAACGAACCGAAGAACGATGGTTGAATACAAAAAAAAACGATCACAACAGTTCTCCGAATGACGCGTTCAATGATTGTATACAACTTTGAACTGCACATATCAGTGCTAACATTTGAAAACGGCACAAAAGCCATTTGTAAACAAATGGTTTGTGGGCCCTTTACTCGCTACCCGAAGAACGCCCACGCAAACCAACAGCATCGTCAGGAAGGGGAAAATTTCCCCTACCCGTTGTTGCTGTTGTGTCGCGTGGGTGTACTTCAAGTAGTGAGTAAAGGGCCCACAAACCATTTGTTTACAAATGGCTTTTGTGTCGTTTTCAAATGTTAGCACTGATATCTTCTCTTTGTATCTACCGCACAGATAAATACAAAGCAGTGGATGATACATAAGGAATCGCAAACGTCATCTTTCTACCACACCAACTCTGGCAGTAGCAAAGCGCAGCTAAGTACATAAGAAACATTCCTTCGTACTGCGGTACCTTACGAACGAATAAGGGAAGAAATAATCGAAGAAATGGAACGCGGATAAGTTAGTTAGTTTAGATTTATTATGAACACGAATCAATGGAACTAGTTGGACTATAGTACACTTCATGGTCGGTTTAAAATGAATGGAACTACATTTATATACAGTCAATAAAACACTGATAAACTCTGATTTTAAAGTTATATGTAGAGATAACTTCCTGGTGTATTGGTACAATTTGTCTTCCAGTGGGACACAGAATGGTCCTCTGTACGATCCGGAACATCCGAAAAAGTGGTAAATTCATGAAATTGGATTCAGAGCTGCGCAGTTTTTAGCGGAAGCACTTTTGATGAGTTTCAATAATATGGAGTTTTGGCCCAAATATGTACCCTGGAGGGCTACGGCTGGTCCATTGAAAGATTCGGAACATGCGTAAACGTGGTCAATTCATGAAACTGGTCCTAGAGCTCCATGTTTTTTTGCGCAAGCAGTTGTTGATGTGTTTTCTGACTAAATTTGGCATTAAGGCCAAATAATGCACCCTGGAGGCCACAAACAGGTTGTCCAGATGATCTGGATTATCCATAAAAGTGGTCAATCACGCTTGCGACAACGTATGAAAAATCCGTGGAAGTTTTCATATATTTTTGGACAACTTTGCAGTGAACAGTTATTTCCCAACAGGCCAAAGTCTTGAGATATGATACATGCACAAGCTCTTACATACACTAGCGCCGTGTAGTGAGTAGGTTCCACACTTATTGTCCATAATTTTAAATGATTTGGGTGGCTTACCAACTATGTAGAAGACTGTATTTTCCTAGTAAGTCAGGATCTTGTGATAAAGCACATAGTAAATATCACATATGGAATAGCACCGCGTAACGGGATGACTGTATTTTCCATGAAAGTCAGGTACATGAGCTATAAATAGAACATAGTAAATCCCATATAGACACTTACGCCGCCTAGTGACTGAACTCTGAACTTATATGTGCACCATCCGAAAGACCTTAGTCACCTGAAAATGTTTGCCTAAGACAGTAACTTCCTATATCGCCGGGATCACTGGGTATTCCATTTTGGAACCAATTAAATCAAATCCCACATGCTGCGTGTATTCCACTCGTGTAATCGGAACAACTCTAGAACAACGTTCTGTGGACACGAGACGAGGCGCCCACTGTTGTGGCGACGGTGTGGCATCATACTACATGCCAAAAGATCATGTAGATGTAATGTGGCGTAAGGCGAACCTCGGCAAGCTTTTTTACCATGCTAGCAGATGCCACTCCGCCGCCATATCAAAAAATACCTTGACTATCATCATGTTTACGTTCGCCACATGCAATGTTTCAGCATAATGTTTTGACATGCCACATCGCCGCCACAGCAGTGGGGCAGTGGGTGTCTGACATTAATTGAGGTGCCCACTCGTGTGCATGTTTTGCGGCGTAAGAGGAATGTTGTCCTGATGTTTTGACATGCTAGCACATGCCACACCATGAACAGTGGACGACGAATTAACATCCCGACCGATTAAGAAAATCCAGTCAAGAACATGGGAGTACCTCATTATGATTTGTTGGAAATCCTATGATAAAAGTGTTCAGGAGTATAGTATTTCAATGGTTATACTTCTTAAGAATATATACGCAAAATTAGAAACCTGGCAATACAAAATCTCCCCCAATGACCCACTTAATTCGATGTGAAAAGTTAATGTTCACTTTATGCAAAAGCTTTTGACCATCCATATTCAGTGTCATTACATGTTGCTGAATATGAACCATTCGCCAGTGTTATACTGCGATACGCAGGTGTATCATGAACAGAAACTAACGCACAGAATCCATGCCGAATGGTACACACGAATATAAAGCAGTGTTGGGAAAATATCAAAAAATCAATTCTCACCAATGCCCAAGATGACGCTTGATTTTCGTAGACGGAAATCAACAAGCAAACAACTGCGGCTGATTTTGCAAGCTGTGATATTGCAGCTCGAAATATCAAGCTAACAAAACTCACCAGCTGCAAATCTCAACAAACTTTGGTGAGATTGAGTTTCATGATTTTTGCTTTACACCCGAACGCAACCGAATCTTTCAAAACGGCCGGCAGCAGCCACTTCATATCTGCCATCGATGAAGAGTAAAAAGAGATAGCAAAATAAACATTCTCTTTCTAAGAAAAGGAGGTGCAACGGAATCATTTTTGTGTTGAGTCAACTCTCAGCTTGATTTTTGCACGTTGTGAATAGTCTCGCAATATCAAAGGAGCTTGTAAAATCAATATCAAGCATGATGTTTTGTTTCAATATGACGCGTGATATTGAGAGCGTATGAGAGCGGAAAAATATCATTTGATTGATGATTTTGCCAACACTGAAATAAGGATTGTTTCGATGATACCGTCAGTAGTAAATTGTTTGTGTGAACGTATTTGATCTTCGATGAAGTAAGATTTATTTTTCTCTTATTCTTTATGTGCCATGATTCTTCGTCTCGCCGGTACAAGGAAATCAGTTTAGTTTACTGACACATGGGGGTCCAACGGTTACGAAAATACACGTCAATTATTTAGTGAACAGTGAAAACTTCAACACTTCACATAAATATTAGTTTTGAGAGGAATATCGCATGAATGTTAAAGCAAGGTGGTAGTGGTAGGCGTGATTGCCTCTCGCCCCAAAGGGCCTGGTTTCAATCCCAGTCGGCGCCGCCGGGATTTTCTGAGACATAACATCTCTGATCAAGCCTTCGGAAGGGAAGTAAAGCCGTTGGTTCCCGGTCCATGAGTTGATGGGTCGATAAGTAGGGTCCAAGTGTGGAAGCTGCCTCCCTAGCACTGACGTTCGCAACGGCAATTTGTCATATAGAAAGAAAGAAAGAAGTATTTATAGTTTATATTTAATTCCACTACCTTATTTCCTCATCCTTGACAGATACGCGTATTTCGTTTACAATATGTAGACTTCTTCAGTGTCATGTACTAATACTCGACGAACCCATCTCCATGATATTGTTACCGGCCAGTGTTGCAAAATCTCGACAATAAACGGTGATATTGGCAATTCTGCTTTGGTCACTCATTTGAGCTAACAGTCATAGTCAAGGCAAACCATGACAATGCTGTCAGTGACGAACATTTGTATATTTTTTTATTAGCTAAAATTTGTACCGAAATTAAATGACTTGAGCAACACAATTACATGGAGCCGTTCAAGTGAACAAGCATCTACGTTCTGAACTGCTTGGATAACAATAATATGACTCAGAATGCACGAAATTACATTTTTTGTTACCAGGTGCATCTTTGTCATTGACGGAAAAAATGAATGAGATTTTGACAAAAAAAAATTGAGCATCAATTCTGAGTCTATCAGTACCTATGTAAAGGACGATTTTGTCAATATCGCGCGAAAGTCTGTCAAGGGACAATGACAAATCTCAGCACTGGTCATCACTCACACACTCATCACGAAACGGTTGCTTTCCAAAGTCGACGTAGCATCGATCGAAAGAACTGCTGATGAAGAACAATGAGGAGGACAATGGTTGCTGCCTTCGTCTTGAAGTGCTTCTTATGATTGCCCGAGCAATATTTACGCCGTTCCACAGGCCGCTGTAGAAATTGCTTCAAAATATTGAAATTTTTCAAACACCTCCGATTTCGATTTTAACAGGGTGTCCATTCAAATCCAATTTTTCAATTCCCGGTTTTTCCCGGTTATTTAATAATAAACCATCACCTCCACCTTAAACAAAAAAGGCGTTCAAAAATAACCGTTTAGAGATAATCATATAAATTTTTAAGTAGAATTGCTTTACAATACGTCTCCTTTGTAGAAAAAATGTGAGATGAGATTTTAATTAACATGATCTAGATCTAAAAAATCTCATGGAATCATGAATTCGTATAAAATCAAAGAGTTTCACTGCAAAAAATGAGCCTAAATCCTGTTTTGGTATTTCCGAAAAGCATATATCAACATAAGAGACCTGAGAATGAGAAACCCAGTATTGAAAGTTGTTCAAATCTTCCTGGAGTTAAGGGGGCTTATTACGGATGTAACTTCACGGTGAAAAGTTGTCACTTGTCGTCACGGTGAAGTGATTCCCATTTGATTTGTACGGTAATCACGGCTCTTATTCTGAGTATCACTTACAAAGATGGAATACAAAGATGTGTTACCAAACTATTTATCAAACATGATCTCGAAATTTTCCTGGCGATATTTTATAATTTAATCGAAAGCTTGTTCCTTGTCCACTCCGAATTTTTGAGCATTTACATCATTTAAAATTATTAATTGTGTTTAAAAATAACATTGTCGGATTAGCCAAACCATCCCGAATATCTAATCTTAAAGTTCTGCAAACTCAACAAGGTCATACGAAGATTCGACTTAATGATAGAATGGTTAAACCTTCGTGAAGCCCCATAATATCATTTATTTGGTTTATTATGTTTTCCAAAATGCCTGGACACACCAAAAGAAATTCTAAAAAATAACTTGGTAAGCATAAGCTATCGTAGCAATATGTGCAATAATGTTGATGATAGTTGGATACTTTATCAAAGTGAAAGACATAATATGAAAATTGTACAGATGTGTAAACAACAGAATATAATGGTGTTAGTGATATAAAATAATCAATCAATTTACAAGTAACATTGCAAGTTTTATAAAGGTTTTAATGATTCTTGAAGACCGAATTATGAGCTACAAGACTATAAATAAAACCAAAAATGTTACTTGGGTTTAGTATTTATGATCTTTCCCGGTGCGATTTGGGTTTTCCCGCATTTTTTCCAGCAAATCCGGATTCCCGGTATTTTTCCAAATTTCCCGGGGTCCACATACATCGGAGTGTATTCGCTCCAACAATCGAGTTGCCGGGCTTTTGTTCCATCGAATGGACTTCGGCTATGTTTTCGCTGTACACACACGTTGCAGAGCTTCAGCTTCTCCGGCTTGAAATGTACACCGACGGCCAGATCCTAACGTACCAGGGTGGCCATGCTGCCTTTACTGATATGGCGGAGACGACGATGCGAAAGATCAGCATCCTCCAGATGTAGATGTGCAGTAGACTGATGCAAAATTTGAAATTTTCGCTCCTCAATACTTAAACGATTCCAAATCGGATCCTGACTAACCTCTCAAAATTTGAACCCATTTGGTGAGAAACTGAGATGGCACAAACCATTTGAAGTTTGTATGGGAATTACTATGGTAAAACCAAGATTTTTGTTCATGTCTATAATTCACCATATCGATTTGCTTCAAAAGCTTTCAACTGTACTTGTAGGAGATTTTCCCAGCTACAACTTTGCTGAAGATCACTTTTTGATTAAATTCAAGGATCAAAAGTTATCAATGGTTCAATGCGCTGATGCCTTATGATCATGCTCAATCAACTGCTCAGCAGGCAACATTGGTGTTTCTGGGGCGTTGAATAGGACACAAAAATCATGGCCACTATGTCACACTGCAAAATACAGTGTTGCCTACAGAGCAGCTGCTTGATCATGTCATAAGTTTACCAATCTCTTAGATAATTAATAACTTTTTCCTGTCTCGTTTTACATAGAAACGATCTTGAACAAAGTTGTAGCTGAGAATTTTCTTTAAGAATGGCTATCGAACCGTTTCGCAGCTCAATATGGAAAAAGACTAGAAAGCAATGAACAAAAGGTTGAGATTTCCCATAGTAATTTACATGTAAACTTCAAATGGCTTGTGCGAAGTCTGTTTCTAACCAAATGAGTTGTAACTTTGGGAAGTTAATCAGGACCCGATTTGAAACCATTTAAGCACTGTGGAGCATAAAAGTCAAATTTTGCATCAATCTAATGTGCAGTTGAAATTGATTTGCCTTTTTTTTTCACAGTAGCAACCTTGTCGTTGAACTGAACTCCTACGCCAGCGTTCGTCAGCTTCTTTACCGACATAAGATTGTCGCTGAGAGTCGGAACGCATGTATCATAATGCCACGGTTACTGATTCCAGTGACTATACCTGCTTCCTTGGCTACAAGAGATTTTCCGTTCACCCATACATTGATGTATACTGGTTGCTTCAAGGCTTTTATGGTTGAAAAATGTTACTTGAAATTCACCATATGTTCGCTAGCTCCAGAATCTAGCAGAAATTCATCCTTCTCACTGCAATTTGTTCTTCTTGGTCCGCTGTCCGTCATGAACAGGACAGATCTTGATGGTGGCAACATAAGCGTTGATCTTCTTCCGGGAATATTTCTTCATGTGGCCCCTTTTGCCATAGGCGTGACATTTTCAGCTAATCTCAAATTCAGCTCGCTTCCTTGCTTCTTACGAAATCCTCCAGAAAATGCTGTAGATTCTCTTTGGAGCTTTGAACTCTATCCAAACGTTTCGACTCGTCACTCAGCAACCGGGTCTTTATCAACTCGTTCTCTGGTAGGTTCTCGAGGGCAGTCATGATGAGATTATAGGTCTCCGGGAGAGTTCAAGTTTTGAACCTGCCACTCGGAGTTACCGAACAAGGTCTGTAAACTTCAGAAGATGGGCTTGTAGTGACGACCGTTGCTTCACTTGAAGACGAGCGATCTGCTTCTTAATCACAATAATTTTCCCTACAACTTAAGTGATTAAAAAATAACTTTAAGTGATTACAAATGCAAGGCCCATGAATGTTGATTAATCCACCACGGTACTCTTAGCGACGTGTAAGATTGCCTTATGCTTTTTTGCCAGAAAAATTTGGGGTTAATTTCATTTATCATAAAATTATAAACCGGATCAAACTGGAATCGAACCAAGGACACATGTCTTAACCACTTGCCTGTTATTGCTAGAAAATTAATTATTCTGCAGGCGCATAAAAGCTACCTCGTATGCTAGCTATCCTCCAGTTCTACGCTAAAAGCATACTCTGGAAGATGTAAAATAGAGAGAGGGATACTTAGCACCAGCGTTGCCAGTATTCCAGATTTATCTGGATTTTACAGATTTCCAGTCGTCTTGCCAGATACACAGACAGATCACGTTTATTTCCAGATTTATTAAATATGTTCCAGATTTGCCCAGATTTTTAAAATGTGTTGCTTTATGAATATCACTGCAATTAATGGACCCTCTAATAAAAAAATAAAAAGCCAAATTAACAACCTTAATTATTAAAGGCCATTAACGTTGGACATTATTGCAACATCATACATGGAATTGATACAACATGTTTGCAATGAGTTGCAGAATCATGAAAATTGAGACATTTTCTTAACATTATTGGCTGTAAAAAATCTTCAAATTTTTAAAAATATCGATTCAGGATTTTTTTGTTTTTGTTTAGATTTTGGCTATAATTAATTTTTTATTGGAATCCTGGATTTATAAAAATCAATATTTCAATAAGGAGGAATTTTCCTAATTTTGGAATTTATAGAAATCGAAAACTGTTTGGGATTGAAAACAATAAATTGAGCTTTGGAAAATAAGCAAGGCTTTTCAATGTAGACAACCCCCAGGACTTTGAAGTATGTTCGTGATATTTTTGGGAATAATTAATTAGATTTTTAAATAGATTTTTATATAGAATTTTAAAGTACCTGTGAATATTGAGTAACCTTAGCTGAAATACTTTAGAATTCTGAATTTCCCTACAATTTTAAGGTAAATCTGAAAGTAGTTTACAGTGAAGTGTAAGTATGCAGTCTGTGCAACCTTTGATTTAAGTAAAAACGGTATAAATTGTCTTTTGCAAACTCTGATGACAATTGCATAAAGATTTTGTGAAGAAAGGAAATAGTTAGAATTCGGAAGAGAAATATATTAGGTATATAATATAAATATATATAAACATAGAAAATTCTTAAGATGAAACTTAAGGAGAATGCTGATACGAATCGTGAGAATAATTTCAATGGAATTATGTCCAATGTTTCTATGGAGATTAATTTTTATCTAATTTTAAGAAATCCAGTAATTTATGGGAGACTTTCAAGGCCTTTTGGGCAAAGTACTTGAGTACTTAGAAAATATTGAAGAGGATGTCAAAACAATTCTGATCTTACCTACAAAGTAGTTCAAAGGATAAGTCTGAGAAGAATGTGACGGTCATTCTGAAGAGCGTACCAAGGAAATTATTAAGAATATTCTAAAGGGAATTTCATTGAGAAAAATTGAGACAAAATTATGCCAATTCTTGGAAATTATTACCAGTTGGAGGGAATTGTGGAATCAGAGAGCGATTTATAAGAGATTACAAGAGATAATGCTAAGCACTCTTAGAATGTCATAAATATCCAAACTTATGACATTCTAAGAGTGCTTAGCATTATCTCTTGTAATCTCTTATAAATCAAGATTAGTTAAGAGGAATCCAGAGTAGAAGTATGATGAAATTCAAGGATGATTGAAATTGAACTCTGTTAATGAAGTACATTCAGACTAACAAAAAATTTCATGATCTGGGACCCAGGAAGAATGTAAATTCCAGAGTTTAGAATCATTTCAAGATCCTAAAACTTCAAAAATGACGCTTTCAAACTTTCATTTTAGTTATATAATAATATTATTCTTTGGCATAAAATTATTTGTAATGGTGATGTGGAGTAACCCGTAGTTTAGGTAAACTGTGCGTGAGTACCACGATGTTAGGCTTTGATTTTCACTTCAGCCAGGAGAATTTTAGCTTGAAATAAAATTGCCTACTGGTCTACCGAGTTGAATGATGTCAGGAATGAAATTGGAAGTCTGATAAATCTCAGAGTAATATTAGAATTAAATAGACCTAATAAAATCTTTAATACATATTCTGGTACTGCATCAAATAGTAATAACTAAGTCGACTATTAGTAAAAAAAAATCATACCATCATAGTTGCTTGAATCTTTGCTGCTTCAGAATCCTAAAAATATTATCTGCAGTATTTTACAAAAATTTAAATCAATTTTGCAATGCTGCGTAATTGATATTTAAACTTTTTGGAAACACTGTGTCAAAACTTTTCTTAACTTTTGGATGATTTTAGCAATGCTAACAAGTTTGGTTTATATTTATTTTTAAACATGGATTTCATAAACATTCTGGTAGACTTTGAATAAATTCCAGATGATTATCCTGACCGATTTTTACGGGAGATTGGCACATCACTTTGATTTCAATAGCACTATATTAAAAACAGGATTTGTTGGACCATTTCAGATTTATCCAGATTTTATATTTTTACTGGTTCAGATTTTTCAGAAAATGACCTGGCAACAATGCTAAACACCGTTGAAGCGGCAACTCTCCAACACAAGAAGAATGAAATGTGCTGCACGATTTAAAATGCTCTTTCATGCCTCTTTGGAAATGAAAATGCTGGCTCGCAATAGCTAGTGTTTTACTCGCAGACAATTGAGTAGCACCCAATCCCTGCTGAAAAGTTAGATTCACGATTTAAATTTAAAATGAAGGACTATTTATTTATAAACAACTCCTACAAAGTCACCAATTCCTTTAAATTAATAAAAACAGAGTAAACAATAATTTCCCGCTAAATTATCGTTTTCGAACCACAGTGCATTGTCAAAAACGTGCCGTTTATTTCCGGGGAAAATGGGATAATGAACGAATTCACAAGACACTTTTGGAAGAAGTCTGAAGAATCTTCCAACAGATACTATAAGAAACTTTTAGAAGAGGTATGAAAAATATATCTTGAAAAAAACTCAAGGGAACGCTGGGAAAACTTTAAGAAATTTTAAAGAGGAAAGTATCTCCAAACGAAGTCAGCTGCAATTTCGGAAGAAGTTGTCAGAAATTGCCAGAATGAGCCCGCAAGTATCTTCGGATTATTGCCAAAATTATTATCACTATCTAGTCACTAATTCAAAGTACTCCCTCCCGGGAATTCCTGGGAAGAGCTATCAGTTGTTTCAACATTTCCGGGCAACCATAAATGGTCGGTTAATGGAATTAAAGGCGCAGTTACAAAGAAATACCATGCTGGAGGTGGCTGGGTTAGATTCTATTGAGGTCCGTATTTCTCGATAGCCAGGAAAGGATCAGTTTAATTTTATAGCTAGTTTATTGAACGTCTGGTAGGGATGGATTTTGAGTTAGGAATGACTCAAAAAAGAACATCTCCAGTATATCAGAAAAAACTTGGGTGAGATGAACGGTCCTCGTTGAACACCGATGACTTGATCGCCAACAGATTCCCGGTCCGGTCTAATTTTTTGGGTTGGAAAATATCTCGACTTCCCTGGGCTTAGAGTACGGTTGTATCTGCCACTCAATTAAATAATGCAACATTCAGCAACAGGCATCGAAAGCTCTCAATTAATAACTGTAGAACCCTAAGTTTAGAGCAAGCAATATGCTAGTATGCGATAAGCAATAAGCTTGAAATGCGATTACAAATTTTTCTGAAAGGAAATTAATGATTCTTTCAACCAACTCAGCTGTTGCAACAAATACTCTCATCATGGAAAAACCAAACAATTGGGAACCATCCACACTAATATTTGCAAGTAGTAGGTGAAAAATGAAACGATTCATGATCTTCATTTACCGCTTGTTAACTGAACATACAACATTTATCATGGAATTTGCTTAATATGCTTCAAAATTCGAGCAATCAAGTCTTTCCTGATTGAAAGGTTTTAAATTAAAAAAACGCCTCAAAACATATACAGACGATCCGCGGCCGATATGTCAGTGAGCAAAAATTTAATTGTTACTATGGTAGTTCATTTTAATGATCTGTAAACCGCAAATAAAACTTGGCATATTATTTGGAATTGGATTTGTTGTTAAAAGAAAAATCCTCTTATCACCATAATAGCCATTGCAGCTCTGTCAGCTTTAACGATTATTACCCAACGAACCCAAATTGATTCGTCCCATCTGACACAGTTGCTCGCTTCCCAGTCGTTATCTAAATTGTCTGTGTTCTTTAATCCTTTAAACCCCAGCTTCTATCGAAACCCAATACCGTCACCACTTTCTTCCGGGATATCCCCAGACCTCACCACCCCACCCACCCCACCCCACAGTAGTAGTCGATTCAGCGGAAAACAATAAAATCACGACTGCACTCTGCCTAATTGAATTGTCTATGCCTAGTCGAGTGCAAACATGTAGGAGACTCTATTCCCGAACACACACACACACACACACACACACACTTACGTCAGGCCAAAGCCAAGCAACACAAGCCGCGTTCGCTCAATTCAATTTCACGCCAATGAATTTTCAATTAATTTAATAAGCATTATCTAACACTCCAGCTGGCAACGAAGCGCATCTGTGCCGATTCGCACATACTGAAACAGTGCCAGTGCCACGCAGAAGTCTATTAATTTTCGTCAAACAAATCCCACCGTCTATAGTCTAATCCTTTTCCATAAAATCGGGACCTTTTGAATTTCTTCCGAAGCAACCCGACTTCAACCTTTTTTTGTTTTCCTCGGGTATCTTCTTCATCATAATCCTAGTTGTCTCCTTTCCACCCCTCACTGGCTCACCTCATGCCCCAGAAGTGCGGAGTTAGTGTTTTATTGCTACATTGACGATCCTTTTTAGAATTTAATTATGTTGGTTTACTCATTTTTGTCTTGTTTGATTGTATCGCATGTAGGAAAATCGAACCAACCTCTCTCCTTTTGAACAAGGACTTGAGTAAACTTATCGGCTTTGTGGAAAAGTTCATCCGATCCATATTGACTAGACGCACCTCGGCCATGTGGCACGTTCGATGGAATCAGTCTCTAATCCCTTTTGTCATCATTGTCATCAGACAATGAGTGCCTGTTTGTAAATGCCTCCGTCTATAGCCCTGCTCTGCATACGAGGGGTGATGCGTGTTACATCTGCCGTGCTCCTCGAAAAACCATTCACCATGGACTAACGCGTCCATTTTTCACTGGCCAGACGGTGAAAGCGGATTAAATTTTTAATGATAATCATTAGTGTCAATAAAAACGCACGGAATCGGATTTCATGACCAACCCATCGCCGACCGACTGGATCGGTTTGGTTGATTCGAATTGGGATGATTTATATGCACACCGTTAGCTGATCGAAAGAGAAAGAAAAAAATGGTAACAGATGATGTTGTAACCGGATGAGGCTGGTGGTTGATGGCATAACTTTGCATATGTCCTCGTCCTCGGTCGAGTAGAAAAGTAGAAATGTGGTGACCATTTGTTTGATGGTGACGATGGAAAATGGAAAGTTTTCTGTTTGCTGAATCCCATGATGACGCAGCGGAAGGAGCCAAGGCACTTTCTCTCTGCCAGGAAGCCATTACCACTATTTGATTAGCATTGTTTGAGTTACGGAGTAGCTTTGCAAAGTCTGAAGTGCAAATAACGGGCAAACGATGGCGCTGATTGCAATTGGGATGACAAACTGTTGGAGGCGAGTTGAAGCAAGTGTAGGGAAAATTGCACATTGTTTTGAAAATTTTCAATTCTAGTAATTCTAGAATTCACGAAACAGATCCAGAACTGCAAATGGTTGACACCTGATGTAAGAAAAATGTGTTAGAACTTAATGTAAAAAATGCAATTTTATATTGTTCACTACGCTGATAGAAATCTCCTTATACCTTTTGGAAAATTTCTATTGCTGATTATTCATAAAATGTATAAGTCAACTAATAAGCAGACGCCTTGCAAAAAGTTAATGAAGATCATGTGTCAGATGAAATGTATAAGCGGTCACACATACCTTCTATGCATTCTTATAGGACCTATGCGGTTTATCTTATGGAATGTATAAGGCTGATGTTTTAGCAAAAATGTATAAGTGAAACACATGAATAAAATAATTGATTATCGTTTCGTGTAGAAAGCATGTTATTGTTTATGACACAATTACTCTAGGCCAGAAACCAGTTCAAAGATGTTATCAACTTAGATAATTGAAGACTGACTAAAAGTAAATTGGTACGCCCCTCGCGCACCGCTAGCACGCCTTTAGTGTTGGGAATCGAAAATCTTTGACAGTGGTTTGTTTACACTTCTATAGAAAACAACTGGTGCAAGTTTGATCAAAGTCTACGGGCAAGACGGCTGTACGCAGAGTTAATATTTTCACAGCGGGTAAATTTGAATAACTCATAATAACTCAAAAGTGATCAAAGTAGTCTCACATTCGTCAACAAATTTAAATGAAATCAGTATAAACAAACATTAGCTGTCAGATAAATCATAATATATTTCATTTTTGTATTCTTGCAACAAATACTCAATAATTCATGCGTATTTCTTTTCAGCATGAATCACTCTTAAGGGCTGAACACAATGACAGCTGCATAGCGACATAGCGGTACAGCGGCAAACGCGCAATGTTCTAATATTGCGCTAAACGCTGTTCCGCTGCCGCTTTGCCGCATTCCTACCCACAATGCATGCGCGCAAAATTTATTTATTATTCCTCTTCTGCTGCATGCTGTACGTAAACAAACCACGAAAATTGGATAATTTTGATTGTAGTTTTGAGTTTGGGCGACTGACTAAACACGCGGGCTAATTTTGGATTGAGAAAAAAACGTAAAACACCGTAATACAGCACATAATCAGACCGCTTGTATTAATAGCTTGTTACATACTTTTAATCAAGGAGCTGTGTGATATCTTTGAAAAGTACACGTTTATCGGAAATTGTATACTTTATCATGATTTTCGTATGGTTTTGTGGATAAGCAGAGTCGGTTCATGCACTTCCAATAAGTTGGAGATCTTCAAACTAGCTAATCGTCATGAAGTCATACGGTTATTTGAATAATCTCTGATTCAGCTGACATAGTGAAGAAACATGTGAGGGAAAACCTGATTGAATAGTTGATCAGTAGAAGGTCTTCTGAATAATTGATCAATCTTGTAAAAATATCCAAGGAGCAAAGTTCAGTGATCGTCTCTGAATTTGCATTAACTTCAAAAAAATTAGAAACACTCTGAAGAAGTATCATTAACCGTGGGGAAATATCGAGAGCTCTTCGTAGATTTTCAGCAGTATTATTTTCAGCACATAATTCAGCATTCAGCAGTAGTATTTTCAGCACATAAATCGATAAAAGAAGTTTTTATCTAACAATACGACAAACACATCAAGAAACGGTTCTGTGAATAAGTTACTAACGAAAGAGAAAGTTGACGGAGAGAATCGATCAATGTTACTTAGGACCTAATGCAAAGTTCAGCTTGATTTGATGTGTCGCATGAGGGTGTTGGTTCAAGAAGGATCTGACCCCTTCCTCGGGGGTACCCAGAACATGTCCGGATGAGGCCATAATTTTTCTGACCTTGCATGATTATTTGGTTCACGTCTTGTAGCAAGTACGCTTTATGATTAGCACATTAGCAATGAACATTTACAAACTACAATCATAGTTATGCTTTCTATAAATTATTTATTCTGTTATATGTTATTTATTAATTAAAATATGAAATATCGTTTTTTCAAATAAATCTTAAATGTGTTCACCGCTAAGGAACACCCATTATTAGAATGGGTAAAAGAGTTACCCTAGCCATAAAACTGTTCAAATGAGTTCCCGTACACGTTAGCTACAAGCGCAAAGCACATGTCCCGATAGCCTGTTGAGCGTGGCTTCTTGTTTACATTACCGCGTCGATTCGCGTGCATCGACCTGCGCCTAAAACAATTAGGAATGCATTGACCTTTCCTGTTCGGCTTTGCACTTTCCCGAACTCGGGAGAGGAATGTGGCTGGACGATTAATATTCGTTCGGTGGAATGAGATGTCCCTATTTCTATAGGAATTGTCGCATGCTCAATTTTGAGAATCGGTTTCGTGATTTTGGCATTCGTCTGAAATCACGATTACCGGGGACAAAGGTCGCCAAGCGTGGTATCTGAGGACACACTTAGCCCTAACTCGTCCACTTTGTACTGATACGTGGAAGAGGCAAGAGTGGTCAGTTTTTGATCCGTGCCGTGGTGTGTGTAAAAAGGTGAATTGTAACATGTGGTCTCGATAAGGTGTTAATTTATACTAGATTTTCCTTCCCCTAGTTAACAGTAGTGAGCGAAGCTATATTAGCTATTTGGCGGTTAGTGGTTAGCGTGTGACTTAGAAAAAACGGTAAAGTGCAAAGTTTGTAGATGGTGCGTAAACTAAGAGGAAATATGCGTCGTTATATCCATAGATTCGTGGCAGCACAGGTCGTTTGCCGACACACCACCATTTCGTTGGAACCACTCTTTGACCCCACCTATCCGTTGCAAAGATTCCCTGGGTACATCGTCAAGTCGTGCCCTGGGCAGGCAGGCCATTCGTCGAGGAGAGTACGTTCAGCCAACGTACACACGACCGCTTGTACCACGCTGTCGCGTAAGCCCTCGAATCGGTGAGGGAGACACATCATCAGCCATTGTCGCATCCGCGATCGTTTCTGGGCCGGAGTAGTGCACCAAGCAGCTTCGGTACCGCCGCCAGTCTCCCCACCAAAGGACATCACGTAAAACCTAGGTCGTGAGTAGAAAATGCATTCATGTTTGTTTGTGTCGTCCATGGCCATGTGACTCGTTTGAGACACACTCAAATACAGCTATCCCGTAAGCCGTCAATGAACGGGAGTAGCCCTTAGAATAACCAATTAAAGAAATGTGAAGACGACCATTGAAGCAATCAATCGCTGAGTTACCGCAGAGTGCACACAGGAGGAGTACATGGGACAGATACAATAATCGCACACGCTAGGAAAGATAGGTAGTACGTAAGGGGAAAGGATGACAAACAACTAGGCCTAGGCAATGAAAAGGGGAACAAAGCTACGAGAAATAAAGTCTTTGTAAACGTTTGAATTTCTGTGCTTTGAGCTTTATGGTAGAATAGAGCTGTACAAATGTTGATCCCGCTTGGAATAAATCAGTTTACGTTACACTGAATGTTTTCTGTTGTGTACCAATGAGAGATAGTTTGGTTAATGTCTTTTGAGGTTTCATGTTACTTCGCGTTAGTTTTGTAGTTTTTGGAATTTGATGTTTATTGGGTAGTCAGCCCGAATCTGACTAATTTTCTGGCAACTGTGGAATTGGAAGCGTTTCAGTACAAACGGGGACGATTAGGGCTAGGCCGGTGATGATAACCCCCGTTCACGTGTTCCTAGTCTTTGGCCGATTGTCGGAGTTTGATTTGCGTAAGTCTTATAGGAATTAGGGATATCTTGCGCGTCTTACGTGAAGTACGCCGAACGCGTGTTAGTCAGCCAGTCAGCTTCCTACCCGAAATTCGGGAAACTTGATCCTCTCCCTAGGAAGGTCTCAAAGCCGGGCAAGCTACCAACTGTTGGATGGTCTCCTTTAGGAGTGGCGCTTAACCCATCCTTCTTTAAAAAGGGAAGCTCGACGGGCTGTCGCGTTACAGTCTTGAAGTTTCTGGTTAATTCAAAATTACAAAAAATTACATCTGAAAACATTGAGCACTTCCCAGGTTGCCGCTCAACCGCACCGCGTTTTTCCAAAATGTTGAAAAAACGCGTTTTAGTACAATGCCACTTTTGCCGCAACGCGCCCATTGTGGGTTATCAAACGGATCTCAATGTATTGGAAAATGTGCGCATGCCGCTATGCCGCTATCATTGTGTTCAGCCCTTTATAAGCGTGGTCTGAGAACAATGGTAGGACAATGAACGAACCCATAGTGCCTATACTGCCCATAATCGCAAGTCAGTCCCATCTGTAAAAAACTGGAAATGAGAAAACGGCGTTCAAAGATTTTACAACTTTTCTGATTTGACACTTTTTTTGGAGGGATAAATTTAAAAATAAACGTACAATGTGATAGAATGCATCTATGTTTACCATAAAATATAGAAAAAAATATCGTGAAATTTTTATTTTATGGCCAAAATCTGAATGGGACTGACTTGCGGTTACATTTAACGTCAAAGAGAAAAATAACCGCAAGTCAGTCACAATTCTATGACGATGCTGCATTAGTTTAGCACAGTATTGAACAGTAGAAAGATACCATGGTCCCATAGAACGTTATTGAATGTTTCTCGATTTGTTTTGCTGGTTCCAGAGCAAAGGCCGGAACGTATTCCGGTGAGTATGGGTCTTCATCAGACCAGAGCTTTTCATAAACGTGCCAAACCCACCATGCGATAAATCAATTGATTATTCACATAATTCACATGAGAATTCAAAAATAAGATCGATAAGAGTCATTATCAGTGACCAGCACCATGTTGGCCAAACCCGGACATGTTCCGGGTATACCCGAGGAAGTGGTAAATCCTTTTTAAATCAAAATCCATCAAGCGATACATCAAATCACATGAGAATTCAAAGCCATCCATTGGCGGTCAAACTGAGTATCGTAAGAACTATATTGGCCACATCAGGACATGTTCCAGATACCCTAGGGGAAGTGGACAAAATCTGTCTTGAGACAAATCTCATGATGCGATGTGTTGTCTAACATTTCTAACATATTTTTTTCTAATGGGACTGACTTGCGGTTACTTTTCGGTGTGGGACAGTTTGACTTGGTATTGTTTTTCATTTTTCTTAAACAAACCACCTTTTTTCAATAGCACATCTCAAAAAACATAGAATTGATTAAAATGCAGATGGGACTGACTTGCGATTACCGGCAGTATAATCCCATAACAGTTCCATATGGAAAAGTAAGCATTGAGAAAATGGCAGTCGAAGTGAAATTCCCATGTAAATAATTGATAAATAATACCTAGTTAATCAATTGATAATTTTACCAAGTTAAAATCTGTTGCAATGAAGCTTGCAAGTTTTGTTATATCAGCGAAAAATATAGCGATTCAAAAAACAGATCTTGAACTTGAGCTATGGGCGATTGAATTTCAGGATGGGACTGATATGCGATTATTTTGCTTGATGGGACAAACTGACCTGATGTTGTTTTCACATTTTTCATGTTCAAAGTCCATGGTTTTTTTTTAACTAGTTCATTTATTTACTAGGCTCAGTCGGGTGTGACACTTTGCGGAGCCAAATATCAGCTTAAATTTACATTTTAAACAGCAGTAGTTCTAGGTTAGTACTGGGTACCAATTACTCGTAGCGGGCTCGAGGTTAATGGGTAACAATTTCGATTGGAAGGATCTAGGTATGAAACTGGTTTCTGAAGCCTCCTTCAGAACTCTCGGGCGGTTGACCAAATCCTGGCTGGGCAGGGCAAGTAGCACAGGAACAGGAGGATAATAAGACTGGGACACAATGGCTGGAAATTGTTTGGAAAGGAGGGGATGGTCACATCAAACTCTAATATCAGACAAACAAAGGAATTCGTAGATCGCCTGCATGTAGATCACGGGTTCCCAATATATCTCTTACTTCACGGAAGGGTTGTCTACCTCGGGCCACAAGGGTCAACAGTCGTGTCTGGAGGCGTCATTACCCGGGCCATACCAAACTGCGTGATCGATGTAATCATAACCGGTTCTGCACCTACATATATTGCTTTCAACGAGGTTTATTCTGTAGAGATGTGCGTCTAGCGAATAGTGGTTGGACATAAGTCTTGACATCACGCGAATGAATCCCCGACTTACGTCCAGACCTTCGAACCACGCTCTCGAAGAAACATTTGGAATAATGGAATGTAACCACCACCCAAGAGAATTACTTGTCCAATCGTTTTGCCAACTTTAAAGAGAACTCTGATGTACTAATGGGAAAAATTCATCATGTAAAATACTTCTATCATAAATCTCGCCTTGTTGTGCGCCCACCTTTGCGAGAGAGTCCGCCTTCTCATTTCCTGGGATTGAGAAATGTGAGGGGACCCATACAAAAGTAATCATATATGATCTTTCGACCAGCAAACTCATTTGCTGCCTTACCTTTGAAAGGAAATAAGATGAGTACCTACTTTGTTTCATCGACCGAATATCCTCAATAGAACTGAGACTACCCGAGAAGATGAAGTAATGGTCTATGGGCATATCGGAAATCATCCCCAATGCGAAGTTGATTGCTGCTAGCTCAGCAACATAAACGCAACAAGGTTTATGAAGTTTCCGAAAGGCGGTTGAGTATTCATTGAAGACACCGAAGCCACTGGATCCATCAATGCGTGATCCATCAGTGAAAAATCTTCTATTGCAATTGACTTGTTGGTACTTTTCAGCAAAAATGCGGGGAATTGAGATAGGTCGAAGTTGATCTGGAACTCCTCGAATAGCCTGTTTCATGGAGAGATCATAGTCAATGGGGGAACTGTAGTTAGTAGAGCATACACGAGAGGGGTTATAGCAAGGAAGGCTAATATCCGATGACATATAATTAAGATAGATTCGCACGAATCTAGACTGGATGCTCAATTCGAGCATTTCTTCGAAGTTTTCAATCACAAGGTTGTTACTGACACTACATTTGATCAATATTCTTAATGAGATCTCCCAGAAACGGTTCTGCAGGGGTTTTACGCCCGCTAGGACCTCTAGGCTCATATTGTGTGTTGAATGCATACAGCCAAGGGCGATACGTAAACAACGATATTGAATGCGTTCCAATTTAATTAGGTGGGTTTTTCTTGCCGAGAGGAAGCAAAAAGAGCATGGCTCTGAACTGAAAGAATAGTCGTTTTATATAGTTTAATGAGATCTTCCGGATGAGCACCTCACCATGTCCCGGAAATTGATCGTAGAAAGTTGATCCTTTGTTGACACTTTTGTTTCAAATACGTAATGTGGGTACCCCAAGTGCATTTTGAATCAAACCAGACTCCAAGGTATTTGAAGGTTAAAGATTGGATCATGTCTCTGCCCAAAAGATTTAGACGCATTTGGGCTGGAAACCGCTTCCTTGTAAACACTACCAATTCAGTTGTTTGCGGTGAAAACTCGATCCCTAAATTTCTTGCCCAGAGAGACAGATTATTTAGGGAATTTTGCAATGGTCTTTGCAAGATTTCCGCACGTGGACCTCTCATGGAAACCACGGCATCGTCTGCAAGCTGTCTAAGCGTGCATAGATTATCAAAGCAGTTATCAATATCTTTTACATAGAAATTATAAAGTAAGGGAAAATTGGAGATTTAAAAATACAAACTTTGTTTTATTATTTGAGATAGATCAATGCAATGTTCTAAAAGTTGTTGAACAATCAGTTCGAAGCAATTATGCTCAAGACACCAAATTTCTATCTCTTATGGTTCATGAGTTATGATTTTTTAAACAAGTAGGTTAGGGTGGCCCCTTAAAACAGATTTCTTTGGATATCTTTTCATAAGTTCTTTCCTCGTAAAAACCTTGTTTTGGTTACATTTTGAACTTATGATGACGCATATTTTTGTTGAAGCAACCAGGCTGCGATCTGTTTTTATTATTAGAAAATTAATGGAGATTTTCTTCGAAAAAATGGTTCTATTAAAATGACAATGTCTCTAAATGGAGCAAACCAATTTTCAAACTTTTGATTTCATTTAAAAGTTTTTGTTTTTTCATTATTGGTGAAAAAGCTGTGAAATCGTTTTTTGTTTAAAGCATTTAATTTAATTTAAAAAAAATCATATTCTTTTTATCAAAAACTAGCCATAACTTTAAAAATAAACGAGATATCAAATTAGTGACTTCTGCAAAAATATGCGTCATAATAAGTACTAAAAGTATTGAGATCAAAGTTTTGACGAGAGATTAGGGTGGCCCCTAGAAAATCAGCTTTCTTTTTTTTATACAAATATTTTTTAAACGTTGATCGCCAATAAAAATATTTAAAGAAATCCGATTTTCTAGGGGCCACTCTAACCTACAAGTTTAAATTTAAAAATAATCCATGAACCAAAAGAGATAAAAATTTGATGCCATCAGTAAAGTTGGTTCAAATTGATAGTTCTACAACTTTTAGCACACTGCATTTGTCTATATCAAATAATAAAAAAATGTTGAATTTTCAATTCACCAATTTTAAGGACCATCCTAATTTCAAATCGGCCAAAGAATAAGAAGAAACTTTCTCCAAGACACCATATACCTAAAAGTGATGGTTTGGGTGCTAATATTTTTGTCTTCATAAATACGGCTTTGGGACCATTGTGCATTGGTCCCCAGGGTCAATTTTCTGGTCATAACTCCAAATTAATTCTGATAAGACGTCCTGGTGAACCATTTCGTGGTCCCAAAGGTCAATTTACCGTCTAAGCGTTCATATTCCGGTCACAACTCCAAATTCATTCTGATAAAACGTTTATGAGTGGTTTCGCAAAATTCACGTAGCTCTAGGATCAGTTTCATGAATTGACAACTTTTACGGATGTTACGGATCTTTCGGTGGACCATCCTGTAGACCTCAGAGTCCAAGTTCCAGTTTTTTTTTTTTTTTTTTTATTATAGTCACTTTAACACTCTTGAGTCATTCGTGACTTGTCCGGGGGTGAGATTTGAACTCGTGACTTTGGCGTGAGAGGTATGGATGTTAACCACTACGCCGGGGTCGCCCCCACCCAAGTTCCAGTCAAAACTCCAAATTAGTTGTGATAAGACGTCTATGAACGGTTTCGAAAAAAACATGGAGCTCTAGGATCAGTTTCATGAATTGACCACTTTTACGGATGTTCCGGATCTTCTATTGAACCATCCTGTAGTCTCCAGGATCCATTTTCAGGTCACAACTCTGAATTCATTCCTATAAGACGTATTTCAGTGTTTTCGGAAAAATCGCGGAGCTCTAGTATCAGTCTCATGAATTAACTACTTTTCAGGATGTTCCGGATCTTCCGGTGAACCATCTTGTAGTCCCCAGAGTCCATATTCCAGTCAAAACTCCGAATTAATTGTGATAAGACATCTTTGAGCGGTTTCGAAAAAAACACGGAGCTCTAGGATCAGTTTCATGAATTAACAACTTTTCAGGATGTTCCGGATCTTCCGGCGAACCATCCCGTGGTTCCCAGAGTACATTTTCCGAACACAACTACGAATACATTCTGATAAGACGTTTATGAGTGGTTTCGTAAAAACCGCGGAGCTCTAGGTTCAGTTTTATGAATTGACCACTTTTACGGATGTTCCGGATCTATAGGTGGACCATTCCGTAGTTCCCAGGGCCCATATTCCAGTCACAACTCCGAATGCATTCTGATAAGACATTTATGAGTGGTTTCGAAAAAAAAACCGTGGAGCTCTAGGATCAGTTTCATGAATTGACCACTTTTACGGATATTCCGGATCTTCACGATTCTGGGAGCCAACAGGCTTCTTCAAGAACCAAACCAATGTCTAGTTCCATGAATATGATACGAGGCGTGATGAGAAAAGCCATATCCTAGAAATCAACCATTTCCACGTTTTAGTATACGTGATGCAGTACAAACTGTCTTCTGATAAAAGACCGAACCTTTCCAAAATCCCAATCAACTAAGGCTCGCACTAGTTTGGATTGGAAATAAACCTACCAGAAAAAAAAAACAACTTAAATCAGCGCCAAAAGCCATGAATCTAAAAAACTTTCGCTTTCACTGCTTTGTGAGGAGCATGAAGCCCATCTATCTGGGGGCCAATTTCCGTTTCTTCTTTTGTCCAAACCAAGTTTACATCGGAAACGTGACCCTCCCTCTCCGTTTTCCCACTAGAAAGTTATTCACAGCGTTTGATACGGGGAAAGCATCAAATCTGGCGCTTACCCAAGTTAGAAGGGGGGGGGGGGGAGAAAAAATCACGCCCGTCATGTTCCACCTATCAAAATCGTAAAAATGGCGAACGAGCGCAGCGAGAACGGAACCGTAAAACGGGAGAACCAATTTTATTTGCATACAAAGTAGTTTCCCAGGTACTAAACAGGGTGCACGTGGCGGTCGTGGCTAGCGGTGGGAGCACTCCAAGAAATGGGGACAAAATGGGGCAGAGTTCACGATGCGTAACACAACAGAAAAATTTCACCGAGCATTTTAGGTTGACGCCAACGACTTCCTTCCTTTCCGCCGGGAACCGGGAAAACCCTCGACCCCCGAGGGCAACCGGAAGCGTGAAACTCATTTGTAAACTTTACCCTACACAAAGGTAAAAGTAACCGAAGGGAAAGCAAGCGTGCATCCCAAAACAGACATTAAATCACGTGCCGAAGCCGAAAGATACGCGAGTTGTGCCCCGCGGAAAACTTGAAAGGACCATTCGGGCTGGAAGAACAAAAAAAAAGTTTAACACATAAAGATTTTTATTCCTCATGCCACCTTGTCGTCACGAACCGACCAACCACCAGGAAGGCGAACCACGTGGTTCACCAAAATGTTTTTGTCGTAAAATGAGCGAAGGCGCTCCAAAGATACTCGCACTTACACTTTCATCTTGCCGGGACCGCCGTAAAACAACCGAAAGCGGAAATGTGTCCTCTATGTGTCCTTTCCGGAGCGAGGAGAATTTTACAACCCCCAAGGAGGGGGTTCTAATCAGACAACGGTCCCGACGACATGAGCCGGAATTTAAATGTATTCCTTTATTTTTAATGCCACTTTACGACCTTATTGAAGATTATTATCTCACGGGAAAGGCTCGAGGACGGTGGCAGGAATTTGCGAACGGTTGACGGCCCCCTTCAGTGCGGGTTTGATAATCACTGATGGGTGTTGTACACATACACATTCGACTTACGGAATGAAATCATCGCATTTGCCTTCTCACAGGAGCATCGTTTTTCGCTCATGATCGCAGTCATCTGGCGACAATGGAGGCACTTTGGCACAGAAAAAAATCGACAGCTGAGTAGGCCATGAAAATTTTAATACAACCATCATCCACTAGCAGACACAAGGAGGCCGGGTACGACGAATGAATGGTTTCATGGATGGCCACAAGTACAAGTATTATCCGCATAAATTTCTAAGTAGGCGTAATAGAATTTAAATTCATAGGTCCTCGTTTTAAGACGGCAGCTCGCACTGGTTTGGAGTGCTTGCGGATGTGCCTTGGAGGATTAGTCTGAGCGCTTGTTACACAGGGATGAAGCTGCTCTCATCTTAGTGTTGTGTTGAGTACGTGCATAGCTATTAACTGACAGTAACTAGTTTGGGCGTTGTATGCTGAGTGACAAGCATATTTATATTCTATAACCAATCCGAAAAGATGCATGTCTGCCTAGCAAACTATTTGAGCTGATTATTCAGCTATTATTCAGCTTTCAATGGTTGTCGTTTGTTGAAAATAAGTCCAGCCATAGACAGAAGCTCTGAGGGGTGATCCATCAAGTACGTCACGGTCTAAGGGGGTTTATAAATCCATGACAGACAATATATAAAGTATATTCCGATTGAAGTCTGGAGAAATTTCCGAAAAAAAATCAGAGGGCGCTTCCTGGGGATGCCAGAAAAACTTCCAGTAGAATTCGGAAGACAATTCACGAGCAGTTCGCGGGAAGTGCAATGAAGCTGCCGAGAAAAGTCGATTCCAAATTTAGGGGAAGTCTGAAGCCTGCAGTACCTTGAGAGAAACTGAAAAATGAACTTCAATTATTCATGGTTTATCACTTCATGCGTGAAGTTTACAATTTACATAGTAGGAGATTACTAACATAAAATATCAGACTTAAGGTGGACATTTTATACGATAACTGAAGGGATGAAAATATAGAGTTGATAGTTCCGTTAGAGTACGCCAGTGTGAAAATTTTATAAAGTAGAAAGCGGACAATTTTCAGGAAGACACGAATCGGGTCGAGCATCCTCTTTACCAAACTCATCCGGGGTGATGAGGGGTGTCCCTTCCCTGTCACCACTGGTAATTCTGAGAGGTTTGGAGAAACTTTGAAAGGAAGTTGAAAACAACATTTTTGATTACTTGATAAAATAAAAATCTGTGGAAGTTGAAAAAGCTTCCTGGAGAAGTCAAAAGTTAAAAAAACGTCCTGTATAACAAGGGAAGAATCTATCAGCGTTAGCCAGCAAGAGGTTCAAGACAGTCAGTAAAATCTTCTAGGAACAACCGGAAGAATCTTCCAAAGGAGGAAGGAGGAAGGAGGAGGAAGTCAAAAGACAGATATTCCCGGGTGATTCCAGAAAACAATCTGGAAGATGTCAAGAGAAAATTCGGTGACAAATCGGGAGCAAAGTTACTGATACTCGCATCGTATGACTCGAAAGCTTACCGCCTTCAAACGAGTTTTGAAAAACGAAAACAAAACATACGATCCTGAACGAACCGAACGATGTCATTAACGTGAGTCTTCGTGAGTGACCTGTGTGCGAAGAGTATTCTTGCTGCCTTCTGTTCACTCTCGTTCTTTACGAACTGGTGTGATCGGATAAGAGTGCAGGCCTCAATGAACGTTCACGGTTAGTGATTTATGATGGTCCTTAAAAAGGATCGTCCTGTCGTGATATAGTAATGCTGAGCTATTAGGGTGTTCAACACAGATGAGGCTGGTGAGCTTTATGTTGCTTGGAACGATGGTGACGCACTTGGCATAGAAGGGTCCACAGTGGCTCACGAAGAGCTACTAAATCCGATCAGTAGCGGTGCGGATTCTTCCTCCTTCTTCGGTGAATAAAGGCAGCTGCTTGCGGGAAGCCTTTCGTTGTGTACTGGAGAACAATTTTCAACGCCACGCGCTGAAAGCACTGCTGCTGCTGTTGACGACCGGATACCAACACTCACAACACGCGGTAATTGAATAAGCACCGATCGGCGAGACCGGATGGAATTCGGTTTTGAAATCTGTGATAAGGAAAGCGCTTTTTGTAGGCAATCGGTGATACTTTTGATCACCATTGCAACAGTTGGACATTTGTGTAATTTTCAACAGTGACATATGGAAACTTTCCAATCGATTGGCTTGTTTAGATTTATAATCCATCCACTATTTACAGAGTTATAAATGGTCAAAACCTGACCATTTTTCGAAACGTGGTCGATTTTGGTTTGTTTGAAATTGCACCCTCAAAATGTTGCCGAAAGACGTAATCCTGTGTCAAAAAATAGCATTGCAAATGCACTGCTAATCTTTCCCTGGATTAGTAATACAGCAATGAATCTGGTTTTGGCAGCTCCATTTCTGAAAATATTTTCGGATACATTTTAAGACGCATGCTCTTTTCCAGTGGTCTTATTGCAAAGAAAGAATGAAATGAGAAAGATTTGGAAATACGGTTAAAATTTAAAAGATTCACCGAGAAGTCTGATGCGTGGGGATGTTGACATAACTGTTATCGGTACATGTGACTTCGCAGATCGTAACTCCTGTCCGATACCCACAGCTTTGCAGAAATCACCAAAGTGAGCATAGTCACCACATCCGACCACATGCGGTTATGCTTACGTTTGTTTTAATTAAACGCATCAAAATGCGTTTCACATACTGACATAAGATTGCTTAAAATTGAATAGATCTTAGAAAGAATCTGTATAAAGGGTGATACGGTCAAAATTTGGTCAAGGGAAAACGCGTGTAAATCGGTGAAATCGTTTATTTAAAAAATCAAATTAAATTTCTTTTTCAAGTTCAATTAGTATAAAATTCAGGAAAAATATTCAGTTAGGCTTCCGCTTTTCCAAATCCGAATTGCCGGGCCTTACGCTTGACCCCTGCCATCAGATTTTGTACAGCCCTCTTGTCCACCTTCTTCGCCGCAGAAAGCCAGTTTGCCTTGAACTGCTGCTCGCCCTTAGCAGTTTTTTTGGTCTTCTTTAGGTTCCGCTTGACAATAGCCCAGTATTTCTCAATTGGGCGGAGCTCTGGCGTGTTGGGAGGGTTCTTGTCCTTGGGAACCACCTGCACGTTGTTGGCGGCGTACCACTCCATGGCCTTTTTACCGTAATGGCAAGATGCCAAATCCGGCCAAAACAGTACGGAACAACCGTGTTTCTTCAGGAAAGGCAGCAGACGTTTATTCAAACACTCTTTCACGTAAATTTCTTGGTTGACAGTCCCGGAAGCTATGAAAATGCTGCTTTTCAAGCCACAGGTACAGATGGATTGCCAAACCAGATATTTCTTTGCGAACTTTGACAGTTTCATATGCTTGAAAACATCTGCTACCTTTCCCCTTCCTTTTGCCGTATAAAACTCCTGTCCCGGAAGCTGCTTGTAGTCGGCTTTGACGTAGGTTTCGTCGTCCATTACCACGCAGTCAAACTTCGTCAGCATCGTCGTGTACAGCCTCCGGGATCGCGCTTTGGCCGTCGTATTTTGTTTATCATCGCGATTTGGAGTCACTACCTTCTTGTAAGTCGATAGTCCGGCTCGTTTTTTGGCTGGATGCACGGTTGTAGACGATACACCCAGCTTATTTGCGGCATCTCGGAGAGAGAGGTTAGGGTTTCGCTTGAAACTACCGACAACTCTCTTTGTCGTCTCAGCGGGTTCCGGTTTTCGATTTCCCCCCGATCCAGACTTCCTGGCTATCGACAAACGTTCCCCAAACACTTTAATTTAAATTTGTAACGGTTGATTTGGCAACTTTTAGCGATTTTGCCAACTTTGCGTGCGAGTAGCTCGGATTTTCGCGATGCGCGAGCAAAATTTTGATACGCTGCTCTTCTTGCTTGGACGGCATTTTGACAACTGAAGAGTGAATTCCAAAATCAAAATAGGAGCAACATTCTACACACACACACCTTCAAAATGAGGGGTGTTCAGGTTTTTTAAATGCAAAATTGAAAGAAATACGTCAAGTTGATATTGACCAAATTTTGACCGTATCACCCTTTACTAGGCTTTAAATGTAACCAGTGCTGGGAAAATATCAAAAAAAAAATCAAATCTCACCAACGCTCAAGATCACGCTTGATTTTCGTAGACAAAAATCAACAAGCAAACAATTGCGGTTGATTTGGCAAGCTGTGATATCGCAGCTTGGAATATCAAGCTAACAAAACTCACCAGCTGCAAATCTCAACAAACTGTGGTGAGATTGAGTTTCATGATTTTTGCTTTACATCCAAATGCAACCGAAACTTCCATAACGGCTGGAAGCAGTCACTTCGTGTCTGCCATCGGTGAAGAGTAAAAAGAGATACTTTCTCTTTCTAAGAAAACTATGTGCAACGATTTTTGTGTCGAGTCAACTCTCAGCTTGATTTTTGCAGGTTGTGAATAGTCTCGCAATATCAAAGGAACTTGTAAAATCAATATCAAGCATTATTTTAGGTTCCAATATCACGCGTATATCGCGAGCGCATGAGAGCGGAAAAATATCAATTGATTTCTGATTTTTCCAACACTGAATGTAACTAAGCAAAACGGCCCTTGTCATGGCCATAAAGATTTTTATGGAAAAGATACAACCAAGGTCCGAAACGTTTGTGGAGAAATGCCTCCTTGAGCAGAAGTAGTAGTAACATTTCGTTTATTTCCATTGACTATGCTTCACGCAAAGAAATGATTTTTAAATTCAAATGGATGATATTTTTGGTATTGATTCAAATATATTATTCGGTCAATTCAAAGAAAAATATTTTTGAATCAACAAACCAGTTGTAGAGTCAATAATCTGTTTGTTGATTCTAAAAACCATTTTGTTGATTCAAAAATATGTTTTGTTGAAATAGTGATACAATATGTATGAATCAATAACAAAAAATACATTAGGCCCAGAAACAAAAATCCATTTTTCTACGTGTTGTTAACATGGAACTTACATTGCACTTGATTTACCAAATGGGCTTTTCAACTTTTATTGAATGGTTGATTAAGTTTAAACTAAAAATTTCTGTTTTTCAATTCGCTTACATTACCTATCCCCCAAGTAACATTTCAAGTTGTATTGTGGGTTTAATGCATCCTACATGACTAAATCATGGTCTACAGATCGCTCATAAAACCAAAATTGTTACTTAGGCCATATGGGATGTGTTTACATTGATTTTAAAAAATTTACATCCTACCCGAGTAGAAGAAAATATCTCAGTCATACGAAATAATTAACATGATACCAGAAAACAATATGGATGAGCATTTGTATTTGTATTTAAAATAATTCATCTGACAATTTAGTCTTAATGAAGAAAATTCAAGCATGACATAAGAGGTAAAATATCCCAGATAAAATCGAAAAATTCTTCACGCAATTCCGATACGCAAAAAAAAGTCCAAATATGTTGTTTTTTTTAACAAGTCGTGCGTTTTGTCAACCATTTTGCATAAGAAGACTATGCGTTGCTGTGGTGGGAAAAAGTGATTTCCCTACCACAGATTACAGATTTCAACAAGTTTCCGTTCGTGCACAGGCTCTTTTACTTTGTTTTTTAATATTTTAGTATCTGAAAAATCAAAATCGTGGTACATTTTTGACGAAGGATTACGTCTTCCGGCAACATACTGGGGTTCAATTTAAAAAAAACCCAAATAGACCGCGTTACGAAAAGTGGTTAGGTTTTGACCACTTATAACTCAGTTAATAGCTGATGGATATTCATTCTAAACAAGCCAATCGATTGGGAATTTTCCTACAAATCTGCTAAAATGAACACTTTATCAATTTTCAAAAAGTCACTATGGAAAGTTGCATGAATGTGCAACTGTTGCTATAATAATGAAAATTATCAGCGGTTGACTGCGAAAAGCGCTTTCCCTAACACAGATTTTAAAATCGAATTCACTCCAGTCTCATCGAACGGTGTTTTTTTAAATCACCGCGTGTGGTGAGTGGTGGTGTCCAGAGATCATCATCATCATCATCAACAGCAGCAGCAGCAGTGCTTTCGGCACGTGGCGTTTGTAACAACAGTATCAGTCTCTTACATGGTGCCACCATCGAGGAAATTTCGAGCCGAATATGCAATTCCAAGTGGTTTACGGTATTGGATATGAAGAAGGGCTTTTGGCAAATACCAGTTTCAAACCGGACAAAAATGTACTTAGCATTTGGAACGCCATGGGGACGATACACTTGTAACCGTTTGCCTTTTGGTTTAGCTTCAGCACCAGAAGTTTTTCAAAAGCTAATGAATTCGGTACTTGAAGGTATTGAAGGGGTAGAAAGTTCCATGGATGACATTTTAATTCACGCCGCAACAATTGAACAGCTGACTGAAATTACGAAAATCGTTCTTCATAGAATTGAATCTGCGGGGTTGAAACTTAATCAGGAAAAATGTTTGTTTGCCAAATCATCCGTGAAGTTTTTGGGTAAAAAAGTCACCCAGGAAGGACTTAAGGCTGACCCAGATAAACTAGTAGCAATTCAACGTCTTAAACGTCCTCAAAATAGAGTTCAACTTCAACGCGTTCTTGGAATGATAACGTACCTTGGAAAATTTATTGAGAACCTTTCGGCAATCACGGAACCTTTGATGAAATTGTTGATTAAGGATATCGACTGGATGTGGGATTCCGAACAAGAACAATCATTTCAAAAAATCAAAAGTCTTATGCAACAACCTCCAGTGCTAGCTTATTACGATGCCAATTCAAATGTCACTTTGTCAGTGGACGCAAGTTCGAAGGCTTTTGGAGCAGTTTTACTACAGAACGGAAAACCAGTAGCTGACCCTCTCACTCAGTCCGGCCCAAGAAAACTACCCTCAAATTGAAAAAGAAGCGGCTGCTATCCGTTTTGCTTGTAATAAATTTCATGAATACGTCTATGGGAAGAAATTGATCATAGAAACTGATCAAGCGCCTCCGCGATTGAAAAGAATTTTATTGGATGTTTTGCAATATGCACATACAATAATTTATAAAAAGGGTTCAGAAATTCCAATACCGGACATTCTCAGTAGAGATGTTGATAATAAATGTGAACACGAGGACACGGACGATCTTGAGGTTCATATCGTGTTGCAAATGTCAAAAATTTCCAGATTAGAATTGACAGAAAAAAAACTTCTGAGGATCCAGAAATGAGGCAACTGATTTCTACGATTATGGTAGGCTGGCCTCATAATAAACAAGAGGTTCCTAATATAATCAAGAAGTACTGCGTTGTAGATTGTTCTCCAGTACACGACGAAAGACTGCCCGCAAGCGCGAGCTGCAGCTCATTGGGCGGTCAATTCGCCTAAGAATGAGGAAGAAGTGCCACCGCTACTGATTGGATTTCAGTTGCCCGTCATGAGCCGCTGTGAGCCATCTATGCCAAGCGCGTCACCGTTCCAAACAACATACAGCTCGCCAGCCTCATCTGTGTTGAACACCTTAATAGCTCAGCATTTCTCAACCATCACGACAAAACGGTCCTTTTTCAGTACCACCATAAATTTGTTAAAGAATATTTTCTGGACACTTCTCGCTCGCGTTACCTTTCAAATAGACCAATTGACCGATTCTCTTCATCGACTCTTTCTTTCGTTAAAAACTCGTCACTTTGGTAAGAGCTTGTATCCAAGACACAAGACGACAGAGCACCTCAAAAACAGAACTCTCAAAACTGCTTCCGAATTTCAACCGATCGAACTTTTTCACTATTAACGAGTTAAGAAATCAATTTAATATTTACTATACTTTCGCTATGACATCAAATCTACCTTTCGTAAACCTACGTCAAATCTAAGGTTGTGTCTTGGCTACACCCTCTTACTTTTTTTACGTGGTGCATATCCCCCTTGTGAAAAAAGTATGAGGTTGTATCCAAGACACGACCGTACATTAGACGTTGAATTACGTACTCGGTATCAATATTCGGCAACTGTGTTACGGAAACCACTTTCTTGCCGGCAATCGGTGATAATTTTGATCACCATTGCAAAAGTCGTACATTTGTGTAATTTTCAATAGTAACCTATTGAAAATTGATAAAATTGTCCATTTAAACAGATTCGTAGAAAAATTTCCAATCGGTTGGCTGATTTAGAATTAAAATCCATCCGCTATTGACAGAGCTATAAGTGGTCAAAGCCTGTCCACTTTTCGTAACGCGGTCGATTTTCGTTTTTTTTTTATTACACCGCCGATATGTTGCCGAAAGCCGAAATTCTACGTCAAAAGACCGGAGTGTACAATAATGGAAAGCACATTTTGTTGCTGGACATTGCGACTATCATTTGAAAAAAGTCTAAAATGTTGAAAATTCATAATTATTATTTTTTAAATTTGCATTAACTTGATAACGGCTGGTTTTTAAAAGCAAATGTATCAAAAATGAGGCGTCAATTCCAAATAAGCTATTAAAGGGTGATACGGTCAAAATTTGGTCAAGGAAAAACGCGTGTAAATCGGTGAAATCGTTTATTTAAAAAATCAAATTAAATTTCTTTTTCAAGTTCAATTAGTATAAAATTCAGGAAAAATATTCAGTTAGGCTTCCGCTTTTCCAAATCCGAATTGCCGGGCCTTACGCTTGACCCTGCCATCAGATTTTGTACAGCCACCTTGTCCACCTTCTTCGCCGCAGAAAGCCAGTTTGCCTTGAACTGCTGCTCGCCCTTAGCAGTTTTTTTTTTGGTCTTCTTTAGGTTCCGCTTGACAATAGCCCAGTATTTCTCAATTGGGCGGAGCTCTGGCGTGTTGGGAGGGTTCTTGTCCTTGGGAACCACCTGCACGTTGTTGGCGGCGTACCACTCCATGGCCTTTTTACCGTAATGGCAAGATGCCAAATCCGGCCAAAACAGTACGGAACAACCGTGTTTCTTCAGGAAAGGCAGCAGACGTTTATTCAAACACTCTTTCACGTAAATTTCTTGGTTGACAGTCCCGGAAGCTATGAAAATGCTGCTTTTCAAGCCACAGGTACAGATGGCTTGCCAAACCAGATTGAAAACATCTGCTACCTTTCCCCTTCCTTTTGCCGTATAAAACTCCTGTCCCGGAAGCTGCTTGTAGTCGGCTTTGACGTAGGTTTCGTCTTCCATTACCACACAGTCAAACTTCGTCAGCATCGTCGTGTACAGCCTCCGGGATCGCGCTTTGGCCGTCGTATTTTGTTTATCATCGCGATTTGGAGTCACTACCTTCTTGTAAGTCGATAGTCCGGCTCGTTTTTTGGCTCGATGCACGGTTGTAGACGATACACCCAGCTTATTTGCGGCATCTCGGAGAGAGAGGTTAGGGTTTCGCTTGAAACTACCGGCAACTCTCTTTGTCGTCCCAGAGGCTTCCGGTTTTCGATTTCCCCCCGATCCAGACTTCCTGGCTGTCTACAAACGTTTCCCAAACACTTTAATTACATTTGTAACGGTTGATTTGGCAACTTTTAGCGATTTTGCCAACTTTGCGTGCGAGTAGCTCGGATTTTCGCGATGCGCGAGCAAAATTTTGATACGCTGCTCTTCTTGCTTGGACGGCATTTTGACAACTGAAGAGTGAATTCCAAAATCAAAATAGGAACAACATTCTACACACACACACCTTCAAAATGAGGGGTGTTCAGGTTTTTTAAATGCAAAATTAAAAGAAATACGTCAAGTTGATATTGACCAAATTTTGACCGCATCACCCTTTATTTTCCTTAGAAATATGCAAATTAGTTATTTTTTGAAAATCGTAAAAAAAAATAGAATTCTTTTGAAGCATGCTATCAGCTTAAAATCTTCATCAAAATTTAGAAAATTGTTTCAGCTTTCTTTACAAATAAAAATTTAAAAATCAAATGGGAGTATTTTGAGAATTGCAAGGTTTTATTTTTTTTACTATAAATTTACTGGTTTTTTTTTCTTTCAGTCTATTTTTATTCAAAGAACATTCAATTACCTACAATTTCTTCTCAGATGTAAAATTAATCATTTTCAAGTTTTGGTTTTTTTTTTGCAAAAATATAAACCATTTTTTGAATACGCTTTTTTCAAAAGCTTCTCTTGAGTTAAAAAAAACCATATCGACAGTAAGCATGCATACGGGCGTAAACGCGATGATCCATTATCTCCGTCGATTTTCTCTTTTGTTAATAACTCGCTTGGATTAACGTTTTTCGGTGCGTTTGCTGTTGCATTTGATAGCCAACACAAACTGTTACAACACTACATAGAACAAATTCTAGAAAATTGTTTCGCTTAGCTGTAGCAATGTAAAGAGAAAATCGATTAGGAGAATCGATCATCGCGTTTACGCTCTTATGCATGCTTCCTGTCGATATTTAAATTAAAAATGCAACCATTGCACACTGGGCAAGGAATGCAATCTAGTGGAGCAAAATTAATAACTCCGAAACGAGGCATTTCCACGGCTTCGGTGTCTTCGGCAAAGTTTCTCATCATAATAAGGACCATCTATTGACATAAACAAATAGTTCAAAACTCTTCCGCAAAGATGGCGCCATAATCTAACTTCTTTTTCTGACATTTTGGATATTTGATGTCTTCGGAAAAGTTGTTAACCTTGACAAAATAAACAACTCTTTCGGAGACGTAAAATTTCCACAGCCTACTGGTTCCGAGTTATATGGAGCTAAAACTGGAAAACTGTAGGCTGTGGAGTTTTGATGTCTTAAGAAGAGTTGTTTGTTTTATCAAGATAAACATCTTTGCTAAAGTCGTCAAGTCTTCAAAATGCCATTTCTAAGCATTAAAAAAAGTTTAAGCAAACAAAATTATGTTCCACTGAAATGAAGAAATCTCAAAAACACCAAAATATACCTCTCTCAAATTTTGATATTTTTTTTATCGAGTATTGCTTTATTTTTGCTGAAAAAGTCAGGTTGCAATTTTTTGCGCTTTGGGAGATAATAAAGTTAAAAAATTGTCGTTTTTTTTCGTTTTTTTTTTCGTTTTTTTTTTTCAACAATATCTTTAAACTTTGAAGCTTAAACCAGTATGTTTCTTCACCAAAGCTATTTATTTAATGCATTTCCATCAAAGAAAAAAAATAACATTATATGGTTGTAAGCAAAGAAACCCGACACAGAAAGAAAAAAACATATTTTCGTTATTTTTCCTTTAGTTCCATATAACTCGGAACCAGTAGGCTGTGCAAATTTTACGTCTACAAAAGAGTTGTTTATTTTGTCAAGGTAAACAACTTTGCCGAAGACATCAAGTATCCAAAACGTCAGAGAAGGAAGTAAGATTGTGGCGCCATCTTTGCGGAAGATTAAACTATTTGTTAATGTCAATAGATGGTCCTTATTATGATGAGAAACTTTGCCGAATACGAAAATGCTTAGTTTCGGAGTTATTAATTTTGCTCCGTTAGATTGTATTCCTGGCCCGGTGTGCATTGGTAGCAGTGAACATATGAGCAATGTTTCATTTAATTGGGAAACACTCATGTCCAAAGGGATTGCGTTTTGGGCTGGAAATGCTCATATACGGTTAGTAGAGCAACCAAAATTTGTATTTAGCCTTATAACAGCGATATTTTGCAAATGGGGGAATTTTTCAGAAAGCTAAGCATTCTTCAGATACCTCTCCAGGTACCGAATAAGTCCTCTCCAGTGCAGTGGTGGTGTGGTTTAATTTTGACGATCATAATAGTTAATTGCAAAGGCAACACACGAAAATGTACGAACCCACGTGGCATGAGAAAACACGTAGGGTTATTTTATAAGTCATGTAGCAACTTCAGAGTCCATTATGAGTCAATTCCGAAAAACTTATGGGTTAAGTACCTTTTAGGGTAGCTTCTTGAAACAAGGCTTTGAAAGCCCCCTCCAATTATCTCATGAAGAAGCTTCAAAAATTACTATGAATCAAAGGTCTAATGCGATAACTTTTGGTACAATTTCAGAGGACTTATGGAGTATATCCTAAAACCTATGGGACATATGATATACTGTTTCTCATTTCTTGAACTGATTTAAGCTTGATACGGTGTATTTGAATAATTACACGACTAATTCACACAATTTTATTTTTACCCAATTAAAAAACGAAACACATTTTCCTCCAAACGCGATCCGATAGACCCTGTAAAATATTCCTAAGCCGATCTGGCTTGTAAATCTGGTTTCCTCCTCACGTTCGTCCCCTGTGTCCTGTGTGCAGTGTAAATTCCTTTCCCTTCAAGATCGTAAAAATAAGATGTAAATGTAGCATCTCTTTATAATAAGATTTCCTCCGTACTGCCTACACCCCATATAACCTTCCATTCAGCTCGTCACCAACCAACCGTGACTGCATACATTACCGCCACTCGCTGACACCACGCTGTAGTCAGTTAGTGAGTGCCAAATTCAAGGATGCCCGGGCATTTCTTATCTTGGATTAGAGGAGAGTTGCAATGCCGTAAGTCGGAGTCGTCAGAGTGAAATGGCAAGCAGAGGGCTCCACTCACGAAGGGACTCGTTAAAATGTTAAATGACCTTCGTGAACGAATGAATGAATGCCAAACAGAGAGAAGATGTGCGTAACATCTTCCGCATCCGCCCACCGTCGTCGACGTCGTCGACATCGTCGTCGTCGTTTTTGCTTTCACTTGCAAAAGAAAAGCTGTTTCGCAACGAGGAATTTATGTTGTTTTTATATGTCATTAGGACACGATTAATGTCTTTTTCAATTACGAATTATGGGCTTTTGCCGTTGCTATACAACTTTTGTGCGAATCAAGCCGACGGGAAGGCGCTCATTTAGCAGCAGCAGCAGCAGTCACCACCCCCTCGGAACATTGGTCGTTTTTTTTTTTTGTGGCATTCCTGTTCGAGAACAATTCCAAAATCTAGCTTCTGCTACTCTTTCCTTCATTGCGGTTACTGTCATTACGCAATAGGTCATCCGGCCACGAACGAACTTTCTCGATTGTGACGCACCCAAGCCTTCCACTTATCGGAGTCGCCCTCCTGACCCTAAATCCAACCGAATGGACCAATATACCTTTCCGCGCTCAACCCATGGAATGGCTGACCACAAAGTTCAGCTAAGTGCTCTGTTATACCGAGATCAAAGCGGAGAGCCTATTTAGTTGCAGAAGATTTATTACCGAACGAAAATGGTCCATTTATTGAATTTTTTTTTCGTCGTTTTGTGATACCACTTCGGTCAGTCCGACGATTGTATTATAAGTGAAAGCGGTTGCCACCGTGTCTGATGGGGTCACAGGCTGGAATTATGGCCCCGGAATAAACGATCGACGCAATACCATTCGGAATGTGCCATAGCCATAGCTAGCCAGTGTACGAAAGAATGCCATTGGTATAATGCGTTGAACTAGTGTTAAAGGTCGTACCCTCCACATTCAAGACGGCTATGTGTCATCAATCAAAAAGTGTGGTCGTAAATTGAGTTGCTTTCATCCCAATCTAAGGATATTTCATGTTGATCAAAACTATGGTTTTCTGATTTTCTAATTTAAATTTGTGAAGTCTGACGATTTTCATTATATCCTCTTCCACCCCTTTTTGAAGTTAAATCAAAACTTATATCACTCGCAATCGGATCACGTCTTCCGCATGCCAGACTCTACCGTCACCGTTTGAGTCCACCTCCCATCCCAGAAGTTCGCAAAACGAAAAACTGAATTCAATGATCACCGAAAGTTTCACACAACTAGCACACGCCACACAAAGACTATCATCCACTCCTATGTTATTTCCCCAAGCACCGAATCAAGCCACATTTAATTAAACTTTAGTAGTTTTTCATGAAACCACTAAACTTCCGATATGAAAAAAAAGAGTGGAATATCAACCGAATGCCACATGAGCACAGACCAAGCAAGATTGTGTCACACGTACACAATTTCCCGCTTCTTCTCGGCACGTTGAAGAAGCTCTGACAACCGAAAAAAAAGCCGGTGTTGAATTTTTCGCAAGTGACATCGAATCGAAAAGGAGACCTAAAAATTGGAGAGAGAAAAAAAATGTTTGGTATCGATTGTTGCATAAGTGTGTTCTCGGCAGTTTCATTCTAAAGGGGACGCAGTCAGTGATGCCATATTCACAGAATTATCTGTAATCATACAGACTATTCTGAATACTTTGATACGGATTACTGATTTGATATTACAGATTTTTCAAATAAGTGAACATATTTTATTATATTTATTAATTCCGATAAATAATCGTTTCTTCCATTTGAGCAACTTTAATTCACTCTTCGATTACCAAACCAATTGCATTTTTCCCTAAATAAAATATTATTGTATTATTTTCGATAACTTTGAAAGGACTTCTGAAGTTCAGATATCTTGATTTCGGATTTCTCATTCGAAGGAATATTAGTTTCCTTTTGTAATGTTTTATTAACTATGTTACATGGTGGCAGGTGTAGTAGATAGGGTTAGTGTGGAATAGAAATGAGTAGAATCGAGTGAGCGTGAAGCGTGATGTAAACGGGAACTAATTGGTTCGGAAATGTGTGATACAGCTAGTACAGCGGTATAAATATGAAGTAAAGGGTGTCCACGATGAAATTGCCACACTATGAAATTGCTCTAACTTTTTAACCATTGGGTAGAATTTAATGAAAATTTGGGTGGATTTAGTTCATAGTGCATTATTTACATCCTGCAAGTTTTAAAGTCCTGTGATCAAAACTCGCAGAAATTGAGTCGAAAGAACAACTCGTGCGTGATAAAATCTTGCGCATTCATCACGAGAACAAGGATCTCTCGCATCGTTCCATCGCTAAAACGTTGGGAATCGCGAATTCCACGGTGTCGCGAGTGATTAAGGGGTTCGAGGAACGGTTGACCACCGATCGGAAGCCCAGAAGTGAAGGAAAAAGTATTCCGGACAACACCAAAAATCACAACCGCGTAGTTGGGGCCTTCAACCGAAATCCGAACGCCTCCGTTAGGGATGTGGCTAAGAAGCTGCACCTAAGCCGAAGTTTTGTCCAGAAGGCCAAAACTAAGGCTGGGCTTCGAACGTTCAAGGTACAAAAGGCCCCTAATCGCGACGAGAAGCAGAACAAGTCCGCCAAAACCCGTGCCAGGAAGTTGTACCTCAACATGCTGACGAAAGTTGAATGCTGCATCATGGACGACGAAACATATGTGAAGGCCGACTTCAAACAGATCCCCGGCAACCTGTTTTTCACGGCCAAGGATAAGTTCAGCGTTCCGGAGCATGTCCGCACTCAGAAGATGTCCAAATTTGCGAAGAAATTCCTGGTTTGGCAAGCCATCTGCACGTGCGGGAAGCGGAGTGCACCTTTCGTGACCCAGGACACGATGAACGGACAGGTGTACATAAAAGAGTGCCTCCAGAAGCGGCTGCTTCCTCTCCTGAAGGCCCACAACGTCCCAACAATCTTCTGGCCGGATTTGGCCTCACGCCACTACTCCAAGGACGTGCTGATGTGGTATGCGGACAATAAGGTCAATTTCGTGCCGAAAATGTTCAACCCTCCCAACACTCCGGAGCTCCGCCCCATCGAGAAGTACTGGGCGATTATGAAGCAGCACCTTCTTAAACGACCTAAGGTAGTGAAGACAGTCGAGGAACTGAAGAAAGTATGGGTTTACATGCAAAAAACGGTTGATTCACAGGTTGTGCAGAATCTTATGGCCGGGGTTAAGGCCAAGGTGCGGGCATTTGCGTATGGACTGTAAATAAAATACGAGTAAAATGGTAAAATGAAGTTTAATAGTTATTTCTCAATCCCTGAAAATTTGATGGCAATCGGATGAAAACTCGAATTTTGCGAATCAATTTTGTGTGTGGCAATTTCATCGTGGACACCCTTTACCTAAGCTCGTTGACGTATCCGTAAACCTGGAAAGGATCCTTCCTCTCCCTCCAGCTACAGACCTATCAGCCTTCTCTCAGGGTTATAAAAGCTTCTTGAAAAAGCAATTTGCCGGCGTCTTCTAACATCTGCCGACGAAAATAACATTTAAGCAATATTCTCAGCCGGAATAAGTCGGTATCTTAAACATCTACCATGGCATAGTTAGACGTAGAAAAATCGTTTAATAATGTCTGGCATGATGGCCTCGTATACAAATTACAACGATGCTTTTGCTTTTGCTGGTCCGACATCCCTTAGGATTTGACCTACGTAACAATGTTGCGCCAACTAACTCGATCCCTGGCTGCTTGTCTCCAATTCCTCGAGCGTCCCACACTTCCTAGATCTTGCTCCACTTGGTTCAACCACCTAGCACGCTGCGCTCCTCTGCGTCTTGTTCCAGCTGGATTTGAGGTAAACTCCATTTTTGCGGGAATATTATCCGGCATTCTTACAACGTGTCCTGCCCATTGTACCCTTCCAGCTTTAGCGACTTTCTGGATACTGGGTTCACCATAGAATTGAACCAGTTCGTAGTTCATTCTTCTCCCCCAAACACCGTTTTCATATACCCTGCCAAAGATGGTCCTAAGCACGTGTCGTTCAAAAACTCCCAGTGCTTGCAGGTCCTGCTCGAGCATCGTCCATGTCTCATGCCCGTAGAGTTCTACCGGTCTTATCAGCGTCTTGTACATGGTACACTTAGTGCGGAGATGAACTTTACCCGACCGTAGGGCCTTGTGGAGTCCGTAGTAGTCAAGACTTCCGGCAATAATGTCTCTTCAAATTTATCTACTGCAGTCGTTATTTGACGTCATCAATCCAACCTCTTCTGCTTCACATTTCAGCCTGGTGTCGAACGTTCGACTGTTCTTCCGACAATGTCCACTTCGCAAAGCAGATGAACTGGCGGGACTTTGTGAAGATTGTGCCCCGCATGTTAATGCCCACACGTCTCATTAGTTTCGGAGATATTAATTTTGCTCCGCTAGATTGTATTCCAGGCCAAGTGTGCATTGGTAGCTGTGAACATATGAGTAATGTTTCATTTAAATCGGAAACACTCATGTCCAAACGGATTGCGTTTTGGGCTGGAAATGCTCATATGCCGTTAGTAGAGTAACCAAAATTTGTATTAGCCTTATAACAGCGATATTTTGCAAATAGGAGAATTTTTCAGAAAGTTAAGCATCCTTTAGGTACCCCTTCAGGTACGCAATAAGTTCTCTCCAGTGGTGGTATGGTTTAATTTTGACGATCATAATGTTTAATTGCAAAGACAACACATGACAATGTACGAACTACGTGACTCGACTCTAGAAAACATGTAGGTTTATTTTATAAGCCATGTAGCAACTTCAGAGTCCATTATGAGTCAATTCCGAAAAACTTATGGGTTGACTATAGGTACCTTTTAGGGCAGCTTCTTGCAACAAGGCTTAGAAGGCGCTCTCCAGATAGAGCAGCTTCAAAAACTACTATGAATCAAAGGTCTGATGCGATATGAGTCCGTAGTAGGCTCGACTTCCGGCAATAATACGTCTCCGAATTTCTTTACTGCAGTTGTTATTTGACGTCACCAATGATCCGAGATACACAACATCATCCACCACATCGAACTCATCTTAGTCTATTGTCACACTTCTGTCAATACGAACCCTATCGCACTCGGTTCCTCCAGCTAACAGATTCTTTGTCTTCGACGTATTCACCTTTAATCCAACCTTATCTGCTTCACGTTTCAGCCTTGTGTACTGGTCCGGTACCACCTGAAACGTTCTTCCGACAATGTCCACATCGTCAGCAAAGCAGATGAACTGGCTGGAATTATTGAAGATCGTGTCCCGCATTTTAAAGCCCACACCTATAACACCTTCTAGCGCAATGCTAAACAAAATACAGGAAAGGCTATCGCCTTGTCGAAGTCCTTCGCGTGTTTCAAACGGTTAGGAGTGCGCACCAGATATCTTCACGTAGCACTGTATACCATCCATCGTAGCCTTATTCAGTCTCGTCAGTTTCCCGGGAAAACCGTTGGCGTCCATAATATTCCATAGCTATTCGCGGTCAATAGTATCGTAAGCGGCTTTTAAACCGATTAATAGGTGGTTTGTAGAATCTTGATATTTGCGGAATTTTTGGAGGATCTACCGCAACGTGAAGATTTGGGCTGTCCACAAAACCGGCATGATAACTTCCCACAAATCTGCTTGCTAGCGGTGATAGACGCCGAAAGATGATCTGGGAAAGCACTTTGTAGGCTGCGTTGAGACTGCTGATCGCTCGGTAGTTCTCACATTCTAACTTGTCACTCTTCTTGTTTATTGGGCACTCTTTCAACTCCTCCGGTAGCTGTTCTGTATCCCAGATCCTGACTGACAGTCGGTGCAGACAAGTTACCAACTTTTCCGGGCCCATCTTGAAAAGTTCCACTCCGATACCATCCTTCCCAGCTGCCTTTTTTTCTTTTTATACAGGGAGAAATCTGTTCCCAGACACCTGAGAAGATAACTCAGGGAGTGGGGATGGGAGAAGTAGCTCTCCCGACCCACTAAACCTTACCCTGTGCTCTTGGCCCTTGCCCTCCCCGGAACCGACCGAAAGCATTACATCATGGGAGGGGGCCGGTTGCGCTATGGCGCATCACACTAGTGATGTGGTGTGTCACAGACGTGACACTCGCTACTGCACAGTGAGCAGCTGTGCACTGTTAATTGTTCACCTAAGTTCTAGAGCAGACGTGATAGCCAGCCAACTGTCCACGGCAGGACAGGGCAGATGTGACCGCTTACCAGCTGCGTGTGCTGCGTCTTGGTCAGAGTCGTCTACACTCTAAGAACCCGGTGTCACTCCTGCCTTTGCACAACGAGGGTTTGTGCAGGGCTTATCGACCTCCTGGGACGAGCTGGATGGGGCTCCAGCGTCCGTACTCTGCTGTAGTTCGTTTAGCCGCAATATCTCTCTCCCTTGGGTTCGATAATTAACGTGTCCAGGGTACACACGAGGAGGCGAACTCCTTCATGTCCCTTCCCAGCTGCCTTGTTGTTCTTTAGCTGTTTGATAGCACCCTTAACTTCACTTATCGTGGGAGTTGTTACTTGTACTTCATCCGCCGCACCGATGAAGCCGTTCCTTCTGCTGTCTTAGCTCTTCGCCTCTGTGCCATTAAGGTGTTCATCGTAGTGCTGCTTCCACCTTTCGATCACCTCACGTTTGTCCGTAAAGATACCTCCAGCTTTATCCCGACACATATCGGCTCGCATCACAAAGCCTTTGCGGGATACATTGAGTTTCTTGTAGTACTATGAACGATACAGCTGTTCCATTTCTTCGCACTCCGCCTCTTCCAGGCGACGCTTCTTATCCCGGAAAAGGTGAATTTGCTGCAGCTGCCTTGCTACCTTGCTGCAGCTACATCACCCACGCTGCATTCTTCTCGCCTAAAATAGTCTGACACTCCTTGTCAAACCAATCGTTTCGTCGATTCCGTTCCACAAACCCAATGGCACCTTCTGCTGCGCTGTTAATGGCTGCTTTGACACTATCCCAGAAGTACTCAAGAGGGGCTTCGGTCAGCTCTCCCTCTCATCCGGCAGCGCTGCTTCAAGGTTTTGCGCGTAGTCAGTTGCGACTTCGGGTAACTTGAGTCGTTCCAGATTGTACCGTGGCGGGCGTAGGTACCGAATGTTGTTGACCACGGAAAAATTTTGGCGCACTTTACAAGGTAGTGGTCAGAATCGATGTTTGCGCCGCGATAGGTCCTGATGTCGATCATTCATTCAATCAAAACGTGGTCGATTTGTGATTCTGTTTGTAGTGGTGATCGTATCGATATGGGAGACGGCGAAATTTATGAGTCTGAGGCCGTTGTCGTTCGTAAACTGGTGAGCACTGACCTTTCCGATAACCAGTCTAAATTCCTCCTCCTGGCCAACCTGAGCGTTTCGATCTCCGATAACGATTATGACGTCATGATTTGGGCAGCTGTCGTATACTCGTTCCAGCTGCGCGTAAAAAGCGTCTTGGTCATCATCGTCACTTCCTAGGTAAGGGCTATGCACGTTTAATTATCATTAGCATTAGCATCGAACAAGTTGCACAATATCGTAGGTGGTACGAATTCAAAACTATTAAGACCAGTACGGATATCTATTACTGGACAGATAGTAAGTAGGAAATAATTACTATCTTCCAGATAAGACATATCCCGCTCCAACAGTTAAGGATTATCCTGGTCACGTCCTTACAACTGGTAGGGATAGAAAAAGTATGTTAGTCCAACATTTACTTAAGAGAGATGCAGAGAACTTTACGACCCCTCATAAATGTCTCGGGAATTTAGGAATTATGTTAGTAGGGAAGGTAAGCCATAGGATACACCCAGTCAGTGTTTCTGGCAAATTTAGATTTTTTTTTTATAAATGTTGAAATTGCTGTCCAGAGCTTCTGCTGGAAGATTAGGTTGCTGAAATAAAATGAAGATATAACATAGTGAACTCACCATCGTTGTCACACCCGTAGCTAATTAAAAGGAAGGAATTATGTCGTGTTTTATCATTTTTTTTTTATTGATTGAGGGCAAAACCCGCGGGAGTGAAAATAATTTTACTACCTCTTCTCCCATAGGCCCAAAACCTCTATGTCTTGCAATCGACTAAATTAACAATAGCGACCAAAAATATCCATTAGTACCGTCCCAATGACGCGTTCATCTAGATAAAATTGATAAATAGCAGATTTTTAGCGATGGGCCCAATCTTAGATCCATAGGCCAACATTAGAGCCATTTCCCCTAGATCCGGCCAAAACAGAGTGTCACCTTCGTGGGACCAGAAGAATGTATATTTGGCCGTTGATGGTGCCGGTCGTTATGAGCGGCTTGGTGAATTTGCCACACCCACATATCGCCTGTCACACTAAGTACTTCTTGGCAAATGTATCGACCTTCTTCTTCCGGAACATCCAGGCGGAACTTGCCGACGAAAAACTCCATGCCGGGCATCTGCTTGGCGTCCGCTTTAATGTACGTCTCATCGTCCATTACGATGCATTTCGGCTGCACCAACCACTTGCGGTAAAGCTTCCTGGCGCGGGGTTTGGATGTCCTGTCTAAGTATTTCAACAATTGGAAGATCCGTATCAACGCGGCGAAGACCCAGGTCATCATATCTCCACATTCCAAATCACCAAGACTTGTTCCGTCTGAAAATAATAAGATATGCTTAATCGGCTCAGTGGTGGAATGGTCCAAAGAGGTTGTGTACCTCAGACTAACACTAGACAGCAAGCTTCTTTTGAGGGAGCACATTGACAAAACTAACACCAAGTGCAACATTCCTGAAAAATAATTACTGTCTATAGACAACTAATCCTACCTGTTATTGAGTATGGTATACCAATCTGGGAGAATTGTTCCAAATGTCATCACCTTAAACTGCAAAGGATCCAGAACAAGATCCTTAGGATGATCCTAAACAGTCCACCGCGGACTCGAAATTCAGAGATCCACCTTCTGGCTGGAATTCAGACCTTAGAAGAACGGAGAGTATTCATCATGGAATGGTTCAGAGACACCTGTCTGAGATCAGATCATCAGATCATACGTGTCTAGGTTAAGTTATACTCGTAGTTAGGTAGCCCGAAAAAAAATAACAACAAAAATACATTAAAAAACAATGTAACAATAAGACGAAAATTATTGTCTTAACAATGATTTATATTGTTACGTCTACAATAAATTTACCTTGATTTATGTTGTACAAAACAATAAATTTCATGGTAAATGGAAAATTTACAATAAAAAAGGGGGGTTGTTAAGTATCTTAACAATGAAATTTTCGTGATTTTCCCATATAGTTTTTTTTCAATAACATTATATATTATTGTTATTTTACTGTTGGTTGGCGAATTTATTGATTAAAAAAATAACAGTGTACTTTAGAGTGTATGTGTTGGTTTGACAGATCTACTTTATCGACTTTAAAAATAAATCGAAATAATAAAACCTTGCCCCGGGAAGGGAAGGGGGTGGTATGTCTGTTACGGGTGGTCCTTTTTTTACTGGTTATGGATCGAGATTCGATCCGGAACTTGTGAGAAATGCAGGCCAACTCCCCTGCGCTCGATATCCCTAGGTCACGTCTCCTTGGTGGTTGAGCGTCGTTGATAAGTTAATGCATTCGACTGGAGAGAATCGCCCATGAAATATGCTTCCACATGAGAGTTCCTTCTTGACATCTTCAAGTGGTGGAATTTTTTATTATTATTGATGATTATTGACTGCACGGAAAAGGTCTCCATTAAGCTTTAGAGAGGGTCTAGGATAAGATATGAGCGGACGTGGACTGCCTGGTTTTGAGCCAAACGAACTGTCAAAGCCAGAGCCATACGAGCAGCGCCTATCTTAATAGAGCATTTTATGAGACGTTTCTGGTTCAACTCATGAATGAACTGCAGGAGGCGGTTACCTAACGGCTGTGAGAAGCAATATCAATATCATCAAATTCTGGCAGGCAAACCAGCTCCTGTCATTTCATAAAATGGACTATTACATTGGCAGTGTTGCTGACAATCAGATTTATTTTTATTGTTCGTGAAGTAACCCACAATGAAAATACACCAATATTTAATGTAACAACAATTTTTATTGTAATAGAGTTGTTCATTATTGTTCATGATCGAATCATGTTAACAATAAAATAAATGAAAAATACGATAAAAATCATTGTAACAACATTTTATTATGTACATTCATTGTACAGCTAGGTAGCAGTTTTGCCGTTTTCGGAAGAGTACAACATTATAACAATCATTTTTATTGTCGACAATAAATATTAATGTTAGAGCATTGTTTCCACTGAAAATTTCACTGTAATTTTTTTTTCGGGAGGTTATCACATGTTTTCAAATCAATGTACAACCATAATCAACAGAAATTAACGTATTTTTACTCCTTTAAATTTGTCGAACCTCTTAACGGAATGCCAAGTGGTGTTGAGTACTTGGCACTGATGGAGTCTGGGGCCTCCCTTAGCTCAGTCGGTAGAGGCGCAGCTACAAAGCAAGACCATGCTGGAGGTGGCTGGGTTCGATTCCCGGTTCGGTCTAGGAATTTTTTGGGTTGGAAAATTTCTCGACTTCCCTGGGCATAGAAGTATGATTGAACTTGCCACACAATTATACCAATGCAAAAATGGTACAGGCATCGAAAGCTCTCAATTAATAACTGTGGAAGTGCATGTAGAACACTAAGTTGAGAGCACGCAATAAGCTAATATGCGATATGCAATAAGCTTGAAATACGAAGAAGAAGAAGAAGACTGATGAAGTCTGCAAGTAGTAGACGAAATACGCGTACCTGTCAAAAGATAAGTAATTATAACGGAATTTAAAGGAAATAAACCAACACAGTCAAAGCTCTTCGTATTGTTACTACTTTACTACTTACTACTCGTTGACGGGGTTCGTGTGATGGACTTTGGACCGTGACTAAGGCTGAAAACATCGGCCCGGTTACAACATCCAGCTGAGTGGCAAATTCGTGGAACCGTGATCGAGGCTGCAGACCTCGGTCCAGTCACGACAATGGCGCAGATGAAGTTCCCCTGAGAGGGTAGATGAAATTCTTCTGAGAGGGTAAATGAAATTCCCCCGAGAGCGTATATGAAATTCCTCCGAAAGGGTGAATGAAATTTCTCAGAGAAGGTAGTTGAAATTTTACGAAAGGGTAGTTGAAGTTCCCCTGAGAGAGTAGATGAAATTCCTCTGAGAGGGTAAATGAAATTCCCCAAGAGGTCAGATGAAATTCTCTCGAGAGGGTAAAAGAAATTCCCTTGAAAGAGTAGATGAAGTTCACCTGAGAGCATTGATGAAATCCCCCAAGAGGGAAGATGAAATACCACTGTGAGGGTAGATGAAATTCGTTCGAGAGGGTAGATAAAATTCCCCCCCCCCCCCTGGGGGCGACCCCGGCGTAGTGGTTACATCCATACCTCTCACGCCAAAGTCACGAGTTCAAATCTCACCCCCGGACAAGTCACGAATGACCCAAGAGTGTTAAAGTGACTATAATAAAAAAAAAAAAAAAAAAAAAAAAAAAAAAAAATCTTCCGAGAGGGCAGATGAAATTTCCCAGAGAGGGTAGAAGAAATTCCCTCGAGAGGATAGATGAAACTCCCCCGAGAAGGTTGGTAAAATGTACCCGATCCTCAATTAAGAAGAGTAGGAGAGGGGAAGAATGTAGAAGATAGAGTTAGTGTGGAATAGAAATGAGTAGAATCAACAATCAATACGAAACTAACGATTTTAAAGTGGCTCACTACTTGACTAGCCTATAGGTGCCAAGCGAATCGATTAACGTACCCCATTCTAGTATAAATTCCAGTACTACACTATGTTTGTTTTGATTCGCTATAAATGTTTGACAGATAAAATGAGGGTGTCGTGGATTTTCCTATGTTTCGAGGGGTGCATCGATTAGCTTGGGACCGAAGAAAGTTAAAGAGCTGAGTCAAAAAGTTGAGCTCGTTTCTTCGGGACCTTCTGGTCTTAGAGTTACCTCTATGGTAGAATCGAGTGAGCGTGAATTTGAAACTCTATCTACTACAGCAGGTACGAAAATTAATTCAATTTTTGGTTTTGTCGAATCTGTCAACAAGCCGTTTTATCAAACCGCAAACAGCTTGATAATAGTTGGTGACCGAAGAGTTAGCTGAATATTTTGGCATTTGGATGGCTTCAAATTTGAAAAAATAACAATGTATGCAAGTCGACTAAACTTCCAAATGAAAGCTTAGTGACAAAATGCAAGACAATTTCTTGACACTGACTTTTAAAAACTCGCAGTTTGTTGGAAACAGCTTTAGCTGCAATTTCATTTTTATTTGTAGTAATATTATCAATTTTACAATATTAATTACCCTACAATTTTTCAGTTTTTCCTTCGACTAACTTCCTTTCAGAACCGCACTACCATTCATACTGGCGACAACGCTCTGACGAGACAAGGAAACCTTACCCCCAAGCTCCTCCCCTGAGCCTATCCTTCGACAATGTACCTCTCTAACCTCGAGTAGTAAGCCGCGAGTATTCGACGCAACTCCTACTAGACATAGAATTAAGTGAATTTTGTTACAAACAAAGAACAATGAACTATCGGCTCCGTAAAGCTAACGCGATTGAGCCTTCCAAATAAACATACTAATTAAAAAAAAAAACTTCCATTCGTGTAAACCAATTTTAGGTTAGGTGTTTTCGATACAGGAACAAATTTATCATTGGAATGCCATGGTCACACTTGTATAGTTTTTTTATATTTATTGATTGAAGCGAATGGTGAAAATTTATACAATTAGTGTTCAGTTAATAAACTGTAAGTAAATAATTTATTACCTGATGAATTATAATATTACTTCAAGTATTACTTATGCGCGGATACACTTGTATCTATGATAAACTATAAGCATGAGCATTATATGCATATACATAAATATACATAGACCAACAATTGAAATGGCCTTAACTCCATTTTGTAAACAAACCTTGTAAGGCCATTTTCTCGCGAACTGAAGTCCGCAAAGGCAAACCAACATAATGAACAGATCAGGGGATGGATATGGCTGTCATTATCGCTTAAGTTTGCTGCGTACCGAACATCTGCAACGTTGTCAGCGGTACCATGATGTACAATGTTGTTTTGATGTTGAGTACGTCTATTCAGCTATATGTCAAACCCCTGGAACAGGTAGGGGAAATTCTCTTTAAGCGATTGTGGGTTAGGTTTGCGAACGAAGGTTTCGGTTCGCGAGAAAATGCCTTACAAGGTTTGTTTACAAAATGGAGTTAAGGCCATTTCAATTGTTGGTCTTGAATTATTATATGTATGTATATTTATGTATATACAAATGATGCTCACGCTCATAGTTTGTCATACAAGTGTATCCGCGCATAAGTAATACTTGAAGTAATATTATAATTCATCAGGTAATAAATTATTTACTTACAGTTTATTAACTGAACACTAATTGTATAAATTTTCACCATTCGCTTCAATCAACTATCTTTAATCAAATAAACTGCCTGCGGAATACGTTATTTCCATGCGAGCTCGTTATTAGCCATTTTTCGTTTCTTTCGCCTGATCTTCCGTGTCCCATCGTGATGACGTTTATTCTTTCCAGTAGGTTCGACGATGCTCATCGATGCTCGTAGCTACCCTGTGGTAACTAGTAAAGAGCCTGAATTTATAAAGAGGCGACATCTTATCCATTTGACAGGTCTTCTGCTCGATTGGAATGACTTTTCCTATGACTTTGACAAACAATCGATTGTTCCAATTTTGACATGTCTTCTTTATAAATTCAGCCTCTTTAGTAACTAGCAACCGTTACGCGCTGAAGGGTACTCGTCGTCACACACATAAAAAAAAATGTAATGTCGATCAATGTAATTCAAGCTAATGTATGAAATAATGATGTAATAGCAAAAAGCAGATACGATATTACATCAATGGATGTAATTTTGTTCGAAAATTCGATGTATATCTTACAACGTTATATCACACAACCGATGGATTGACCTGGTTGCAGCAGTTTGGATGTAATATTCAACAACTTTTTTTTCTGTGCACAATTGATACACGCTTATTCTGGTCAACTCAAAATTGAGTCGAATGTACTCATCCCAGCGGCAAGAAGGGCTACTCAAAATTGAGTAGCATTATGTTGACTCACTTTAAAAAAAAAACGTTCTCACGTAGACTGAGTCAAATCCACTCGCCGGTATTTTCAGTTGCGGGGAGGGTTTTTGTTTTGATTTGTATTCAAGGAAATGGAAATTGCCTGCTCCTGATTCATTCTACCGGAGCAGAAAATGGTTCAACACCGTTTCCCTAAGCAATTCGTACTTACCTCTGAAAGCATTTCAGCCGGTTTTGAGTAACATTTTCTATGAGGTTTCCACCGACCGCATTTTTTTTCCTAGTACAGGATTTTGCTAACTGAGTGGCTTTAACTCAGTTTGAAATTTCTTGTTTACTCAATTTTTGACAACTAATCGGACTACTCGGACGAAAGTGAGTACGATCGACTCACCTGGTGAGTAAGCAGAAGTTAGCGTGTAAAACAGAGAGTACACATTGAGAAATACTAATGAAGCTAGCTAATGAAAGATCAAACATTAAAATTAAATGAACAATCACTGGCCTTAAAAACTATACCCTGATAAAGAATTTCGTAATCTCGAACTTATAACAAATTGTAAAGAAATGTGATTATTACTTTATTAACTAAATTAACAAGACCATATAATATAAATAAAACAGATTTCTTTGTAGATTTTAATCCACCGGAAACAGATAAAAAAAGATGTTTAACGGTGAAAATACAGATTGAACTCAGAAAAGAAATGTGGCAACACTGGACGCAGTGCAAACTATCAGAAAACTATCATCGGCAAGGACCTCTCGGCAGCTGACAGCGATTCAAGTTCGGTGAGGAAGGTTGAAATCGAGGGAACGCTGCTGGCTCGAGGAGTTCGGTTGCAGGAAATTGGATTAAATTTCGATGACTGCAGCTCGACGCTCCAGCTGTGAGTACCTACCAAAGTCTGTACAAAGCGACGTGTGAGTTGTGTACGGGTAAAGTTGTTCTTTCAGTCACTAGACAACATACATACACAAACCATCGACCGGGTGTCTCTTCGCCCATTATAGGCAGGCAAAAGTTTCGGACCGGGAAATAACTTTCATCGAAGCGAAATTATTACCAAGTTCAGGAGGAAATATAAGCCAAAGAGTTATGATGAAGCCGGCAGCCGAGCAGGCCCCGAGATAGGGGAGGAAACCTACTGCTCTAGTTTGGATGCAGTAGCATTATAGTACGACATGTCGAACGTGCTGCATCGATGCTTTGGGCAGAGGGCTTCAAGCGATGGGAAAAGTTCGATGGACATCATTAAAGTAGACATCGTCTATTCGAAGGCTAGGTGCCGGAGGAAAGCAAAACTAATTTCAACTGTGCTTAATTTCAAATGCAAATTGATTTGTGGCGCTTGCTCTGGAATAGCAAATATTGATAACATTTTCAAAGTTGAACTTTTGCTGCTGAAGATGACTCGCGGGATGTCTTCAGCTGGGTCGCAGGAGTTTTGACATTTTTTTCTCGAATTTAATGTCGAATCGATATGTTTTTATCATGCTGGGATTATGAAAATTGTGCTAAAATAAGAATCTTATTGATTATAAATACTGTTTGTGCGTAAGCCCCCTGCTTCCAACTGCTCTTTCGATGCAACAGGACGAATTGACAAAAGGTCGAATTGAACTTAGAGAGATAAAATATTGAATCGACATAGCTCGACCACCCGCAGATGCTACTCCGTAGTTGCCAGATCAGTTGAGACTAGCAATCATCCTCAATGTGTAATAACTGGTGTTCTAACATTAGACAATACCAGCACAGGTCACGTCCGAATGCAGGTCAAGAAAGGATTGGATAGAAATGTGTTGATTTAGCACTAGCTTTGTTGGACTTGCACTTCCACGAGAAATCACTGGGACGTAGGATAAAAGAGTTGGGTATGCAGCAAGGTTCGTTTTGGCAAACGGTACGCTAAATTACAGTGAGGGGTTCGAGTTAAGAAAACAAAGCGACTAATGAATCTTGAATGTGGTTAAACACATTATATTCTGCTCAGTAGGTAAATTCGGGCGCTCTAAGGCCACCGAGCCCCTCACATCACATCACACCACTTATGATCGATTTGTTTTTGGCCACCATCATTCACTCCGATCAGCCAAAGGTCAAGCATGATCGCATCATCGCAAAAACTACGCAAAAACAGCGTAGTCGAGGTCATACCGGGTAACAAAGGGAAGCGAAAGCACATCAAGCACTTCAGCAACATAAAAAAACATCTACATCTGCAAGCTATTGGGCACAGTCAAGCTATTGGGCACAGAATACAAAACTATCAATTTGTAACCACCGATCAACAAAAACACATCCGAAAAACCAAAGCTTCTCGACAACCAGGCAAAACAAACCTCTCTTCTATGCTTCTCAAGCACACACATCACACTATGTGTGTGTGTGTGTGTGTGTATTCCCTCTAACCCCCACTGGCCGGCAGTGTTATTATGGAAGAACTCTCTCTAAAATGTCGCATTTATGGTCATTGTAGACAGCTTTAGTCCGGGAGTTAGAAGGTGATAGCTCTATTGCAGATCCAGCAACCCATTTCAGAATGTCTGGAGAGTCACGCCCATTCCGAGGTTACTTTCACTCACAATAAGCCCCGCATGTATGCATCACCGTTATCAAATGGATATTGGTGATACATACACACTTCCAGGTTCGAAAATATTATTTTCAACCCTGGTATGTATTTAGTGTAATTTTGATATTTTTTTTTTAATAAATGGAAAGCTCTCACCATATTCTGCTCTTCCGCCGTCGTTATTTGCTTCTTTTGGAATCCCTTGGACTTTTTCTCTAACGCCTCGTATTTCATTCCGTGCTTCACCGGCAATTTCCTTCCGTAGACCGTTCTTGGTTGGTTGGTTCTAATATGATTCCGCCTTTTTTGGTCGGTTTGATGTCCACCATATGTTATTGAATTGCCATGGTGATCTGGGACAAGGCTCACGTTCAAAGTCACTGGTCCATCGAGCGCTCCGTTTGCGAAAGGACAATGAAAGAAATACGAAAGGATCAGTTTTAAGAAGTGACAGCTTCATCAGATTCCCCAACTAACCATACTCAAGCAAAGTAAGAATATACAAGCTATATTGCGACTATATCACACACATCACACTATCACGCAAAACAAACGACGTCGAGTCATCACACCGCCTCCACCGAACAACACATCACAAACGATCAAGGCCACACCTGGGAAACAAAATGGAATTAACTTATTTACTTAGGTGCATAGTGCCAACGTGACAGATTTTCATCCTGGTGGCTGCTCGCTGCAATCCAGCGATTGCTTGCAGATTTCATTTCCACCCCTTCGTAGTGTGTAGACGAACCACATCCACTTACAACCTCAAACTAGATATAACTGTTGATATCGGTTTCTGATGACATCGACGATGAAGCTCAGCTTTCGAGATCCAGTTGCTTGGCCACCAGGCATGGATTATATACCACTGGCATCGATTGATGAAGACCTGCAACTTTTTGATTGTTCTCCGCTGATATTAACCACGACATGAATCCGATCAACGTTGTTCATTTGTCAACTTGTCACTCCCAACACCTATTTACCCATTTTTGGATAGGTTCAGTTTTTACCGATCTGGGTGGATTCTACCCAAATTTGGATGGTTTTGAAATAGCGTGTACGGTAGCGGTGCAAGCAGTGGAGAAAGTCGAAAGTTTCCAATATCTTGGCAGCCAGATAGCGTCAGACGGTGGGACCAAGAGTGACATAGGAGCACGAATAAAAAGAGCTAGGGCTGCTTTAGAAAGTTTACGAAACGTTCTCAACGTTCCAAAATTTGAATTTTCAACTCAAATGTGAAATGTGTGCAGTAATTCACCACCAGCGAGACGTGGTTTATATCAGCGGAGAACACTCAAATTCGTGCATAAATTCGCCGAAAACTCTCCCTCACTCGATCTCTCCTTAGCTCGATATTTCCCTAACTCAATGGAAATCCACGCTATTTTGAAAAGAATGCGACTTTTGAAGATTCCGGACGCAGAACCACATGCTACTGTCTTAGTAAATACCCATTTAGCTAAAAAAATTTGGCTCAATTGTATTTGGTTTTTGCATAATTTAAATTTAAATCGCACAATCCGTGAAGTAATGAAATTGGGTTGTTAGCGGAATGCTAAATAAAACAGCAAAAAAGGTTATCTTCCATTTAATTCCACTTAATTAATTTTGTTATCCATGACAGATACGTATTTCGACTACAATGTGCAGTCTTCATCAGTGTCATTCCCACTAAAGAACTTATCAAAATCTAAACCCCTTAAGTACTCATCCGCTAGGTAAAAAAGTCAAGATCATAGGTATAAAAATGAAACTACAATGTGTTGAATCGGAACCTACCTAACTAATAAAAACCAAAGATTTAAGTAAGCTAAAGGAGAAAAATCTATACAATTCTCTAATAAGGAAAATCCGCACAATCCGTCAAATTTCCAAACTTCCGAGAAAACTCCGGAAAAAACCCGGAAAATCGCAAATCGAGGCGATCACCATGGCTTTATGAGGTCTACCTTTAAATAATCCCTCCAACATACCACCTTATGACATATGCACTTTTTGAATGCAAACTCTAAAAAGTAGACGATTGATGCTTAGCTTTCAACATTGAATGTAACAAAATGCTTCAAAATGTGTTCAAACGTGCACCAAGGTCGCCAACTATGCGATAGCAATAAATGCTGTAGATCCCTAGTCAATCTCCTGACACCCCCATTGGTTCTTGGAGCTGCCGTCAGTGAGAGCAGTGGCATTGTTGATTAATTTTACTCGGTGTTTGCCATACAAAAGCAAGCATCGACTTAAATGTTCCGATCTGCACGGCTCCAGGTTGACCGGATTTGCGCCCCCAAAAATACGGAGCAGATGATGCTACACTGAACCGTGTTCTTAAGGCTTCCAACTGTTCTGTCCAACGCTCCACTCACACAGCAAAAAGAGAGAGCCTTCAAACGTGATTGCAACATTCCATCAATCACCTACCATAAAAACAGTTCCAAACTCTGCTACAGTACACTCTGCTCTCCGAACCGAATCGAAAGCTACCGAAAGCACTGCCACCCCTTCAATCCATAGAGCCCGAGCCGACCTTCAAGCATCACCATCAGTGACTCACATTGTTTGTCGTTGCACTTTTCGGTAATTATTTATTCAAAACATGCCAACAAAAACAGCAAGAGCACCCCCGGGCCCGTCATCCACCGAGGAACGTATGGCAATGATTTTCCGGCTTAAAATAATCAATATTTGTATTCGCGTCCATTATGGAAAAACAACGAACGAACGAGCCAAACAGAACGTGAAGCTACAAACAAAAAAAAAAACTGTTCCAAAACAGCATTCTGGATCGGATGCCAGCGTTTGCGGAAACAGATGGTTCTGGGGGAGGAAACACGTGAAACGATCGTTGGCCATTCTCCGTTTCATCCATTTGGAGGGATTTCTGTGCGCCACACACATTGGCACCGTCAACGGTCGGTGGCAGAAGAGCAAACTTCGCTTCATCAAACTGATAGGATTCATTTTCGGATACGGTTCGAATCGGTTGGCAAGAAAAAAGACTCCCTGTCCGTAACACAATGGAGCTTCACACCACTCCATGGTGGAGTTGGGAAAGCATACAAATGAGCAAATGCCACACAGACTATAAGGATGAACGTGATATCATAACACTCATCTCGAAGGATGGTGGTATGCACCCGGACAGGATCACCAGGTAGGTTGAAGCGGCACTAATTCAACACAATATAGCAGCTGGTAACCCTATGCAGAGGATGGCTTGAGAACGTGAAAGCTGCTCCACTTGATTGCATTCATGCGGAAGGCGGGGGAGGGGGGACGAAGGGATCGAGGTGGCACACATACATCACATTATGTTCGATTCCACTCCATTTTTCATTTTCCAAATTAATCTACATCCGCTCCGGACGACTACTGTCTACTGCTTGCAATGTATCCTTCGTTCTGCACTACAGGATGATACTAAGCTCGGATGTAGCAGCAGCATGTGCTTTTCAACATTCCACAGCCGTTTCTTTTTCGATCGATCCTCTATAGTAGCCCCCAATCCGCCGCCGGAAGAAGAATTCGAACAATCGACGATCCCTGTTTTCGTTCGTCTTTTTCTCAATCAATTCCGTCTCAGTTCGTCCGAATGTATTCGATTCCAACACTCAAAAAAAAAAAAAGAACAATGAAAATTCCAAAAGTGCGGTCCATTGTATCTCGAACCCTGAGCGATAACCGTTCGTCCTGAAGCACACACACAGGCTTAAATCACTGGTAATTGTAGCCGAATTGACTCCAACCCCCATCGCTCGTTCGTCTCCCCGGAACTTCCACGGGCGTAGAGTAGGATGTTCGCCCTACTCCCGGCGGATGAATTTCAACTGTTTCCATTCAATTATTTTATTACCCTGATCCAATTTCCAATACACCTACGTAAGAACATATGAGTTCAAGCTACCTTCTCGGATATAGACCGGCGGCAAGCGAACGACGCCTGGAATGGAAATGGGATATTTTCGGGCAACCGAATGTGAATCGATAAGCTTCAACCGTGCGGGCATCCGAGGTTGAGTGTAGAATTCCACTGTCCAACGATCCGGGTCGGTTTAGTCGCCTTCTCCTGGCAGCAATCCCAGAATAAAAAAAAAAAAAACAACACAATGGGACTCGAGCCGTGTGTTCTAATGCGATTAATCGAACCGTTCGTTAGTCGAGTTGACGATTGATTTCGTTTTCTTTTGCTATTCAGTCGTACGCGTTGAAAATGGTCGAGTGAGGTTTTTCTAATCCGATCGAACGTGTGATTTAAGGTGTGCATTGTCATCTGGTTGGGCTCACACGCCGGGAAGTTGACAGGTTTCCTCCGCATTGATCTCCGGATTACGGCTGTAATTTGATGGGCTCAATGAGTTCGACCAGGGCTAATTTGTTGTTCTTTTACGTGTCATTACTAATTTTTGGCTGCCAGGTTTGAAAACACAAGGAAAGTAGGACCGAAACAGGTTGATTTCATTTACAAGAATGCTGATTGGTATCCAATCAAATCGCAACAAATCGAAACGAATTACATTCTTATTGTTAAGACTAGTCATCATTAGCAGCAACGTGACTCCACTGCCTTGACCTCTTAGGTCTGCCTCTGTTGTTATGTCCTGTTGGATTATAAATAATTGTTTGATTGCAGATTTCGTTTCCCACCCTTTCGTTGTGTGTGGCGGACCCACCTTCACTTGAGTTTTCGAATTTTTGTCGATATCGGCCTCTGATGGCTCAATATTCGAGATCCAGTTGATGAATACCTGCAGCCTTCTCGTGGTCCCTGCTGGTGTATAACGACACAGATTTTACGTTGGAATAGAAAACCCGGATTTTGGGTGGGAGTTACTTTCTGGATTCGCCTCAATAATTTCATGAGACGCTTATAGCGTATATAGTATTCCTTTGAAATTGTCTACATTGAATTCTTGGATTTTTTCGTAGACTCCTTTTCTAATCCCAGAAAAACCTTGGAATTCTCTATACAATTATCATCGTATTCTCAGTTCAACATATTTTTTTTTTTTAATTCCCTTTGAATGTTCCTCAGAACGTACTTGGTAAATCCTGTAGAATATGGAATCCTGAAAGTTCTCCTAGGAATTCTCTAGAAGTTTCCTAAAGAACTGATCAGAATTATCGAAGAATTCTCTTCATAATGTTCTTTTCTTGTTCTTTGCGCAAAATTCCCTTGGAATTGACCTCAGAATTCTCAGGAAATTCTGCTCAAAATTCCCTTAAGATTCTCTATGAAATTTACATGGTGCTCGCTTTGAAATCCCTTTTTTTTCCTCTGTTCGGGACATAAATCCACTGCGACCAATTATTTGATCTATTGTGGTATACCCAGTGTCCTTTGTTTAGTGCATGTCGTATTACTCCATCACTATTGAGAAATGAAGAAGTAAGCGGTTTTGATACAGTTGTCATTCTTGCATTTATTGCAAGGATCCGACTTTAATTGTAAGGTCCCGCTCTTTATATCCTTTGGAGTGTTGGAACACCCTCCAAAGGCGCGCCTCTTTTGCAGTCAGAAACGTATTCCTCAGCAACAAAATCAAGTAATAACACCGATAATGACCATGCATCAGAATCCTAGTCTTAACCACTTCAAACTGGAGAACAGCGAATAAAATATTAGGAATCACGTAGATGAAAAATAAGTTAAGTTAAGTTTCCTTTTTTTCTTGTTTCAAGATCATCCTCGGTGGACAAAGCCGAATCTTTCCACTATCTTGAGCTTGAGCTTGAGCTTGATTGACCGCCCACGGTTGCTACTCTGTTACTGCCAGATCAGCTGTAATTACACAGAGAACCAATAGACGATGCTTGGGACTAGCAATCATCCTCAATGTGTAAAAACTGGTGATCTTAAGAGGCAATACCAGCGCCGGCCGCGCCCGAACACAGGTCAAGAAAGGAATGGGAAGGATTGTGTTGACATGACACTCGCTTTGATGGAAGCCGAGAACACCTCTGCACTTCCACAAGGAATCACTGGGATGTTGGATAAGATGGTTGGGTTTGCAGCAGGGTTCGTTTTGGTAAACGATAAGCTGAATTGATGTCCTAACGATCATATAACGCGAAAGAGCTTGGGACTAAACCCACGGTCTTCTGCTCAGTAAGCAAAAACGTTTGCCACTAGGCAGACGAGCACCTTTTTAATCACCGAGTTGCTGTTATTACCATGTAGTCATATTAACAAATAAAACGATTGACGAATCTTGAATGTGGATGGGCCTAAGATTAGACTCATGATGTTCTGCTCAGTAAGCAAAAACGGTTGCTCTAAGGCCACCGAGCCCCTCATATCACATAATACCGTTGCTCAAATTTGTGTAACCATTCAAACCCGGAACCAACGAAAACAACGAGTTTCGCAAAATACACGATACACAAGCGATTTTACCATAAATCTCTTTGATATGTAAGGACCTGGGACCGCGTTTTTCTGCTCAGTAAGCAGGCCACTGTAACCGACGATCTTTCAAATCCGAAAACTAAAAACTACGAAAAAGTACTTAGGCCTTCATTAAGTTCCACTTTCACGCGACGTTCAATGACAGGGTCCAATCCAGGATTACATCTGAAAAATCCAAATCTGGCCAACGCCCACCCTAAACTTAAACCTGTTCTAATCCACCTGAAATGACTAACGAATGGAAGACTTTGACTACCCAGCCATGCAATAGTCTCATTCCGTGCCTTATGGCAACTTGATGATTCTATTGCGCTCATCTTTTGGCACCACTTAGGGGAGACTTGGTCCTGTACCCAATGCTTAACTTATCTCCATTCCACTCAGCTACTCGCAATTTCTTGTGATATAGTGGGTGGAATATTATTATATGAGACAATTCAATGATAATTTCCCATTGCAGACGCCAACGAAATGACGTCATCGAGCTATCGATCAACTACCCTGGTTATCGCCTGGTACCTTATAGCACGATGCTAGAAGGCGAACCGGAAGAATCGATGAGCTACCTCTCCCTCCGAATCTTTCCACTATCACCAAGGCATACAAAGTAAAAAGGACTAAGATGTGTTCCTTTGATTACAAAACAATTTTGTTCCCGTAGTTTGAAGTAATTCGAACCAGGCTTCGATGGTAGATCTTAATGTCAGTAACGCACCACGTAAAGGTAATCTACCAAGCGTTAATGGGCTTGAAATTCCCTTTACACACTCCTTAGAATTCTTTGCTGAGAATAATATTGCTTTGGAATGTTTCTCGGAATTCCTTGGTACTCTTTTCAAAATTCCCCATGGAATGCTACTCAGAATTCCTCAGGAAAGATACTCAATATTTCCTTTGAATCCTTGGTATCAACCCAGAGATTCCTATAAATTCCCTTATAATTCCTTATAATTAACTTTGTCAAGCAGTTTTGGTGTGACTTTCTACCAGCGATTTCACAAAACTGGACCAACTAATTTCTATCTTTTTTTGAAACGCACAAATGTTGGCTACTTTTCTCGTGGTTCTAGAAGAAAAAATCTTAAATTAATGTTTTATTTCAAAGTTCGAGTGATAGTAAACGTCATTTTAACTGCTCGAATGAAGTGGGTAATTCTTCTAAAAATGCCCTTGCGACTATCTTCAATGGTTTCGATTGATAAACATTTTAAAGATTTTTATTTCTGGATCCCCTGTACCCTGCTGCTAAACGGACGCGAACATTTTTCTGTTTTCAAATTGTTCGTCTATGAGACGCTCTGCTACTTGATAACATGTTTCTAGAGAAGAGTGCGAGTGCAGGATTCTATTCTAGCTTTAAGCAGTGGAACACTTTCGTCGCAATCTCCATCGATGTAAGCAACTTAACCGCTTCTCGTCAAGATCGTTCACATTGAGCACCTCAAACCGTGAATCCGTGTTGTCCCGGTCTACTGCCAGGTATTCATCGTTGATGGCAAACATACTTTTGAATATAAAAACCAATAAATGATCCATACAATATTGGAAAACGGTCCATAAAAAACATCCAAATGGTCCATAAAACAGCGGAGAAAATCCTTAAAAAAGTGTGAATGATCCATAAAAAATATCAATATGATCCATATTTAATGTAAAATTTAGCAACAGAATTGAAAAAATGTACCGCTAAATTTCTAAAGAATGAGCATTGAAATAGTACGAATTACCCATAAACATATTGCAATTGATCCATAACACATTCAGCAGTGAACCTTAAACTAAAGAAAATGATCCAAAGAAAATCAAGTTTGCACACTTAAAAATATAGGTATGATCCATACATAGACGTATATCATTCATGTTTAGGACACTACTGCTTTAGAAATTTAGCAATTGCAAAATTTAGCATTTTTACAATTGCGTTGCTAAATTTTACATAAAATATTAATAATATTGATAATTTTATGGATCATCCACACTTTTTTCAGGATTTTCTCCGAGGTTTTATGGATCAATTGAATGTTTTTAATGGAACGTTTTTCAATATTTTATGGATCGTTTTATCAATTCTAAAGGTGCATACTTAGGGCTGTCATCGTTGATCACCGTAGCCATTTTTTATTCCCGCAGAGTTCTAGCGATTTCAACAGCAGCAGCTTGGGACAGTGGTTGCAGATTTCAAATGCCATTATTGTAAATGCGTTTCGATGTTGCCTTTGCCGAGTTCTTTGCCAAGCTTTTGCTGCAGCAGTCGGAGGAACTTGATCGCATTTTGAAAGGTTGCTCAAGTATGTCCAGTATCAGCTTGTCCAGCTGGGGTGGCGTTAGATCATGGATGGATGGATGGATTTTACTGATTGGTTGTGTTGTTCCTTCAATTGGCGACTCCAGAGCCTAAAACCTCAATATTATCATCAATTCAGCATGAGGCAATAATGTTCCATCAATCTGTGTATAAAAACCAACACAGCACGTTCTCCAGCGCTATATTTGGGTAATATGAGAATAATGATTTTGCATTTGATCCTCAAAATCATCCCCGCCAAGATGAAGATGAATGTTGATATTGACATGACAACAACACAGGCGACAACAAACCAAGACCAACAATTGAAATAGCCTTAACTCCATTTTGTAAACAAACCTTGTAAGGCCATTTTCTCGCTAATCTAATCTAATCTCTCAGCGGTGCCGGTGGTGTAGTGGTAAGCGTGATTACCTCTCACCCCAGCAGGCCTGGGTTCAATCCCAGTCGGCGTCGCCGGGATGTTCTGAGGCATAACATCTCTGATCACGTCTTCCTTCGGAAGGGAAGTAAAGCCGTTGGTCCCCAGTTCATGAGTTGATGGATCGATAGGTAGGGTCCAGGTGTGGGAGCTGCCTCCCTGGCGTTGGTAGCATTTTGGTGCTCAGCACGGAAAACAAGATCGACGGAAAACAAACAAAAGAAAAAAATAATTAAATAATCTAATCTCCTAATCTAACACCAACACAGCCAGTTCTTGAAAGCATCCTGGAAAACGATGGATATACTTCCATAATTTTTCTTGTCTATTTGATATATGTTTCACATCAAAGATGCGTCACACATATCAAAACGGCCAGGCCTACTGTGCAGCATTTAAGGGGCAAGATGATTCAGAAAACATCGGGCCTGTTCGAAGATTTAAACACGATACTTCAGAATCCAATAAATGGATGAAACGTGGACATCTCGTACCGTACGTTCCGATTTTGGTAATTATATGATTGGTTGTTTGTTAGAAGAATCAAAGCTAGAAAGGTTAAGTGATGCTCCATTTTCTTCTGACAGTGACTACTTCAAACTAGTGGAACAGGATTTTTCAGTAATTCAAGGAACACATCTTAGTCCTTGTTACTTTTTATGCCTTGTTGATAGTGACAAGACTCGGCTTTGTCCACCGAGGATGACTTGAAACAAGGAAAAAAAACTGAGTTAGTTGTCTTCATCTATGTGATTCCTAATCCTCTATTCGTTGTTCCCTAGTTTGAAGTGATTAAGACTAGGGTTCTGATGCATGGTCATTATCGGTGTCATGCCTTAATTGTGTTACAAAGGAATCCAATTTTGACTGACAAAGGGGCGCGCCTTTGGAGGGTGTTTCAACACTCCGAAGGGTATAAATAGCGGGACTTTTCAATTAGAGTCGGATCCTTGCGATAAATGCAAGAGTGGCAACTGTAAAAAAATCGAATACTTCATCATTTCTCAATAGTGATGGAGTAATGCGACATGCACTAAACTAATGATACGGGATATACTACAATAGATCAATTTACTGGTCGCATTAGTGTTAGGTCCCGAACAGAGGAAAAAAAAATGATTACCCTGAAAAGAACCTATATGAATTTCAGTTGGGACATGTTCAGATATTTAACTCTTTTGGAAGATCTTGGTGGCCCTGAAAAGTGCCGATGATAGCACAGACTTAAAGTCTTTGGAAGATGATGATGACGTGTAGGCAGCAGGATCAGCAAATCGGACCGGACAATCCCATATTCTTCGGTTCAATCATTGAGCACTCGCAAGAGTCTCGGCCCGTCTGGGGTTGAACTGGTGTCTGCGACAGGTTGGAAGGCCGCAGAATATCAGTGTCCACCCAGCTAAAGCTCCTCTCCTTTTAAGTTTTTCTCGTTTCTCACCTTTGCCTTTAACAGAAAGACGCTTAACTCTTTTTTCGGCGAATTGATGATCCTGTTTCACGTCATGGTTCTATGCCTGTTCAGATAAATTAGTACTTTTATTTATTTTCTCTACTGTGCAAAATTAAACGAGTAGAAATAAGAAGGGATGATGATACTACAATAGATCAAATTCCTGGTCGCAGTGGATTTATGTCCCGAACAGAGGGAAAAAAAAGAAGGGATGTCAGCTACGCGCTCGAATAATTGAAAATTTGGTTCTGGAAAAATAGCTGGAAAAATATGTACGATTAATCGTTAATCGAATAATTGGACTTGTAGGCATCCCTAGAAAATAGTGCAATTTCATGTTTTTCGTGGTCCTTCGAAAATGTCGAACAGCAGAATTGTAACCAGCAAGTGTAACCCAAGAACTAAAAGCGGTGCGATGCTAGTTTTCATTGCTATGACGACGACTGAATTGAGGGGCTTAGAAGCACAGGGGTGAAAGTCAATTATCTTCATCGATTTCCTCTTGTGATGACCATGGCTTCACTAACCTATTTTGCAGTATTTCTGCCATGCTCTTCTATCATCCAGAACAACAAACGTATCAATGAATGTGTTTGCCGTCGAGTAATCAACAGAAAGTTGATGAAAAGAATCGCTCAAAATCACTTGCACCCCTGCTCCAAGTTTGGTTACAAGATTTCAACTCTGGAGAGCATTGTGTGTGGTCGTTGTGGGCGCGTGGTTATGAATATGGCGATGAGTGTGCACAATTTTACGCAATTGCATCCTCGCTATTCGCACACACCCGAAGATCGGAGGCGGATACCACTTCGACTTGTATCGTATACTAACGGCTCTCTGATGACAGTGTTGGGGAAGCAGCAATGCTTCATCGACATGTTTCGTCTAGAAACGATTTGCTGATTACTGTGTTGGGGAAGCAGCATATGCATGTACGTAATTGGTGGATTTGTTAGTTATTTCGACGCTTTTGGATGATGCTTGACATTTACCATAAATTCAATAGTTTCTTGTTGAAAATCATCAGTCAAAAGCATTGTTGTCGATGCTTGGAAATATGTCTGATCAATTGGTGAAAAAACTATTGAAATTGGTCCAGGGGCAGCTGAGTTATTAACGTTCGAAATCTTTCATAATTTCGTTACATGTACCATTTTCGGTTTTCCCAAAGTGTACTCCCATACAAAAATCACAAACGTAGTCATCCCAGCCCAGAACGCGCTGCCTGCTGCCTCAAGGAAGCCCCTGAGCCAGTCAACCCATCGTAGTCGTTCTGGCCCTGTGGTTGAGAATGGTGAAGGGGTCTTCCAACCTTCTACATCAGGCAAGTATGCGTTTGTTGAAAACAGTTCTTCTCCTGATCCGTCTCTGTGTTCCAGAGTACCACCATGCTCGTTTCGGCTGATCGATCATTCTGCAGACCTCCAACCGACTTCGTTCGACCGTCTGTTGGTGTATTACCAGAACGTTCGTGGCCTGCGAACAAAGATTGATGATTTTTTCCTAATTGCCGTTCACACTGACTACGATGTCATAGTTCTTACGGAAACCTGGCTCGATGACCGCATTAATTCATCTCAATTATTTGGCAGTCTATTCACGGTATTTCGAAACGACCGCAACCACCAGAATAGTACCAAATCGCTCCTGCATCGATCCTGCTCCAGTTTGCACTTCTCTAGAGCAGCTGTGGGTCAAGATAACGACGCCTCGTAGATCAATAAGTATTGGCGCTATGTATCTACTTCCAGACCGGAAATCTGATTCGAGCAGCATTGCAAACACATCAGTTCGATTGGTACCGTGTCCTCTCGACTAGAACAAAACGTCCTAGCTCTGGTATTTGGTGACTAGAATCAGTCTGGGCTCTCATGGAACGTTCCTGCAAACGATCTTCCTAGCATTGATGTTCTTCGCTCGAACATGCCCGCATCCTGCTGTGCTCTCCTTGATGGTTTCAACCTGCATGGCTTAACGCAAATCATCTCGATACTGAATAGCAACTCTCGGCTGCTTGATCTCGTTCTGGCGAACGAAGCTGCAGGACAGGAATATTCTATCCAAGAAGCCCCACAGCCTTTGATTGCCATCGACACCAATCATCCTGCGTTGTAAGTTTTCATCAACCTATCTGTTACTGCATTCAACTATACGATAAATCACCAACTTCTGCAACGTGTGGACAATGCTCGTGACCTAGGAATCACGCTAGACTGCGCCTTAACATTTAAGCTTCATTACTCGGGCATCGTTGCGAAAGCTAACAGGCAACTCGGGTTCATCTTCAAGATCGCTGACGAGTTTCGCGATCCTGCCTGTCTAAAAGCTCTATACTGCTCTCTAGTGCGATCGATCTTGGAATTCAGCTCGGTAGTATGGTGCCCGTATCAAGCAGTTTGGATAGCGAGGATTGAATCTGTTCAAAGGAAATTTGTTCGGTATGCCTTTCGTCACCTTCCTTGGAATGACCCTGTGAACCTTCCGCCGTACGAAGATCGTTGTCAACTCCTGGGTCTTGAAACACTAGAACATAGGCGGACGATTAGTCAGGCCGTGTTCGCAGCGAAAGTACTTGTTGGTGATATCGACTCTCCTGGTATCTTGGCTGAATTCGAAATCTACGCACCCGAACGAGTTCTTTGGTCGAGGACTTTCCTGCATCTTGGACCTCGTGCTGCGAACTACAGCTTGCATGACCCAATACGGTTCATGTCTGGGCGTTTCAACGAGTTTTACGAGTTTTTCGACTTTAACTGTGCAGCGGAAACCTTTCGTCACTGTATTCAACGCAGACTCCTGAGAAGGACGTTGACTTCTACCTGATTCACAGACAACTCTATGCCATAGGAGGATAACTTTTTTTATGCTGTAGACTTGATTAATGTTCGTTGTAATTGTATTGTATTATTGTGATTCATGTATTTCGAAAAGATATGGGGTTTTTACGCCTTTTCTAGGCTTTTCCCCATCAGGCCTCATTTAGACACGTTAAGTCCGATGAAGAAAACCAAATTTAATAAATACGTCAAAACATTTGAACTGTCAAATTAACCGGGTTGCCAGGCATGTTGTTATTCACAAGCAAGCAAAGTTAGTCTGGTGACTGGCACTCTCAGCACACTAAGAAAAAATTAAAATAAGTGTGTAGGGACCGTCCCTTGATCACACTTGCTGTTAACGCTAGATTTGGCGTAAAGTCAATCGATATTTCATGTAAATTTAGGCGCAATATCGCAAAAATCTGCAAGGTAGTGTATTGACCTAAATGTATGTGCTTTCTTAAATGTACATGAACCACAAAATAATTTAATATTATAATATTTTCGTACTTTTTGAATCACCCTACAAGTGAAAACACGCAATTTGATTAAATTTTATCATCAAAATTTAATTCAGCATCCAAAAATTATCTTAACTTATGAATAAGTAGTAATTTACTTGCCCTGTCCGATTTTTGTAAGAAGGTCCGACCCGGGAAAAACCGGGAATTTAAAATTCCTTAATACAGTGGCCACCCAGGTGTATGTCTAAATTCATCTTTATTAACTATAAATTCGGATGTCAAGAGCGCATTAGAATTAAATTCACAAGTACTTGATCATTTAAAAACGCTCATGATGGGTTATTTTATAAAGAGGACCAGTTTTCTCATTCTCACATAACAGCCATTTTAGAAAGTTCTTCAAACAACTTCAACAAATAGTGAATCGCCTGTAGAAAATTAACGAATGACTACTACATAATTCTACTTATTCGAATTTGATTTAAAATGTTCGGCAAACGCTTCTTTCCACATCATTCCCTTAAAGTTCAGTATAGATCACGACCATTCGATGCAAGGATTTTCCAAAAATACATCCCATCCCCATCGGCGTCAAACCAAAAGCCTTCGCAGAAATGTAGCTTCAGGTTTTAGGCTGTGTTTGCATTTGTTAATGGTGTACAAAACCTACGTAGGTAGACGTACACATTATTGTACATCCTACGCTCAAACCAAAACCACCCAGTCATCAGCTTTACGCTCTGCCTTCCCAGAAAACAATCCTGAATCGGTTGAAAGTTTTCTTTTCGTCTAATGCCCGTAGGCGTAGCCAGAGGGGGGACATTTCCCCCTAACTTCACAACGAAATAAATTTCTTGACAAATTGTCTAAGTCTTAAAATTATGTAGGGGACATGGATGTAATGTCGGCCTAAATGCCTCTAATTTGGACCCACACATAAATTCAGCAATCGACTAAATTTTCAATAGCGAGCAAAAATATCCATTATTACCGTCCCAATGACGCGTTCATTTAGATAAAATTGATAAATAGCAGATTTTTAGCGTCGGGCCCAATCTTAGATCCATAGGCCAACATTAGAGCCATTTCCCCTACTTTTTTTTGTCAAGGTCTCCGTACCTAAAATTTTGCTTGAGATGCGGATCAGTGGAGAAGGTCATTAGATCGAACTTTATTGGGCTACTGACAGAAATATGCAAGGTGTTGGACTCAAGAAACTGCATTTTAAAACACAATCGAAGATTCTGAGGTTTGGAATATTTTGAATGTTCTTAGAATTGTTTTTTTTTTAAGTGATTGCAAGGGATTATAAAACAAAATCAGTCCACGGGAATTTGGAGCAGAAATTCTAATACATTATTATGAGAATTTCAAGATAGTTCTGAAGAAGACTCGATGAGTATTTTGAAGACAAATCCAAGTGAGTTCTAACAGCAGCAGTATTATTATAAGTAAGGATAAACACACCATTTCTTGTAGAATTTCACTACCACAAGCAGTTGGCAGTAAACCGGTTGATAAATAAAATCATTAAAATGGGGGGAGGTAGCTCATCGATTCTTCCGGTTCGCCTCTAGCATCGTGCTATAAGGTACCAGGCGATAACCAGGGTAGTTGATCGATAGCTCGATGACGTCATTTCGTTGGCGTCTGCTATGGGAAATTCTCATAGCAGGCGTTGACGATGGGACGTTGTCGAGTTGTTGAATAGCAACTATCGTGGTAGCTCACCGATTACCTGTCGATCTGCCAAATTTGGAAAGACGTCTGCATTGAATTGTCTCATATAATAATATTCCGCCCACTATATCACACGAAATTGCGAGTAGTTGAGTGGAATGGAGATAAGTTAAGCATTGGGTACAGGACCAAGTCTCCCCTGGGTGGTGCCAGAAGATGAGCGCAATAGAATCATCAAGTTGCCATAAGGTACGGAATGAGACTATTGCATGGCTGGGTAGTCAAAGTCTTCCATTCGTTAGTCATTTCAGGTGGATTAGAACAGGTTTAGGTTTGGGGTGGGCATTGGCCAGATTTGGATTTTTCAGATATAATCCTAAATAGGACCTAGATTATTTAATACACTAGTAACCTCAACTTCTGTCACAATGTTTCATTGTGACTAATCAACACTCAATGGGTAAAATATCAAATTTGCGGTAAATTTGAAAAAAAAGGGAACTTGGAGTGTAGAGTGCACTGCCCACTGGACGATTCTGAAGCCTGACCAAGTGAGTGGGTTACGGGTTTATTTGATTGTACGTCATTTCCAAGTTATATATAGATACATTCATACCATTGGCATTTTGTATTTGAGATAAGACAGAGACAGGATGCGGGGGCCCGCTTAGGGGGAGCGTAACCCATGTTATGGCTTCCATTTATTAAATAGTTCAGATAGGCTGGAAATGATAGGTTCATGGTGAGAAAATGTACCATATGGTGCCCGTTCACTGATCAAAATTAGAGAGAGAATAAGGGGATTGACGATGATTTGTCAAGTTTCATTTTGCATTTGCATATAATTGTAAGTTTAGGTTTGCTTTTGTAATTGTAAGATAGATAGTTTGCCTCAATTGAAACATTGAGTTAAACATGACGAATCATACCTCTAAAATAGTAGTAGTTACAGTGCCGCATTATCTAACTTTTGTTTTGTTTGTTTACATATAACTAATACTAATACCTCCTTGTTTTCTCTCTAATTTGTCTACTATGTCCCACCATCACGATGAGAGATGAGCTACCGTACATGGTACACGCTCATATACACTCCCAAAATAGTATGCCGCAAGTAAGTATATCACAGAGGCAACTAAAGATCCAGAAACAAAAACCGAAAACGCTGAACGGCAGATTGGTTTACAGTGGTCGACCAGGGTGTGTGCTGATAAATAACAAAATTACAATTAGGGTAGATGTACCAGTTATGGCTGTGCGTTCCTGTTGTGGTGTGTTCCAATCATGGCCTATGGAAATCCTATATGCCATGATTGGAGCACATCATAGTAGGAGCGTATAGCCATGACTGGCACATCTACCCTACATCATTATTCCATACATCAGCTTGAATTACGTTGATCGATATTACATTTTTTTTGCTGTGCACTACACCACCGGAGCCAGCAAAGTTCAACAATCCATCGTTGCTTATGCCTTTGTTGTCGTTTGGAACCAGTTTTGCGAGGTAGGTGACGATTGTGCGTATTTCTCGCGTAAATTTTGAAAAGGGCCTAGCCTGAACAATACGTAAAGAGCAAATTGAAACATTGTACGTCGCGTGAAAGTGGAACTTAATGAAGGCCTAAGTACTTTTTCGTAGTTTTTAGTTTTCGGATTTGAAAGATCGTCGGTTACAGTGGCCTGCTTACTGAGCAGAAAAACGCGGTCCCAGGTCCTTACATATCAAAGAGATTTATAGTAAAATCGCTTGTGTATCGTGAATTTTGCGAAACTCGTTGTTGTCGTTGGTTCCGGGTTTGAATGGATACAAAAATTAGAGCAACTGTATTATGTGATATGAGGGGCTCGGTGGCCTTAGAGCAACCGTTTTTGCTTACTGAGCAGAACATCATGAGTCTAATCTCACGCCCATCCACAATCAAGATTCGTCAATCGTTTTATTTGTTAATATGACTACATGGTAATAACAGCAACTCGGTGATTAAAAAGGTGCTCGTCTGCCTAGTGGCAAACGTTTTTGCTTACTGAGCAGAAGCCGGTGGGTTTAGTCCCAAGCTCCTTCGCGTTATATGATCGTTAGGACATCAATTCAGCTTATCGTTTACCAAAACGAACCCTGCTGCAAACTCAACCCTCTTATCCAACATCCCAGTGATTCCTCGTGGAAGTGCAGAGGTGTTCTCGGCTTCCATCAAAGCGAGTGTCATGTCAACACAATCCTTCCCATTCCTTTCTTGACCTGTGTTCGGGCGCGGCCGGCGCTGGTATTGCCTAATTCAAGATCACCAGTTTTTACACATTGAGGATGATTGCTAGTCCCAAGCATCGTCTATTGGTTCTCTGTGTAATTACAGCTGATCTGGCAATAACAGAGTAGCATCCGTGTGTGGTCAATCAAGCTCAAGCTCAAGCTCAAGCTGATAAATAAAATCATTAAAATGAGTGAAATCTTAGAAAATCTAAAAAAAATCCATAGCAATTCTGAGCTGATTATAAAAGAAATAAAAGTCCAAGGTGCCAAAACTCCGAGAGAGAGTCAGTGTTCACTCGGCTGTCGACAAAAGCAGGTCACTCTCAAAGTGTGCCACGCGATCGTCTGTTTTCTCGGCAGCAACCATTGTGTGGTCCTTCTCATTGTTCTTCGTCAGCAGTTCTTTCGGTCGATGCGTCGTTGACTTTGGAAAGCAACTGTTTCGTGATGAGTGTATGAGTGCTGACCAGGGTTACTTCCACTCACTTGTAATAAAAAAAAGTTTTTCATAATTATGAAATCATGAGATGGTATAGTGATAATTAGAACTTCTAAGTAACAATATGAAGACGTGAAGTATGTGTTTGGAACATAAAATCTGTTAATATTGCTTTCAGTGCGTCACAATCAGCGATTTTACGACTCGTGAGTGCTCACTCTGAGTGAACGCTCACGAATCATAAGATCGCTTATTGTGACGCTCTGAAAGCAAAGTTGACAGGTTTTATGAGTCAAACACATTCTTCAAACCCTCTTCTCGTTACTTACAAGTACAACATATCATTTTATCATCTAATGATTGCATAAATCCGAAAAATATGTTTTTATAGCAAGTGAGTAGGAGCAACCCTGGTGCTGACCACGTTTTGCGTCCATTGCTGCAATGGAAGCGCTCGGATCCCCATTGGCGTAACTGGCATACAATGAAACCGCTGGAAGTGGCTCCAGTTCTGATGGAGGAGACTTTTTCAATAGCGGAAGATGAAGTGTTTATTGTGTTGTACCTTTTGACTATAGTTTTAAGATGTATTGTATAGTGACCAAGAATCCTGGGCTCTGTAAAGTTAATTCGTTTGAGGCTTATCAAATAAATTAATAGACAACAAAATTCCGAGAGTGGTTTAAAAATGAGAATGATTCCCAAAGAATCGAACATGGATTTTTGAAAGAATTTCTTATAAAAAATTAAAACAACATCTACGGACGTATTCCTAGAAAATTTTGCGAATATTGAGCAAATCAAGGCCAACCTGCAAAACCCAATTCAATTTTTGAATCGATCTCATCCGATTTGTTTGAAACTTTGCGTAATTGTTTGTTATGGGCAATGAATCACAATTCAAATCAGATGCCATTTTGATCAGAAGTGCGGTTCCTGAGCTACAATTTATTTAAAAATGTCAATGACTCCATTTTGAATATTTTACATGATCCAAAATGGACGAATTTTAGCAAAAATGGGAAACATTGCCCATAACAAACAATTATGCAAAGTTGAGTTTTCCGATTCGTCATTTGGCGTTGAACTGCTCTAATTTGCAAAGAGTGAGAATAATTCCGTGAAGAATTTCAAGGCATTTTGAGAAGAGAATTTAAAGCATATTGGGGGAATGGCTCTAATGTTGGCCTCTGGATCTAAGATTGGGCCCATCGCTAAAAATCTGCTATTTATCAATTCAATGTAGATGAACGCGCCATTGGGACGGTACTAATGGATATTTTTTTGAATTTTGGTCGCTATTGAAAATTTAGTCGATTGCTGAATTTATGTATGGGCCCAAATTAGGGGTATTTAGGCCGACATTACATCCATTTCCCCTACTAAAGAGAATTCCATTTTTTTTAGGGAAGTGGATTACAAACTGCTTAATGGAACCCTAAGTGCTTCGATAAGCATCGAAAAGTACTTCGTGGTGTTCAGGGAAGTTAAAATTAAGGGAAGTTTAGAGACTTTAAGTAGAGAAGAAAGAAAAGCCAAGATGCTTAGGGTGGTTACTATAACTTCAGGAAAGCTCCGATTTTTTTGGAAACACTTTGCATTCAAGATAATTTAAATATTTTGAAGGATTGGTTCCTATAAATTCAGGGTAGATCTATGAATTTCGATAAAATTTTCAAAACTTCGGTTACAATCATGGAACCACGTGAATTATATGGATTAAGGAATTCAGGAAAATTCACCTTAGAGAATTCCTGATAATTTCAGCACAGACAAACAGACGTAACTCTTTGAAAAAGTTTTCACATTCAACATAGTATCTCTAAACATAGGACGTCAGTAACGACATCTCTCGGGTTTCTCGCGGAAAAAAAACTTGCGCTCTAACTCGCAAACAATATTGCATAAAAGTTCTATAAAATATATAGACACGTCAAAGCGATCCGATGCCAGCGCTGCGGCGAGTAGTTCGCGGAACTGATAATATTCAAATCAACCATTAAATGCGTGAACGAAGATACACACTGAAGTGTGTTACGTATGTTTTTCTGTGATTTCGGGGAAGTTCAAAGAACTCGAAAGAAGTTAAGAAAACTTATAAAAAGATCGGAGAACTTCACAGAAGTTCTGAGAATTCCAGGAAAATAACGGGAACGTAAGAGAAGGCTCATGAATATTAGAAAAATAAGGCAATTTAAAAGAAGATCGGAGAACATCAAGACAATTTTGGAAACATCAGAAAAATCTACAGAAGTTCAAAAAAGTTTAGCGATTTTGAATGAAATTCAGGAAAGATCAAAGACCTTCCAGACTGTTCCATTAACCTCAGGAAAATTGTGAAAACTTTGATTCTTTGAGTTATGTGGAATTCAGGGAATTTCTGAGAGTCCAAGTAAGTTCTGGGAAGTCCAGAAAGCTTCAGGGAAGATGGAATAATTTCAAGGAAATCCAGAGACCAATCAGGGAAATCCAGAGACCAAGTACAGAAGTTACCTGAAGTTCGGGAAATTTCCGAGAACTTCAAGAAAATTACAGGATCAGCTCAATGGAAGATTTTGGGAACTCCAAAGAAATTCCTGTTGAGTCGCTTTCGAGAACCATTTTCACTGGGTCGTCGTGCTGCATTCCTACAATGTGTCCAACCCACCGTAGTCGCCCAATTGTTGCGATGTGGACGATGGATAGTTCTCCCAGCAGCTGGTGCAATTCATGGTTCATTCGCCTCCTCCACGTTCCGTTATCCATCTGCACTCCACCGTAGATGGTAGGCGACACCTTTCGTTCGAAAACACCAAAAGAACCACCGGTCTAAACAGCGTCTTGTAGATAGTCAACTTCGTGCGGCGGCGAATTTTATTCGACCGGAGCGGCCTCTGGAGCCAAAGTAGGCACGATTCCCTGCCATAATGCCTCTTTGAATGTCTCTGCTGGTATCATTATCGGCGGTCTCCAGTGAGCCCAAATACATGAACTCGTCGACCAACTCGATTTCGTCACCGTCGGTCTGAACTCGGGGTGGGAGGCTAACATTGTCTTCCCTAGAACCTCTTCCTCTCATGTATTTCGTCTTCGATGCGTTGATGGCAAGTCCAATCTGCCTAGCTTCAGCCTTCAGTTTGATGTACGTTTACGCCATCGTCTCAAAGTTCCGTGCCATGATGTCGATGTCATCGGTGAAGCCAAGAAGCTGAATGAACTTCCTGAAGATTGCGCCACTCGTGTCTATTTCACCTCTTCTTACCACACCTTCTAACGCGATGTTAATTAGCAGACACAAAAGTCCATCACCTTGGCGTAACCCCCTTCGAGATTCAAAGAGACTCGATACTCGAACAACGCACATCCTTCGTCGCCTTGACGAATCGTGTTAGTTTATCCGGAAATCCGTACTCGTGTATAATCTGCTACAGCTGATCTCTATCGAATGTGTCGTATGCGGATTTGAAATCGATGAACAAATCATGTGTGGGCACGTTGTATTTGGGACATTTCTGCAGAACCTTCCGAATCACGAAAATTTGTAGCGCGGGCACCCCTGAATCCCGCCTGGTATTGCCTCATGAACTCTCTTGTAAATGATGACAGGTGGCGGCATAGATTTTGGGAGAGTACCTGCAGCAATCCAACTTGTTGCCCTTTTTGTAGATTGGACATTCGACACCTTCCATCCACTCCTTCGGTAATATCTCTTCCTCCCAAATCTTGGCAATTACCCAGTGCAGCTCTCTAGCCAGTGCTTCACCACCGTATTTTAATAGCTCACTTGGTAGTTGATCTACACCAGTTGCTTTGTTGTTCTTCAGTCGACCGATCTGTTCCTCAACTTCTTGAAGATCAGGGGCCGGTAGCCTGTCGTCTTCTGCGCGTGCTCTAAGGTCTGTTGCTTCTCTTCTCTGTAAGTAATTTTAAGATTTATGGCGAGTTGAATACAAACAAACTATACCCATACCTCAGTATCTATTAGAGGGAACTAAATTGTGCTTAATACAAGTATTTATACGTTCCTTCCTACATTGCAAATATGCACCTTAATGAAAGGGGTGCATGAATTTACCATGACAGCACTGGCAGTGTTTTGTATAGAATGTTTGGACTATTTGGACCACATTTCAAGGAAATACCATACCAGAGAAATACTTAAATTTATTTAAGAGGAGTTCTGAAAAGAACTTTGGGAAAGGAAATGATTTTAAAGAAAATTCATTGCACACATACAAAGTCCTCTAAAAAGCTCTATGCGAATTTTCAAGGTAGTTAAAACAATGACAAATGTCGCTGTTTTTGTAATAGCTTATTTGAATTAGTGATCCTTTCGGTTCAATTGCATTCGGTTTTATGCTAAATGCATTTTGCCCAATCCACCATTTAAAAACAAATCCCCCCCCCCCCTTCCATTCCTTATTTCGAAACCTGGATACACCCATGCTAATTCCTGAACCGGGTGGTCTCTTTGTCTCTCTCTCTCTCTCTCTTACTCGGTCGATGATGAGGGTCTTGTTCGACAGTTCCTTCCGACAACTTTTGCTCTTAAAGTTCTGACTTTACCCGGACCTGCTTCAGGAGCTACCAAAATCGAAACTCAACTTTTTCCATAGTCATTATCATCTCGAACTACTACCTTCTACCAGCTGGTGGTCGTTGTCGTTGCCTGCGGGAAGTCTCACCCTCGCACACACACACGCACTGCATAGATTTCGCCATTGTTGATGGTGGTGACCGGGAGCTGGTCCATCTCTATCGGTCAGAAACGTGCTTCTATTGCTAAAACGTCGGCAACCTCGTCGACAGTAGCGTGTGTGAATAGAGAGTTTTTCGAGCTCCATAGATCGACGCCGTTGCCGCCGTCGAACGTCGATTTGAAAGTGAAAAGAATTCTCTATCAGGATGTAGGAGAGTAATTTTTCCTTCTTTATACCAAATCTGTTTTTTTAACACCCCCCACCCACCCGCTCGACCTCCATCATCTCTAGTGCTGTTTCTTTCCAAATGGAAGAGAAAGTTTTGTGCTGATGTTGGAACCATGCCCGTAGGTACTTCTGTTAGTCTTTCTTAAATCGAATGGGAAATCCATTGTGACGTAGAGTTTATTCTACAGAACTACGACGTGGTGGAATTTGAAAGGATTTCCTAAATTGTATGGCCATTGAAATGTGCTACAATTTGGAAACGACTTGAAAATTGAAGGATGCCATTGTAAGCATGTTGTCTTAATTCTCGAATATAAATAGATCATAAGTATCCAGTTAATCATTAATTCAGAGCCATCGTAGCCAAACGAAGTCCATTCATCTAAGATGACGTACTCCGAACAAGCAACCTATTATGCCTGTCATTCACCATTTGAGAAGACCGAAAATTTTCATTACTTTCAGAATTTTCGCCCCCCACTAAATTACATTTCCATTTCTCTTCCCACCCAACAGGAACAGCTCCATCGCCCTCGCACTATCCGGACGGCAATTACTTGGAAGAAGACAAATACTCGCCCGGATTCCTGACGTTGGGACAAAAGTACAGCATAGCCATCGGCTCGACGGTGGTGTTGCCGTGCAAAATTAATGAGACAGGTAAGAGAAATTATTCTTTTGCCAACCAGCCCCGGTCAGCCACCCACACTCGGTATGATGGCGATGATCTTCCCAAAGATAACGAGCAGTGCCAACACACCACGGCTCGCTTTTGTGTTCGGCCCGATAGACGACAATCTGCCAGCTAGCCAGCCCGATTGCTATAAATCAGTCCACTCTTCTTTCCTCATTCACACAGAAAACTCCAGCCAGTTTGTGCTCGCGTGGAAGCGGGACATTGCGGTCCTGACGGCGGCCTCAGTCAAAGTCACCGTCAACCCCCGGATACGGCTGATGCCGGTGCAAGGTCAGTCCGAACCGCACGTGAGCCTTTCCACCGGCTACAACCTGGAGATCCGGGACGTACGGATTGGCGACGCCGGTGACTACATCTGCCAGATAGGCTCGATGGAACCGAAGGAGATTGTCCACACGCTGGAGGTGCTGGTTCCGCCCAAGATTGATTACATCTCACCGGCGAACAAACTGGACGTTCACAAGAATGCCCTGGTGCGGATGGAGTGCCGAGGAACGGGCAATCCCACGCCGAGAATCATCTGGTCCCGACGGGTAAGTCTAACGTGTGTGCTAGGGCGTGTGTGCGAATGATTTACGTGCTAACTAGGTGTTGGTATTAAATATCCCTAATGTACCCCGGGGACCAGGCCTTTGAACCTATCAATTTTTTAATGTGACATGCAACGCTTTACAAATCAACCCGGTATAATTTTTAGGTTTCATGTTTTTTGGTTCAAACTGGAGATTTTGACAATATACGGTTCTATTACCTAAGCCAATGATTCCCAAGTAATTCTAAATCTTTTATATTTGTCGAACCTCTTAACGGAATCTCTTTATGAAGAGCTTTGAGTGTGTTGGTTTGTTTCCTTTAAAATTCCGTTACAATTGCTTATCTTTTGACAGATACGAGTATTTCGTCTAATACTTGCAGACTTCATCATTGCCAAGTACTGTAGTGATATTGAATACAACTTTCTGGTTTGGCTAGATTGTTGATTTAATTTTTGGATTTTCCAGTTATAAATCAATCAATTTTGAAACTAATTCAACTACTTCTGAAACCACAAAATACGATATCATACACGTCCCCTTTAAGTTTTAATCGCATTGCAACACCACAAATCGTAGCACGTCCAACTTCTAATCCAATCGCATTACCCACCTTGTAAGCGCTCTGTCCCTCCGCGGACAATTCAACCTTCCAACCGAAACTACCATCGAATCAAATCCTCCCGCACCAAAGCTGACAGCTCAAAGTTGTCCCCCCGAGTATCCACAGTGAGACAGAGCACCGTCGACAACCATGGAAATCCATTGCGGTATCCATTTAATCTTCCAGAAAAACCAATTATTTTCCCTCGGTTTTCCAGGAGGGGGTAAACAACAAATAAGCACGCACATCCACAGCCAGCGTCAGTGTGCCACAGTGGTGGCAACACGATTCCAATTATGTAACCTCAAAATTGCAACCGAAAAACCGGCGACGGTGGTAGCGACCAGCACGTCAGATTCGCATCGCCATCATCGTCATCATCATCATCATCATCTGAGCAGAATTATGCCATCGTTCAAATGTCCCTACCACTGACTACAGTGGCCGTTTCAATCTTAATCAGCTAGCTCTCGCGCTCGCAACAGACAGACAGATAGACAAACCACGATTTGGACCGCTCGCCCATTCAACCGCCGGCCATGAATCGGACACATGAAAATTGGTCAATGGTAGCAGAAACAGGACACATTCGGACAGTAGCGAGACGGGCATAATAAACTTGAAAGTGTCACACGTGTCCTTCAATCACCGTCACGTCGGGGTGGTCTAGACAAGCCTGGATCTACATTGCTTCATTTGATGCGACGCCAATGGCAACATTCCAATGCAATCATTTTTAACACATCAACAATTAAACATTAATCTTCCTTTCGAAGTTCGGAACTAGACTCTTCTCCAGGGAATCAAAACCATCTTTATCATTTGTGAATGACATTGTTTGTCATGCCTGTCGTGCAGATCTTGTCCACCAGAACAACTTTACAGAAGACTGCATCCTTTTATCGACTTCCAGATGGACATAACACAGTATGGAACGAACGCTAGGGCCACCTAGTGAGAAAGATCCGTTCTGCATCGAGAATGTTTTGTGCATCTGCACACGGCCGTTGAATCTGACTCGAATTTGAGTTCCGTTTACTCAAATTCGTAAAAACCACGGATAAAAAAAAAACCCGACTAAAAAAAAATCTCAAATATGAGTATGTGTCAATGAGCAAGTGTTACTCATATTTCGCTTTCCACGGTAGGCCATGCTTGAAGAAGAGTGACGTGTTTGTGCTTGCGATCCGCGTTTTTTTTTTTTTCAATGTAAGGTGTTGGTGAGAAAAAATAGTTCAAGTATGGAATAAAGTGTTGCTGCAGCTGCTGAAAATTACTCCGAGTTAAGAGTCAATTAGCAGTTATGAACAAAATCTCCATTGCACTTCCAACTTCCTATCGTTCGATGCAAGTTTACATCATGAAGAAATAACTGAAGGAGGTCTCCATTAGTGAAATTTCGTAGCAATTTTTTAGAGACTGGAAAAGTTTATGATGATCACATGCTGGACTGGTCGGACTCAATTGTTTTTGTCCATTCAAGGATGCGTATTCATTATTGTGCACAGAGTGACTTTAAGAAGAAAAGTGATATTTAGTTATTGTGTGGTTGGATTCGCTGGAGGAGGAATTGTTTTAAAATGACTAGAGAAAATTAAGCATCGGTAATGCGCTCCCAGATATATTGATTGATTGATCTAAATAACCCTTTTTTGTATACATTTCATTAATCAAACATTATTATATGCTGGGTTTGGGGGGCAGCCTAAGGATTTCAAAGGATTTGTAGACTGGACAAGGGTTCGTGGATTTGCCAGTCCCTTGTCACGTGTTGATAGACGTACATCTTGTCGTTTGTCTTCCAAAGGTCTTCAATGAAGTTGATTCACCCTGCTGCAACAAACCATCAGGCAGAACTTTACAACCAGTGAAGTATCTGCAGTCATAGGTAATCCTTGCACTGATGGTGGGTTCTATTCACATCACATTACATGAGGAAGTGTCACTCATATTTGAATAACATTTACTCACATATGAGTGACATTTACTCATATTTAAGTAAAAGTTTTCTCAGTCTATGGGAGACCGTGATTTTTGGGAATTTGAGTAAACGCAACTCAAATTTGAGTCAAATACAAAGACCGTGTGAACAAATTTGCCTTAGGTAGTCAATATTTATCTCGACTGTACCATAAGATACAGGGTTTTTGATCTAATTGCCGTTCTACTATGCACAACCCGTGCTTAACCTTTCAAATCCTGGTGGATGTTTAGACGAAATGGATTGTTTCTACTACAGATGATTTCTAAATCAATTTATATTTACATATGATGGATTTGATAAAGGATCACAAATTGTTTATATTTTGATAAAAATGTGATGTCACTGATTCCAAATTTGGCCTTCAATTTCGTACGAACACAAAGTAACGTCATTGAATTCATACTGATGTTTTCTGCTCGATTGGCTAAAAATGGACGATAGGCCGAGGCACAATTTTACCCTATTCAAATGATCAGTTTTATGAAAGTCGAAGCAAGTTTTAAAAATTTTTGCTCCTTCAAGTATCGTTGGACTAGTACGATTGGTACATATTATGAAGGCGTACCGATATATGCTTGACTGATGTTTCATAAATTGAATTCTACACAATTAGGTGGTAAAGGGTGGAACAGCCAAAAATTGGTCGACTAAAATTTGGTGAATTTTTTAAATCATGCATTTAAAAAACTTGAGCACCTCTCATTTTGTAGATATGTGCGTACGAAATGTTGCCTCTAGTTTGCTTTCCCGTTTTCCATTCAGATATCAAAATGGCGTCGAAGCAAGAGCAATAGCGTATCAAAATTTTGCGTGCTCATTAGTGGAATCCAAATTATTCCCACACAGATTGACCGCGTCAGATTGCGTTATAATGAACGATATGAAAAAAACGTCAAGGCGGATTTCAAGCAGCTCCCAGGTTAAGAGTTTACACGGCTACCAGAAAAGGAAAGGTTCAAGATAAGTTTAAGCAGAAATAGTTGTCAAAGTTCCAGGCGATTTACACCTGTGGGCTGAACAGCGAAATTTTCGTGACAACTGGCTTTGTCAACCAAGATATTTATGAAAAGAAATGTTTGCAAACATGGTACTATCTTCGGTCCCAAGCTAATCGATGCACTCCTCGAATCATAGGAAAATCCACCAAACCCTCATTTTATCTGTCAAACTTTCATAGCGAATCAAAACAAACATAGTGTAGTACTAGAATTTTGACTAGAATGGGGTACGTTAATTGATTTGCTTGGGACCAATAGGCTAGTCAAGTAGGGAGCCAATTTAAAATCGTTAGTTTCCACCGGTTGGTTGTTCCGTGCTGTTTTGGCCAGACCTCGCTTCCTATCACTACGAGAAAATGGCTTAGGAACGGTATACCGCAAACAACGTGTCGATATCAAAGTAGAGAGCAGTAGAGGTTTCAATTTACTTCGGGCACTTTCTTCACAGATCACTCAATCTTCAGTTTAGTTCAGCTCATTTATTAAATTTTACTTCGTTTCATTTCATTCACTTTATTTGCAGTTCAATTCATTTTACTTTTAGGTTAAACTAAGATAATCTACTTTTATTTTTGCTTAATTTGACTTAATTTCAATAATTTCACAAACTATGGACTTGGTTCACTTTGGTTCTTCACAATCGGTTTCGTCCTCGTTGTCGTAGTCGAGAAAAAGAGAGTTTTTCCCATGCGGGATGGTCCTTTTATACAACGGGGCTATTCATCGGCGGCGGAAAAAGGAAGTAAACAAACGACAACACTATGCTGCATGAGTTACTCTGCTCCGTTGGGACGACAGCGGGGATGACATCTTGTTGGGACGACAACTCGTAGAAACTCAACGAACGAGGGATCTTTATTAAGGGTGATGATCATTTTCGACAACTAGGCGGCGCTAGTATATTCGTACGCGAACATCCTGGCCCCTTCAGAAATCACTATTTCTGATGGCATGTTGTTGTTGTTGCTCCCGTGCTGGTGATGATTGACGTTGGCGGATGACGTTTACTCTTCCTCGATGTTTACTCTCGTCAGGCGATAGAAGATGATCCAGTCCGGCAGCGAATTGATATTATGGAAAATAGAAGACCCGGTAGAGGGGTTTTACGGATATAATTTGTTGGACAGGGGCTTACCTTGTCCCTAATTAATTAGGGCCTTGTATTTTTATAATTTCAGGTGACTCCGGATGGAAACCAGTGCAACATCGGTGACGGAATTGGTTGAAACGATGACTTATTGTTGGTGTTTTGATTCTGCTTCTGGACGAATGGTTTGTTTTGATGATTTCTCGTCGGATGATGGAATCGGTAGTAAGCAAATCTTGCTAACGGGGCGAGTGTAGGTACCGTGGGCGGTGCGGAGAGTGACCACCCGTGTGTTTCTGTCTGCTCCAGGATGTAATTCTACGATCCTCGCTGTTGGCCAGGCCATAGGCGGAGTTTTTTCGTTCATAAGGAGGACTAGTTGACCCTTCTCCAATACGATTGGCGGATTGCACCACTTCGTTCTCGGTTGCAAGGTGGCTAAGTACTCCAAATGCCACCTCTTCCAGATGATTTGGAATATCTTCTGGATTTGCTGCCACTTGGCTAATCGGTTGCTTGGGATTTCGGAGACATCAACGTCTGGAACAGATTTGGGCGCAGACCCGATCAAAAAGTGTCCAGGAGTAAGCACGTCGTAATCTGTCGGATCGTCGCTCAGAAGGATAATCGGGCGTGAGTTTAAGCAGCATTCTATCTGCGACAACAGCGTCTCCATGTCGTCGTGAGCGAGTGTGCTAGTGCCAAGAACCCGCACAAAATGCTTCTGCGCGGATTGGATTGCTGCCTCCCACAGACCACCAAAGTGTGATGCCTTGGGAGGGTTGAAGCGCCATCGGATGCCGTGGGATGCACATTCGTCTGCGATAGCTCTATGGTGTTCCTTGCTTTGGATCATTTTGCGTAGCTCGTTAGCTGCACCGATGAAATTCCGCCCGTTGTCGGAGTAGATTTCGTTGCAAAGTCCTCGTCGTGCTACGAAACGTCTGAGAGCCTGCAAGAACTTGGCGGTAGTCAAATCGGCAACCAGTTCCAAATGTACCGCCCGAGTCGAGAAACAAACAAACACCGCGACGTAAGCCTTTCTGGGAGCGGCGCGACGGTGTGGGGGTTGGAGTGAAATTGGACCCCAGTAATCGATGCCGGTGATGGAAAATGGTCTGCTTGCTGTAACTCGTGAGGCAGGTAGCTCTGACATAAACTGCTGCAGCAGTTTTGGACGGGCTCTTACACAGGTGACGCAATTGTGGACGATAGTTTTTGCCAGGTTTCTGGCCCCTGTGATCCAGTATCGCAGGCGGAGGATATTGACCTGAAGCTGAGGGGCGGCGTGCAGATGCTTTTCATGCAGCGAACGAAGTAGAAGAGTGGACAAACCGTGCTTTGCTGGCAGGATAATTTGGTGCTTACTATCGAAAGGTTGAGGGGCTTGATTTAGGCGGCCGCCAATTCTCATCAGTTGATCGCTGGCGATAAAGGGTTGAAACCAACGGAGTTTGGATTTGAGCGAAACTGGTTGTAATTTTTGTAGAGTTTTCCATTCTTCGTTGTAGGACTGTTGCTGGACCAATCGGATGACGGTAGTTTCGGCTTCTCCAAGTTCTTCTGAGCTGAGGAAGGAATGTGTTGTTTGTGCAGATGGCTTGCAGTTCCGTATGAACCGGCGACAATATGCGACGACGCGTAGAAGACGGAAGTAGTTCGAAAACTTGCTCACTAGTACATCGACGAACGAAGGCTCGGTGGTTATTGCAGTCGCTGCCAGTGGTAGTTTGCGTGCTTCGGGAAGCGCAATTTCGTTTGTAATGTTGCTCGTCAGCTGGTTGGGCCATGAAGAGGGTTCGAGATGCAGCCATGGTGGTCCGCGCCACCACAGGTCGTTGTGCAGGATGGTTTCCGCCTCTGTTCCTCGGGAAATGCAGTCCGCTGGGTTGAGTTGACCAACGACATGATTCCAAGCACAATGCTGAGTAGCTTGTTGTATTTTTGAGACGCGGTTGGCGACGAATGTGACCCAAGTTGTAGGTGGTGCTTTCAGCCAGCTGAGCACGATTGTTGAGTCCACCCAAAAGTAGACTTCGCCGGTGTGGTTCAGTGATGCTCTGACCTTCTGGAACAGTTCCGTTGCGAGGAGGGCTCCACACAACTCCAACTTGTTACCAATTACTCTGGTAACATGCCTTTCCAGTTTTGAAGTCCACATGCATGTTAGTATTCTTCTGGGTTTTTTTATTCATCTTATATATATAGATTATTTGATTACATTCGTTACGCTTTATTCATTGCTCGTATTAATATTATTATTTGATTCTTTGAAACTATAATAAAAATATCGTGATGAATTAATGAAAACAAAATAATGAAGTGCTTTGTAAATTAGTGTTAAGAGTTATGTGTCCTTTTCCATCATGGGATTTGGCATCTCCTCGAGTTAGAGTGAATTGGATGGCTTTACGTGACAATCGAGGAGGCGCCAAATTATATAAAATAACTATTTGTTCGGCGCCCATGGCGATACAAAAAAAAATGGTGAAAGGACACTTAAAACAAACTGAACTAAAACCTAAATAAATATCCTTACAAATTACAAATTACCAGCAATAAAAATAAAACACATTTGTGAACCTTTGCATGTACACACCAAAAAATTATGAATTTTAATGGTGATGTAAATATCCATGCATGCTAAAATTGAAACATGCAAACTTCCTTTTCACGTAAACTAGCAACTTGAAAGAAATTTTGCTTACGAAGATGAATGGTTGCATACAATATTTAGAATATTTCATTAAATGACTCATAAATTTACACGATCTATAATGTGAATTTGTATGATATGAAACGCTCCATTTATGTGCATCATAGTGACAGAAATTTACACTACTTTTTCAAACTGTGTAGGGCAACATAAAACAACAAAAAGAAAATAAAACGATGAAATAAACACACGAATATAAAGTACGTGTTCTTAGTTTGTTCCATCGTTCAATTATGTAAATAACAAAGAAGACGGCAAAGCTCCGCAACTAAATTTTACAATCGTATTAAAATTTACACAGATAAAAATTCTGAATTTTAATTGTGATGTAAACATTCATTCACATAAACTTGTATTTCATCTCACGCAGCCGAGCAACTTGCAAACAATGTTTGCTACATTGCATGAAATGTGTCAGAACTTTACATGATATATAATTTAAACGTATATGATATGTGACGCTCCATTTATGTGCATCATATTGAACAGAATTTTACACTACTTTTTCAAACTGTGTAGTAACGCCTGGACGGTTCGCATCTCTACCTCATCATTGCCGAATTCGAGAGGATATATGGATACTCACTAACCCGCCACTTCGGGCGAAAAGCGATTTCGCCGCATCGAGATCGAGATAAAGGAAAGAGAAGGAAGGAAAGAGGAGGAAGGAAAGAGGAGAAAGGAAAGAGGAGGAAGGAAAGAGGAGGAAGGAAAGAGGAGGAAGGAAAGAGGAGGAAGGAAAAAGGGAGACCAGGCAGTGAATTTTGGATGCCCGACCAGTGAAGACGTCAAAAAGTAGCTGTGCAAAAAGATCGAGTATGTTTGTCTCCGAGTGCGGAAAAATAAAGGTTTTGGAGACCGACCGCGAGTGTGTTCCGCCACGTTTGTAAACTCCGTGATGAACACGATCAGCGAGTTTCTCCTGTTTCCGATCGAGTCATCCAAACCAGCCGTGTTACAAGGCCAGCAGTTGCCACGTTTTACCACTAGCGTGGTGGCCACGTTTTACCGATAGAAGCCAGCTGCTTCAGGATTTTGGACGAACAAGTTTTGAGTATCCTTGTGGATCCGGGTCCGACAGTGTGGCTACCCAGCTTATTCTGGACCATTGCACCCGTTCCCAGCCACGCCAGTGAAGTTTCGAGCATCCGGCAGGACAAAACTGAAGCATCCCCGTTTCGTAAGTAATGTGCACACGTAGCTACGACACGCCACCGGCTCCGCCGGCCAACATCAAGTGTCCCAAGGAATTTTGAGGACGGAGAACCACATCCCGACCGCGTGAGAACAGTACGACAACACGACGAAGACTCTTCCATCATCCTGGTCTCCGGCGTACGAGACGTGCTAGCCATTGGCCAACGAGACCCCCTTGCTATCGTTGTGCCACACGCGTTCGGTTTGGTGTAACGGATGTTTCTGAGACAGAAGTACAGTGAGTTTCCCATCCATCTGCGGGCTAAGGTAGAGTTGCAGCCAACATCCGAGGATCCTGCGATCGCTTTTCTTGGACAGCACCCAACCTCGAACAGCTGTACTCTTCCTTCCAAGCCCCTGCAGGGCAACAGGTATGACACAGAACCCTCCTTCCTATCTCTTCGCATGTAATCAAGGGCCCCAACTTTGTGTGATATGTCCCTCAATAAAATTTAAGAAAATGATACCTATTTTGTATGTTATTCCTTTTGTGCTACACGAGCCCATGCATGTCGATTTAGGAAACTGTATTGTCCACTTCGCTTTAGTGTTGGGTTGTGAGTCCGAATAAGTGGATGAGCCGCCCTAGAGACAGGTAAGAGTACCGGTGAGCTAGCCGTTTCTTACATACTCAAGGACAAAAACCCTCTAAACTTGCCGGAGCTGCACTCAATTGAAAGTGGAACCTCAAGAAAACTCAGAAAACAGTTGGAAATGAGAAACAGTTTTAAGAAAATTGACGTTCAGCATCAAATAAGGTTGATACAACAGCGGTACAAAATCTGATGGATGGTGTGAAACGTAAAACCCAACCGTTCGCATTTGAAAAACCGGAAGCCCAATCAAATAATTTTCCTGTATTTTGTTGTCATTGAACTGCAACAAGAAATGAAATTTGATCCTTTAAACAATAACATAATCAGTGTGCACTTTATCATGATTGACCAATTTTTGAACGTTCCACCCTTTAGTAAAGCTTTCCGATGACCACATTTCAGAATCTGTTTTGCCGTGATTCTTTTCGGATTCTGTATTCCTTCTAAAGTTTGGTCCACATGCAACCTGGACACATTGAACCAGGTGTTTCTCGGGATTGATTTGACGTAGAAAAATGTAATTTAATTAAAATGCCGCCATCATCTGTCGCTCACTGGACTGGTCAACTTCAGCGGCCATTTTTGTTTCCAATATTGAGCCATCTGTGCTGCATCTTGAGTTGGCAATCCAGTTTTTTGTAACTTCCGCTTGATAATTGCCAATACTTTTCGATTGGGCGGAATTGCAGGCAGTTGGGTGGATTGATATCCTTGTCGACGAAATCCACCTTATTGTCATGGTACCACTGTAGCACCTCCCGGATGTAGTGGCAGCTTGCCATATCTGGCCAGAACGTCACTGGACCTTTGTGAGCCTTAATGAAAAGTAGACCATCGTTTTGTTGATGATTAATAGCTTGGTTTTGATGCTTGCCATATCATCAGTTTCCTGACGAAAACAATCTTGAATTTGCTGGAGACTTCACTCCGTGCTGTGGCCAGATAAAACTTTTGATCGGGAACCTGCCTAAAATCGCCAATTTTCAACTTTTTCGCAATATTTCGAATTGACCTCGTCGGGTTTTCGATGTAGATGTGCAGGATCGATTTTCTTTTCTTGTCTTCCATCTAGTACAACTTTTTCAATACTGCACGTATCAAGATGAAACTTTCCCCACTTAAAACAGATCGCTGTCAAAACATTTCAAATGCGACTACTAGAGGCGCTGCTTTAGAATAAATAAAGTGTCCAGAAGTGGACCAGACTTTATTCTAAAACTGTAAGAAAATCCTGTATTCCCCGGTTTGGTGTTGGAAGGTTTCAAAGGAGCATCCAAATCCGGGTGAGGTAAATGTGTTCCTCGATAGTCAATATTTCATTCCATGATCTTCTACTTTTTGAAAACTGGTGTGATTTGATGTGTCGCATTATTTATTTATGTAGTGCCCTAAGTTCAAACAAATCAAATGCAGCTCTAATACTAAATCAAAGGGCAAATCAATCAATCGTATTATTATTTAAACCTATATCTACCATAGGCGGCCAATGAAATGTGTGGGGAAAAAGAAACCATCTAAATTTAGAAACGGCTTATACAAAAAAAATGAGGGGCCTCCCTTAGCTCAGTCGGTAAAGGCACAGCTACAAAGCAAGACCTAGCGAGTAGTGGTTGGACATAAGCCTTGACATCACGCGAATGAAGCCCCGACTTACATCCAGACCTTTGAACCACGTTCTCGAAGAAACATTTGGAATAATGAAATGTCACCACCGCCCAAGAGAATGACTTGTCCAATCGTTTTGCCAACTTAAAAGAGAACTCTGACGTACTAATGGGGAAAAATCATCATGTGAAATTATTCTATCATAAATCTCGTCTTGTTGTGCGCCCACCTTTGCGAGAGAGTCTGCCTTCTCATTGCCTGGGATTGAGCAATGTGAGGGGACCCATACAAAGGTAATCATATATGATCTTTCGACCAGCAAACTCATCTGCTCCCTTACCTTTGAAAGGAAATAAGATGAGTGCCTACCTTTTTTCATCGACCGAATAGCCTCAATCGAACTGAGACTATCCGAGAAGATGAAGTAATGGTCTGTGGGCATATTGGAAATCATCCCCAAGTTGATTGTTGCTAGCACAGCAACATCAACGGAACAAGCTTCCTGAAGTTTCCGTAAGGCGCTTGAGTGTTCATTGAAGACGCTGAAGCCAGTGGATCCATCAATGCGTGATTCATCTGTGAAAAATCTTCTATTGCAATTGACTTGTTCGTACTTTTCAGCAAAAATACGGTGAATTGAGAAAGTCGAAATTGATCTGGAACTCCTTGAATAGCCTGTTTTATGAAGAGATCATAGTCAATAGGGAAACTGTAGTTAGTAAGACATACACGCGGGGGGTGATAGCACGGAAGGCTAATATCCGATGACATATAATTAAGATAGATTCGCACGAATCTAGACTGGATGCTCAATTCGAGCATTTCTTCGAAGTTTTCAAACACAACATTTAATAAATATTCTTAATGAGAGCTCCCAGAAACGGTTCTGCAGGGGTTTTACTCCCGCTAGAACCGCTAGGCTCATATTGTTTGTTGAATGCATACAGCCAATGGCAATACGTAAACAACGATATTGAATGCGTTCCAATTTAATTAGGTGACTGTTTCTTGCTGAGAGGAAGCAAAAAGAGCCATACCACCGGTTGGAAACTAACGATTTCAAATTGGCTCACTACTTGACTAGCCTATTGGTCCCAAGCAAATCGATTAACGTACCCCATCCTAGTTGAAATTGTAGTACTACACTATGTTTGTTTTGATTCGCTATGAAATTTTGACAGATAAAATGAGGGGTTCATGGATTTTCCTATGTTTCGAGGGGTTCATCGATTAACTTGGGACCGATGAGAGTAGAGCCAAAAAGTTGAGCACGTTGCTTCGGGGCCTACTAGTCTTAGAGTTACCTCTATGGCCATACTCAAGATCTGAAAGAATAGTCGTTTTATACAGTTTAATTAGGTCTTCCGGGTGAGCACCCCACCATGTCCGGGAAATTGATCGTAGAAAGTTGATCCTTTGTTGACACTTGTGTTTCAAATACTTAGTGTGGGTACCCCAGGTGCAGTTTGAATCAAACCAGACTCCAAGGTATTTGCAGATTAAAGATTAGGTAATGTCTCTGCCCAAAAGATTTAGACGCAGTTGGGCTGGAAACTGCTTCCTTGTAAACACTACCAACTCAGATTGAGTTGCGGTGAAAACTCGATCCCCAAATTTCTGGCCCAGAAGTACAGATTATCTATAGGGAATTTTGCAATGGTCTTTGCAAGATTTCCGCACGTGGACCTCTCAGGGAAACCACGGCATCGTCTGCAAGCTGCCTAAACGAGCATCGATTATCTGAGCAGTTATCACTATCTTTGACATTGAAATTATAAAGTAAGGGACTTAAACATGAACCATGTAGCTAATTCTAGAAGTTGTCAGTTGATCTAGATTCAAGGTCTTTTGTTTTTCTGACAGAAAATTATACAAGAAATTATTTAAAATACCAGGTAATCCACTACTATGCAGACTGTCTGACAGTATGTCTATTAGACTGATGCAAAATTTGACTTTTTCGCTCCACAGTGCTTAAATGGTTTCAAATCGGGTCCTGATTAGCCTCCCAAAGTTACAACTCATTTGGTTAGAAACAGACTTCGCACAAGTCATTTGAAGTTTACATGTTAATTACTATGGGAAATCTCAACTTTTTGTTCATTGCCTTTAAGTCTTTTTCCTGGTTGAGCTGCGAAACAGTTCGATAGTCATTCTTATAAAAAAAGCTACAACTTTGCTCAAGATCGTTTCTATGTAAAACGAGACAGGAAAAAGTTATTAATTATTTAAGAGATTGATAAACTTATGACATGATCAAGCAGCTGCTCTGTTGGCAACACTGTATTTTGCAGTGTGACATAGTAGCCATGATTTTTGTGTCCTATTCAACGCCCCAGAAACACCAATGTTGCCTGCTGAGCAGTTGATTGAGCATGATCATAAGACATCAGCGCATTGAACCATTGATAACTTTTGATCCTTGAATTTAATCAAAAAGTGATCTTGAGCAAAGTTGTAGCTGGAAAAATCTCCTACAAGTACAGTTGAAAGCTTTTGAAGCAAATCGATATGGTGAATTATAGACATGAACAAAAATCTTGGTTTTACCATAGTAATTCCCATACAAACTTCAAATGGTTTGTGCCATCTCAGTTTCTCACCAAATGGGTTCAAATTTTGAGAGGTTAGTCAGGATCCGATTTGGAATCGTTTAAGTATTGAGGAGCGAAAATTTCAAATTTTGCATCACTCTAATGTCTATGGAAACAGATTCAAATGCGCCCTTAACATCCAGAAAGACTGAAGCCAATTGCTCCTGATGCGCAAAGGCCAGTTGAATATCAGATGAAAGCATCGCTAGACAATCGTATGTTCCTTTACTCTTTCGGAAACCAAACTGCGTATTTGAAAGTAGATTGTTTGATTCAACCCAATGGTCAAGTCTTGATAGGATCATTTTCCTAATACTTTCCTCAGGCATGATAACATAGAGATCGGATGGTCAGAATTGTGATCAGACGCTGGTTTCCCAGGCTTTTGAATAGCTATTACTTTAACCTGTCTCCATGCTGGTGGAACTATATTGAATTCCATAAATGAATTATATAGGTTAAGTAATCGTCTTTTAGCGATATCGGGGAGGTTTTTTAGAAGGTCGAATTTGATCATATCGCTTCCCGCAGAAGAGTTATTCGATGAAAGAAGTGCCATTGAAAATGGTTCATCCAGAGAACCGTTACTTCGAGCTGTATCCCGTAAAGTTGGTTGTGCTGGAACAGAATCTGGACAAACCTTTTTAGCGAACTCGAATATCCATTAGGAGGAGTATTCTTCATTCTCATTGGAAGATGAGCGGTTTCGCATATAGCGAGCCTTTTTTCCAATGCGTTGTCATCGAGGTTTCTCTAGAAAGTCCTCGATAAAAGTACGCCTGTAATTTTGTTTCTTTGCTTTTAGTAAGTTTTTAAGCTTTTTTTCAAGTTCAGTTGAATTTGTTTATTTTATTTTTTTTTTTTCAAAATTCGTCTTTCTGGGATTTGGTGAGTTTTGGGAAATTGAAAAAAAAATATTGTTCATGCCAAGTGATAGTGGTTCATACTAATTCGCCAATCCTTTTATTAATGTATTTTTTATTTGGATAAAAATTTTTCAGAAACGTTCCTTTTGTGCAAAAGTGCCATTTTCCATCTTCCAAGCGCAATTTTTGATCATGCCCTAATTTTTAAAAGGGTCTATACAAAATATTAGGCTCATCTTCAAAAAACTGTTGCTCTAAAATGGTTTGTCCAATCGGTTTGGCAATGATGTAGGTAATAGCTAAGAATATTTGAAAAAAAAAATATGTACATTAAAGTCTGGAACGCGCAAAAATTGGTCAACTTCAAATTGGTGTATTTCTGTTAAAACTGTATTTAAAAAAAAACCTGAGATGCTGCATTTGGTAGTTGAGTGTATATACATGATGCTATGATGAGTTTTCACCGTTTGCTCTGTAGTTTTCAAAATTACGTCCAAGCAAGAGGAATCCGACCTTCTCACACCCCAAGTTGGCAAAATTGCTGGATGTGGCCAAATCGGCCGTGACAAACGTTTTAAAGTGTTCGGGGAGCGTCTGTCGACCGCCAGGAAACCTGGAAGCAGCGGCAATCGTAATCCGGACGACGAAGAAGTTGGCTTTGAAATATAAGCGAAATCTTAACCTCTTCATCCGGGACTTCGATGGCAAGCTCAATGTCTCTCATACTACTGTGCAGTGGGCCAAGAAATGAGCCGGGTTGTCGACTTTTAAGAAGGTGTAGGTGGCGAACCGAGATTACAAACAAAACACGTCGGCAAAGCAGCGGTCCCGAAGGCTGTATACGAATCTGCTCACAAAGTTCGACTGTGTCGTCATGGACGACGAAACTTATGTGAAGGCGGATTTCTAGCAGCTTCCGGGACAGGATTTTCAAAACCATCAAACTATCGAAGTTCCCGAAAAAATATCTCGTCTGGCAGGCCATATGCACGTGTGATCTAAAAAGTTGCATTTTCATTACTACGGGAACCATCAATCAAGAGATCTACCTGGTACCTGGAAAAGCGGCTACTACCATTCCTAAAGCAGCATAATAGACCTGTGCTGTTCTGGCCGGATTTGGCGAGCTGCCACTATGGGAAAAAGGCAATCGACTGGTACGATGCGAACAACATGGTTGTAGTACCCAAAGACCACAACCATCCCAACAGCCCAGAACTTCGTCTTATCAAAAAATTAATAAATCGTCTCAAAAAAAATTAAAAAATCCATGGAAAACGAGCAGCAGTTTAAATCTAACTGGCGTTCGGCGGCGAATAATGTCGATGAGACCACTGTGCAAAAATTAATGGAAAGGGTTAAGCAGAAGGCACGGCAGTTCGGATTCGGCAAACCAAAAGTATAAACGAACATTTTTTCCTTTAAATATATGAATGGAACTAGCAAAAGAAAAATAAGAAGATTTTTGTGATATAAATTTTGGCTGAAAGAAACGATTTTTTTTTGTCGACCAATTTTCGCGCGTTCCAGTCTTAAAATGCCATCTATTGCACTATAGTTCATGATGTAAAAATGGTGGACAACAATTAAATAATAAAATTTACAATAAAAAGTACTTGCATAAAATATTTCTTAGTGGCACCATTTTTGAGATGTAGAGGTTTGAATGTTATTTTTTTAATGTTGATAAAGCAGCAGTTTGGCACATTTCGAATGTATTTCGTGATTCTCTTGTTCCAAGAATATTTTTTTCCTAAGGATCAGAAATTTTCTAAAGGTTTTTTTTTTTAAAATAAGGCAGATAGTATGCAAGCTCTATACAGATAGACAGAGTACTAAGACGTGTGGAATTCGGATTGTTTTTCGGAGTGTTTATAGCCACCGGGCTATAATAATTCAAAGTTCAGTTAGTTACTGAAAGTGTTTAGTGGCACGAGAAAGTGAAGTTTACTTTTGCCAAGATTGTGGAAGACAGAGTGAACTTATTAAAAATTGAGTAAACAAGAGCATCTGAAGGAAAGTGGATTACTGTTTGACATTCCTATAGCTTGCGTGGAATAAGCCGGCTAGCGCAAGCAAGATTGCATGCAACAACGCTTGCAAGCAAAACTTGCTCCAACCGTAGCAAGCTGCCAGTGAGAGCTCCTCACAAACGCATTGCTCTATTGTCAAGAGCAGTGTCTATCGTTAGGCGTGTGGAGAACGAATCTACTTGTTCGATATTGAACTTAACTGGACCTTTGGACGTGTTGGGTTAAAACGTCCCTATCACAACTGGACCTTTAACGCTTGGTTGAGATAGTACTAGGAGAAAGCGTAGTCGTCTCCCACTTCGGTGGGGCCGCAAAACTGTCCACCTGGACCTTAACCCTTGGGTGGTTCAGATAGAAGGTGAAAGGGTAGTCGTTACTAGTCTAGGCTAGGGCGCAAGTTGGGAAACAGTTTGAACTATCGGTTAAAATACAAAACGATTCTGAGCGTTGCACACGGATCCTGAACCTCCTGTGCTCCCTGGCCTCATGGCTACAGCACTTTCCGCACCGGGGGACCCCCTCTTGGGTGATCCACCAGACGACAATAATGAGCAGCATAGTAACGAAAATGCCCGCACTATACCAGCGTGGATGGACCGCCTTGGCTTGCATGGAGAACGTTTAATTCTACAAATGTCTGCTGTTGGCGAAAATTCAAAACTACCTGTCCCGTTCATTATCGGAAAGTCCATTGAAGATGTATGTGGAGGAAAAATCGAATCAGCAAGCACAGAGGACAAAGGAAGGAAGTACGTGCTTAGAACCAGAAGTATTCAGCAAGCGAAACAGTTAATCAACATGAAGAAACTAATCGACGGCACAGAGGTTGTAGTAGAGCTCCATCCCACTCTAAGCAGGTGTCGCTGTGTTGTGAGCTGCCACGAGGTTGTGGAAATGGCGGAACAAGATCTACTAGCGGAGCTTAAAGATCAAGGAGTAGTTGAAGTTCGAAGAATATCTCGACTAGAAGGGAAGAAAAAAATCAACACACCAACACTGATACTTACCATTGGACGAACCGTTGCTCCTAAGTATGTCTACTTTAACCCATTACGATTACCAACGAGATTGTACTACCCGAACCCGATGATTTGCTACAATTGTTGTAACTATGGCCATACCAAAACCAAGTGCTCAAACACTGCAGTCTGTAAAAATTGCTCTGGAGTACATCCAGAAGGACTCGATGACTGCGATCAGGATCCGTTCTGTAAGAACTGCCAAGGAAACCATCAACCAATCAACAGAAAGTGCAGCACGTATGTCAAGGAGCAAAAGATCATCAAAATGAAAGTGGAAACGGGAATGTCATTCGCAGAGGCCAGGAAGGAATATGAGAAACTAAACGGGGAAAATACATACGCTGGAGTGAGCGGTGTACAGGACCGGCTTGAACGTATCAGAAAAGAAAACGAAGTGGAAATGTTAAAAACGGAAATCATCAAGCTAAAGGAAGCTGCAAAGGAAACCGAAAAAGACAGGGAAATCCAAAGGCTACGACGTGAAGTAGAGCAAATGAGAACCATCATTGCGGAATTCCAAAAAATGAAGGCTGACCTAATGGAAATTAAAGCAAATCGAGCGATAACTAAACAAAAAATGGGGATATCCGAGGACGAAGAAGACGCTAACATGACAGAAGCTGATCAAGGACACGAAGAAGACATAATACAAGCGACACCTAGTAACAATAAAAACAACGCAGAAGGTAATGAAGCAGCCAGAAGACGCAGGAACGAACGTAAGAAGCAAAACTCGGAAGTAACAGCCATACGATCCCGGAGCTTATCTCGAATTGGCCAACCCGAGAAACAAAACAAAGAGAATGCCAAAAGTAATGGTGACCAACAAAGGACTATGAGAGAAAGACCACCAAAACTGAAAAATGTCTAGAAACATAAATTCAACAAATATGAAAACGTTGAATAATGACATTGGCAACGAACACGGATACGAATATCGGAATAATCAACAACATAATACAATGGACAGTAGAAATCTTACAAACGCAATGGATATCCCAATCTCATCACAAGGACGACGCAACACCGCAGGTTGGTTGGGGCAGTGCGAAGAGAAAGTAGCCTCCCCGCTTCTCCTTGGAGAAGAGGACGATTCGGGGGACGGGAGCGAGGACGTTACAGCCCAACCTGTGCTCTGTCAGTCGCCTCGACGTTCTGCCAACAAAACGGTACCAGCCGAGAACCACCCGATCGCAATCTCATCCAAGGACTAAGGACTAGCAAACCTGATCTGGACATACTTATAAAAGAGAAGCAACCAGCCATCATTTGCTTGCAGGAGAGCATGTGTTCAGCACGGAAACCACCAGCCATCAATGGTTACAGAATATTTCACAGACAACGAGAAGGAGGCAGACGAGCAGCAGGAGGAGTACTAACGGCGGTCAAAACTGAAATCGACGCTGAAGAAATCCAATTCGACACAAATCTGGAAGTAATAATAGTAAAGGTAGGTCCCCCACTCAATGTTCGTGTCGTAAATGTTTACTTGCCACCCAGAGAAGAAATCTCCATCTTTCGGACATAATCACCCAGACACCTAACTCAGTTCTATTAGTGGGAGATTTGAATGCCCATCATACTATTTGGGGATCCAGGGATATATCTTCGCGAGGACGAATCGTTATGGAGTTTATCGAAGAGAACAGCTTAGCAGTACTGAATACCGGAGAACCAACGCATGTGAACCATTCGAACGGATCATTTTCCTGCATCGATGTTGCAATCAGTTCCACGGACCTTGCAGGACAATTGGAGTGGACCGTATCCGAGGATTTCCATGGCAGTGATCACTCCCCGACCTTTATAGCTTTTCCAGGAACTACAAGGCCACGGAAAACCTTTCCTAGGTGGAAAATAGAAGAAGCCGACTGAACGTCATATCAGACTGACATCAAATTTGAACGAAAATACGGTGCGGAGGAGCAAATACAAGAGATTACTCGGGCAATCCTTAAATCAGCTGAAAGGTTCATCCCAAAAACAAAAGGATTTTTAGGAAAGAAATGTGTTCCATGGTGGAATGAAGAAGTGGCTGCAGCTATAAAAAACCGAAGGAAGGCTCTAAGAAAATTAAAATCGTCGAGTTCCGGATTGGAGGAGAAAGAACAACTCGCCAAGCAGTTTCGTGAGGCTAGAGAAGCAGCTCGTGATGTTGTATTCAATGCAAAAAAGAAGAGCTGGGTAGCATTAGCTGATACTTTCACGGTGCAAACCCCAGTAAAAGAAATGTGGAGCAAATATCGACTAATACAAGGGAAAAATAAAAACGAGATGGTCAATGCAATAGTGTGCGATGGCGAAACAGTAATAGATGATAACGGTATAGCAAATTGTCTTGGAGATAGCTTTCAAGCTATCAAGCAGAGTGGAAAGAAGCAGCGGAAGCAGAGGAGTTTCAAATCGACGAGGAAAATGATTCTGAATATAATCAAACATTTCAGTATCACGAGCTAGAAGAAGCCCTCGAAGGCCTACAGGGTTCGTCGCCTGGACCGGATGGAGTGCACTACGCGATGATTGCTAATCTACCAATAGATTGCAAGACTCAGTTACTCGAAGCATACAATAGATTATGGGTTGAGGGCATATTTCCTATAGAGTGGACACGTTCCATTGTGGTTCCTTTATATAAAGGAAAAGGAGAACGGGTCAATCCACGAAACTACCGCCCAATATACTTAAACAGTTGCGTCGGAAAAGCATTCGAACGAATGGTTAATAATCGCTTGGTGCACGTTCTGGAGTCTAATGAACTCTTGAGTAAGCACCAGTATGCGTTTAGAAAAGGTAGAACAACCGTCGATCATTTAGCTGTACTCGAGGAAACTATCAGGTAGTCACTAAATAAGAAAAAATACGCACAGGTTGTGTTTTAGGATGTAACAAAGGCTTACGATACGACTTGGAGGAGACTTATACTGCAGAGACTGAAAGATTGGGAAATTGATGGATCTATGTTACGGTTCCTGCATAAAATGCTGGAAAGAAGAACGTTCAACGTGCTGGTAAATGGCACACTTTCAAACGAAAAGAGCATGGAGACGGGATTATGCCAGGGCTCAATTCTCAGTGTAACACTGTTCCTAATCGCGATCGATACAATCATGCAATACTTACCACCAGATGTAAAATGCCTTCTACGCAGATGACGTGATCCTCATTGCAACTGGAGAAAGCTCTGAAAGCATCAGAGATACACTTCAAGCAGCGCTAACGAAGATCGAAGATTGGCAGTACCAAACAGGATATACAATATCTGCAGAGAAGAGCGCAACGGTAGTTTTTCATAATCCGCGTTCACGTAAACCCCGTCTTTCAGGAACACTGCACCTGAACGGAATCGGTATCCCTCTTAACACAAGCCCCAAATGTTTGGGAATTACACTGGATTGCTTCATGAAATTTCGAAAACACGCTGAAGAAGTGAAAGCTGTCTGTCAACAAAGAATCAACTTCATTCGTAGCATTGCTGCTAGGGCTTGATGCGGTGATAGGAACACTCTACTTAAAATATATCGCGCTACTGTTTTAGAAAAAATACTTTACGCTGCTCCAATATTGTCAGGACTAGATGAAAGTGCTTTGAAGTACCTTGAAACGACGCATAATTCGGGACTTAGAGCATTGACTGGAGCTTTTAGGACGAGCCCCGTCGTTAGCTTACAAGTAGAGACGGGAATACCGGATTTAAGAACATTACTAGAAGAGCGGACGGCAATTTTCGTTGCACGCAAAGCAAGATTGAGTGGATATCACGAAGTTCACAATGAAGAAAACAACAGTGAGAGTTCTTCAAATGCCTCGAGCGGCGAGGACGATAGCTCTGGTGAAATTTGGGGATCTGAACCGGCTAGGGAAGCGAATACCGTGACTATCAGGGGAACCAGAGTACTTCAAGAACTGAACTTGGTATTACCACCAACGAGGACTTTCACTCGAGCAAAATGTCCACCCTGGGAAAGGAAACCGATGCGGGTTGACTAAAGTTTACATTTGCTTTGTAAACAAGGGACGAGCTCTACAGAACTGCAGCGAACATTTCAAGACCAACAATTGAAATGGCCTTAACTCCATTTTGTAAACAAACCTTGTAAGGCCATTTTCTCGCGAACCGAAACCTTCATTCGCAAACCTAAACCACAATCGAGTAGAGGAGAATTTCCCCTGTCTGTTCATTACGTTGGTTTGCCTTTGCGGACTTCGGTTCGCGAGAAAATGACCTTACAAGGTTTGTTTACAAAATGGAGTTAAGGCCATTTCAATTGTTGGTCTTGATTTGAAAAAAATGAAGAACACCAAGTACAGAATCCACACGCCGATATACACGGATGGATCAAAACAGGACGGAAGATGCGGGTTTAGTGTAGTGGTCAGGGATACAATACTAAGGAAACGAGTGAATGACATTAGTAGTATATTTAGTGCCGAAAGTATAGCGATTAAGGAAGCCTTAAGCTGGGTGGCAAGCCAAGAGCGAGTGGGGGCCTACATTATATGCACGGATTCGCTGAGTGTGGTATCTGCGTTGGAAAATCGAAGAATTAAAAACCATTGGAAAGATGAAGTAACTATGATAAACAATCAAATCAGATGCAGGGGAACAGAAGTAGTGGTGTGCTGGGTTCCCAGTCACATAGGGATAGCAGATAAAGAAGCCAAAAAAGCATTAGAAGCAACCCATGTAGACATCGAAAGCGTTGACTTCAAAGAATCGAAAAACACATACAAACCACAAATGGCAAGTTTAATGGACATCGACCAGTAATAACAAGCTGCGAGAAGTAAAGCATAGCGTAGCATAGCATAGATAAATTTTTGAAATTTTGTTTTTTTTTTCGTTTTAAAACCCATGTTACTCTCGACGTTTCATGCATGGCATAAAACAATATTTTCGATTTCCTTTTTGATATTTTTTAGTTGAAACAAGTTCAAACTTTAAACCACTAAACTATGTCCGATTGAGCCCGAATTTTACGTATGAAAATTTGTTATATGGGCCGTTAAAAAAAAACATTGGCACCCTAATTCTACCAGCCTCTCATGTCGTTGAATCGTTAAATAATTGATAATTAATAAAACTTATCCCCAGGATTAATAAGTTTCACACAAATAGCTCATGGAACATTTATTTATGGAATACATTCCATCACAAATTCCCCGAAAGCCACCCCTGAACTGATTCTCATTCTTCCCACCATAGTAATCCCACAACGAGATCAGATTACGCCACCGAACCGTCAACAATCCAACCAGAAACGAATTTATTTGCTCAGGTGGAAAATTTGTATTCCCCCCACCCGGGAGCTACCACGTATGCTCCCACCTTGGACCATCCTGCGATCGACCGCCTAATCCTACTCGTTCCCTTTCGCTTATTCCACAAAATTCCATAAACCACGAAAATATACCGACGCGTTTTACATGACCGACATTCGGCCATTCGTCCCCTGCCAGGCCTCTGACCTGAGGTCGACTGACAGACAACCCGGCAGGCTTTGGTCATTCTGTCCGAAAATTCCAAACGTGCGTGCGTGGGCGAGTTTGTGTGTATGGATGCGGTCAAGTTCAAATAGCTGCCTAGTCCGGAACCGATCCCGGCTCTGGCGAATGCATCGTCGTGATGCATCGAGAAAACCTACTAACACTGAAACCATTTCTGTTTTCTCTGTTTTCCCGTAGAACAACGTCCTACCGAGCGGTGAACCGAACAAAACCGGAACCGTGTTCGAGGTGCCGCATGCCAACCGTCACACCAGTGGACATTATAAATGCACCGCCGATAATCGGGTCGGCCAACCGGACAGCAGGGAAATCGTGGTCAATGTGCTCTGTAAGTATATTTCCGTTGCTCGTTTGCTATATATTTAGCCCGTAGGTAAAGGGAGAGAACCAACCAAATGGACAACATTCACATTCGAGAGCCTTTTGGAGCTTCCGAGAACTGGAGAGCTTGTTTATCATCGAGAGGGAGGGTTTCTCTACCAACCCGCTCTCCATTTCCCATTCAATCACCAGAACCCTGTGATCGAGTGGGCACCTTTGTATACGCAAAAAGCGATGGTGGCGAGCTTGTGGGAATGATTGTAAATTTAATCATAACAATGTGCAGTCTATTCCAGCAGAAGAGTCGGACTCTGTGGTTCGCCATTTCCAATACTCGGGATGACGATGACAACGACCATTGAACGGGTGCTGCCTAGCTGGTGATGGTGGAGTGGGAGGGAAAACAAAAGGAGATTGCTTTTACCCTTTGGTCAGCAGTTATATTATTGTTGATTCCGGTCGAAACCTAATTTTGGGGAAATAGATGAGGGCAGCAGTTTCGCCTTGCTATCGTTACAGCTGAAATCAAAAGAGTAAAAAAACGATATGCGTTGCAAACAGGAACCGCATCGAACTGTATTGCTGTAGTCAATGAATCATGGAGCAAATGTGAACTGAATGTTAGGAATGCAAAAAATTGCAATCAATTTATAACATGTTGATTGTTATTCAGTGGAAATTTAGTCAAATTTTGATATTAATACACCCGAAATGAGAACACTGCATGATTGATTTCCGTAATACGCCATGGTTGCAGAAGACTTAAAAATTTAGATTTTTACAAAATTGGAATCTTTTACCTAAAGTGTATTAAAACTTTTCCCAGAAGTTTATAATTAATTATCTGTTTGTTTTATTAAATGCTGTCACTTTTCGTCGTTAGAAAGTGGTGCCACGCTGTCAGTAATTGTGAAATTGAAACAATCCAACTTCAATGCAGAACATATCCAGATCCAATGCAAATCGAAGCCAAATTCAATGCAAACCAAATCCAATCTAAATTAAATCTAAGTCATATCCTAATCTAATGCAAATCCAATCAATGTCTAAATTCAAATCAAATCCACATTAAAATCCAAACCACAGACTATTCAAGTCCAACCCAAATAGAGCCAATTAAAATCAAACCCCTCTGCAATGGATCGGTTGATGTTTGCAGAAGGAATTGGACGAAAACTTTGTGGCAAAATTTCACAAAAAATCACAGAAATAAGGTTGAGTATATTTAGGAAAACACATTTTTAACTGAGCTGGGAGGAAATTTTATACCTATTAGGGTGGCTCATCATGATCATTTTTTCCAGAACAATGCTTAATTTTATTCCATTTGGAGTCCCAAACAGCTGTGCAAAATTTGGGGTCGATTGGTTATCCCAAGTAACATTTCAAGTTTTATTGTGGTTTTAAAGCATGCTACAAGTCTAAATTATGGTCTACAGAACCATCATAAAACCAAAATTGTTACTTGGGTATAACCCGGCTTTCCGCATTGCGTTTGAAATTTGTATGGAAATTGGTATGGGAAATCCTACTTTTTTGAATTATCATTCCTTGGGACCACAATTTTGCTTGAACCATGCAATTAATCATGTTCAACTATGGCCTAAAACTTTGCCGAAGGATGTACGGTGCTAGAATATCACAAAAAGAAATTATAGCTGTCCAAAGATCGTTGTTTGGAATTCAATTCCACAAATCATTTTTCCTGCCAACACTGCCAGTGTACCAATGAAAGTCAGATTCCAAACTGAAAAAAAAAATCGAAGTTTCTTATCCTAATTGATAACTGTCCTAAGGTTCTCTGAACTTCATCAAATTTCTCTAGACTTCCTTGAACTTAACTCATAACTTAACAAAATTTCCCTCAATTTTCCACTGAAAGAACTTAAGCTTTGATCTAGAAAATTCCTGTTATTTCCCTGAAGTTTCCGAAAGTTCCTTGATGCTCATGGAACCCCCTTAAAATTTCTAAACTTCTTTGAACTTCACTGGACGTGTCTGACGTTTTCGTTACTTTATAAAGTTCCCCAAATATTCAAGATGCTTTATCAAGTTCCATGACGTGCCAGTAATTTTTTAAATACTCATAGAACTTCCCTGAGGACCTGAAAATTTTCTTGATTTTTTTGGAAAATTACTAAAATTTCGGGTAGGGGAAATGGCTTGTATGTTAGCCTATGGATCTAAGATTGGTCCCATCTGCTATTTATCAATTTTGTCTAGATGAACGCGTCATTGGGACGTTAATAATGAATATTTTTGGTCGTTATTGAAAATTTAGTCGATTACTGAATTTATGTATGGGCCCAAATTAGGTGCACTTAGGCCGATATTACATCCATTTCCCATATGTTCCATAATTCCTCGGAGCTTCTTGAAAGTTCCTGCAATTATTCAATGGAACTGCTCTGAAGTTCTTTGATCTTCCTTGAAGTACTCATGACGCATTTCGCGCCAAATCGAATCGAAGCTGGTAACACCCTCTCAGATTTCAATGAAATTTGCTGGATGTGTAGACTTTGACTAAATAAGCACTTTTGCATACTCAGTTTTTCCAAAATTTACTAAAATTTACTAAATTTTTGAAAAACTTAGTAGGGTAGAGAACTACTTCGGCCTAATCGCCCATTTTGGGCCTATCGAGCAGAAAACTTCAAATAAATCCATGATATCAGAGTTAACAAGTCAATTATGCGTTTGGTACGATACTTTAGCTAACAATCTACCGAACGAAGTCAATGAGAACGCGTGATATGAAGGTTTGCACCCATTATTCCCAAAAACAAAAGAAGCGCTCCGACCGAATCAATTTTTATCTTTATCCGATAGGCCGAAGTGAATTCATTAGCATTTCAGTTGCGTTTCAATGCGTTAGGCCGAGTTTAAAATCCGTAGGTCGAGTTTGGCGTCAAGAAGCAGTGTTAGACTTTTGACAATATCTCAACGATTGGTTTCTCTTTATCAAATCTTACGGTACGTACGGAAAGGTAAATAAATTTGGAAGCCATCAGTAATAGTAACATTCCGTTTGGTGCTAAACTGAACTAGATTAAGAAAGACTAAGTGCGGGTTATGCTTAATAGGCCGGAAATGGGGTAGTTAACCCTATGCAAAAGTGCTTATTTAGATCATTGAAATCTGAGAGGGTGTTACCAGCTTCGATTCGATTTGGCGCGAAATGCGTCATGAATACTTCAAGGAAGATCAAAGAACTTCAGAGCAGTTGTAACATTTAAGACTAACATTTGAGAAAGGCCAAACTTTTTCTGCCAATTTAAAAAAAAAAAGGAAAAATGACAACTTCTACAAAAATGTGTGAAATTGTCCAAGTTTTCGAAAAAAATACTGAAAAAGATTCCATTTTAAAATTTAAAGTCAATTGAAAAAATGGCCATATTTGATTTGGATGAAACTTTGCCTCAAGATAGGTACACAAGTTCTTTGGACATCCCTGAAGATCTCGGTACATTTCTGAAGTTTTCGGACATTCCCTGAGTTTCTAAGAAACTTCTTTGGTCTGTTCAGATGTTCTTGAAACTGCCCAATTTTCTTTAAAATCTTGGTACTGAACTTATATAAATGAAACTGTCGTCAAGCTTTCCTGAAAAACTTTGGACTTCTTTAAAGTTTTCAAAATAATTCTGATGTTTTCTAAATTCTGCAGGAGTTCTCTGGGCTTCCTTGAAATTCCCGGAACTTTCTTTCAACTTTCGAAAGTTTCACTAAATGTTCCCGAAGTTTATGAAGCTGCCCTAATTTATAGAATTTAACCTTTACAGATCTGTAAACATTTCGGCTCCAGTGGTGTAGTGGTAAGCACAACTGCCTCTCACTCCAAAAGGCATGGGTTCAATCCCAGTCGGTGCTGTCGAGATTTTCTGAGGCATGAAATCTCTGATACGCCTTTCTTTGGATAGAGAGTAAAGCCGTTGGTCGATAAGTTGTGATGGGTTGATAGGTAGGGTCAAGGTGTAGAAGCTGCCATGGCGTCGATAGCATTGGAAGCAAGGAATCAAAAATATCTCCAAATGACAAATCAACAAGCGATCAACGAACCAAATAATAACGCTATGTCAGAAGTGGAAAACAATAATGATATAATCTTCACCGTTCTTTTTCATGACAAGCAGCTCGTGCGACCCAACTCATTCGGGGCGGTAGAAGGAAACGAGCAAATTGTTGGCAAGCTGCTTCACGAAGTAAAGCCGAAGATGATACACGTGTGTTAATGGGAATGTCTTTTCCCGATTCATATCAAGCTATGTCCTCATCCGTGTATATTGCAACAAAGCAGGCAAGCAATATATCATTATCCTTCTACCATTCGGATCGAGCTTTGTTACAGAGCGAGTTTGTCATGGTAGTCGTAGCAACCGTTTTGTCTGTATCGTTGGTTGCTTTATGTGTTTGGATTCGCTGATTGGAAGATAAAAGGAAAACAAATCAAGGAAAAAATCAAAAAGATCCCAGAATTTCTGGACTATCCGGAATTAATTGAGACTGCCGATAAGATCTCTGAGCTTCCGTGAAGATCTCTAGACCATGCTTCTTTAATTTTTTACATATTTTCCTCAAGTCGTCTGGTTATCTCTAGAATTATCTTGACTTCCTAGGACCTTCTGCAATTTCCCTGAAGCTGATAGAATCACCTCGAAACTTCCCTGAAGTTCCCGAAATTTTGCAGAATTTCTCAGAATTTTCCTATTTATCCCACAGTTCATTCATGAAACTTCCCCGAAATCCCTGGTATTTTCTTACACTCCTCGAAACTTTTTGCGCATCAGACTTTTATCTATCAATAATTTCACATAACCGTTATGACAAATCTTCAAGATGGATTTTTAACCCTTTCAGTTCATTTTTTTCCAAACCATATTTTAAGGAAATACTAACGCTTTGTGATATAATACGGCTTTTTGAGTACAAATACCTATAAACAATCGGGATGTTCTGGCACGTCTAAATTATTCTGGAGTTCAGATCAAATGATAAACCACAACTTATATCTGATCAACATATGTAAACAAATTGATATAGAGATTTCTTTTATATGGATTTCTCAGTCTAGGGTAATCCACACGGTCAATTATGTATTGCCCGACGTTCCGGCCGTTTATTGTGGCCTTTTTCAAGGGTAAAACAGTCTACCATTTATCGAAACAAACAAAATTTAACGACAAACGGTAGACTGTTCTACCCTTGAAAAAGGCCACAATAAACAGCCGGAACGTCGGGCAAGCATAACTGACCGTTTGGATTACCCTAGACTGAGAAAGCCATATAAAAGAAATCTTCATACATACCAGTCGAACAATCTTACAAATTCTTATAGATTATGCACATCATTTTCATTGTAAACCCATGTGTATAATATGTTCCAGGTACTCCAAATTGTCCAGGAGTTCAGGCTATTTGATCTACTGGATCTGTCGCGGCCTGCACGGCGTTCTGCCTAAACATGTTCATTGAGTTTTTGCGCATCACTTATAATCTATTTTTAGGCATACTGATAAAATGATTGCGCATCACTAATAATCTATTTTGATGTTTATAAGATGCTCAAGGTTCTCCAAATTATCCTGGAGTTTAGATAAAATAATTTACCAGATCCAACAGTGACTGATACAATGCCTTTAGTTACGAAATTATTATTATTATTTAGCTTTATTAGGGAGGCTTTCAGCCTTGGGCTGGTTCGCCTCCAAAGTTACGAAATTACTCCAAACAGATTCATAGAGATTATGCAGATCATTTACGATTCAATTTTATATGTATAAGATATTCTAGACACTCCAAATTTTCCTGGAGTTGTCCTGGAGGCATGTACTATGTCTTCAGCAATAGCACATACCCGAACATGTTAACGACACGACTGGACAATTACTCACTGACCCCACTAACCAGCTGAAACGATCAACTTCTTCAAGTATTGACCAGACATCATTGAAGACCAAGGAATCAAAAATATCACCAAATGACAAAATGACAAGCAAAATAATGTACAGAGCTTTTGTAGGTTTTGTTATTAGCTAGAACTTTTGTTAACAAATCAAATTCGTATCTTTTATGCATGACGAACCAGAGCGAACAGAAGCCACTACTGTTTTTCAGTGAATGTATTTTACATTCACTGAAAAACAGTAACAAGTTCTGCCCGCTCTAGTTCGTGATGCATAAGAGATACAGATTTGAGTTATGAGCAAAAGTTGTAGCTAATAACAAAACCTACAAAAGCTATTTACATTATTTTGCGGAATGCTGTTGATGAAAAAAGTTAGAGGCAAATGAATGTAAATGAATGTATTAAATGAATGCGAAATGATTTTCCATGCCTGCAAGCGATCAACGAGCCGATCGATAAGGCTATATCAGAAATGGATAGCAATAATGATATAATTTTCTTCCCTTTTTATCAGGCAAAACTGCCTTTGCAATATAACTTGCTCGGGCCGGTAGAAGACATTGACTAAATTGTTGGGAAGCTGCCTTACGAAGAAACGCCGAAATAGGTTACAAGCGTTTTGTCTCTATCGTTGGTTGCTTTATGTGTTTGGATTAGCTGTTGAAGACCCTAGAACACCTTAAGCACGTACCGATTGAAACGTAAATGATGTGCATAATATCTATGAACCTGTTTGGAGTTGTTTCCTAACTAAGGGCAATGTAGCGGTCTTTGTTGATCTGGTAGATCATTTGATTGGAACTCCAGGATAATTTGGAGAACCTTGAGCATCTTATAAACATCAAAATAGGTTATGAGTGATGCACAAAAATTCTAAGAACATGTTTAAATACGTGCCATCACTGAGGGAATCACACAGGCCTTGGTTGATCCAGTAGATCAAATAGTCTGAACTCCTGGACAATTTGGAGAACCAAGATCAGCTTATGCGCACTCTTTTCATTGCGCTATTTTACACAAAATGCCTCGAGCATTACGTAATCTGAAATAATGCTTCGTAAAAAATTGCTTTTGATATTTTCATCAAAGTAAATCGAAACTTAAAGGGAATTCTAAGGATTAGTTCTGACTGGAATTCGATATTAGTTTTGAGGAGAACTTCAAGCTAAATCTATAGAATGATTTCAAGGTAATTTTCAAGACCATTTGATTCGTGGTAAATGCTCAGTAGATTTCCAAGAAAGTTCTGAGGAGAATTCAAATGTGAATAGCTTCAATCTTATTCAAAGGAGAATTCCAATGTAAGATGAGATTTCAATAGATTGTAAAAATAGAGTGTGGACAGTAGATAGAGTGCGCATGCTCAAATCTAGACTATCATTTGAAAGGGGCAGAAAGCCAAAATGTCAATAAACCACAATATAATATAATATAATATAATATAATATAATATAAACAATATAAACTGCGAATTATATTGATTTTAATATGCCAACGTTCTGATTATGTAGTTTTTAGTCACGCCCGATCCATATGAAATGCGTCCGATTGATATTTCACGTGTAAACAACGAACAATAAGAAGACCAAAAAAATCTCCGGGCGCAATTAATCATTTTGTCAAGCTTCTACATTCATGTTTCATCAGATGTCACTGTTTGTGGTGACATCTATTGAAAATTACTCATAATCTGTTTTCCGTTAATTGTTCGCAGAGGAATGTGCAGTGCAAAACATGTCTGGGTACCTCTATATATGCATTTAGATTAATATTCGTAGTCCCTCCTTTTTTACACATTCTGCACACAAAATAGCTCACTTCCTACCAGCGGAACAGCGCCATCTCTGTGGAAAATGGCCAGACGATATGATTAATTCCACTCTCACCAAATTTGCGAAGGAAGAATCAAGGCGGAACAACAAACAAAAAATCCCGAGGGTGTATTTCCACGGCGCATAAACAGTGTTGGCAGTTTAAAGGGTGGATGATCTGGGGGTAACAACATGCAAGAAATTATCAGGGCGTATGATGTTTTCTTCTCAATTTCACGGCAAAAAAAAACCCTTTTTTAAGAATTTTTAGTGATGCATGATGTTATGTTACACTATTAACTATACAACAAAGCATTAAAATCATCCAGAAAGTGAGAAGTCATGAAATGGGATTAATTTTTTAGGTCATTAAAATTCGGAACCAGTTTTCTCGATATGGTGATTCTGGATTTCCACCCTTTTCAAATGTTAGTCTAGAAATATCATCTACATACCTAAGAGGAAGAGGAGACAACTGGCTTCTTTTTGCCTGTGACGTGTTCTTCTTCTCTCACGGAAACGACCGTGCAGAAATTCTTTCATTATGAGCTACGCAGTCGACTGTCAAAATACAAGAAAATAGATTCCCTTTTGTAAAAATTTTCGCGTTTCTATACGTTCGCCCGACCAATCAGGCACTGGTTCGCATTCGACAGAAAAATGGTTCTGGTCGGCACTGGTGGTGTAGTGGTAAGCGTGATTTCTTTCTCACCCTAATGGGTCTGGGTTCAATCCCAGCCGAGGTCGGTGGGATTTTTTTCTGAGGCATAAAAATCTCTGGTCACGTTTTCCTTCGGGAGGGAAGTAAAGCCGTTGGTCCCGGCCCATGTGTGTTGAATGGGTGCGATATCCTACGCAGGTGTGGAAGCTGCCTTCCTGCACATTCGATGGATGACAATCGATGTCCGTCGTTGATTGACACTAGATTGCGGAACAGAGACCGACGTTAAATAAAGGAAAGAAGAAGAAGAAGAAGAATAAGAAGAAGAAGAAGAAGAAGAAGAAAAAGAAGAATAGTGGTTCACAAAAGTCCCCCTATTGTCTCCTATTTCTCTAAGCTACCTATTGATCGCCGATCGAGGATCCGGTAGGTAGTTTACACAAACTTCATACGATACCATTTTGTATATGTATGTAAATACAGTTTAAATTAAGAAATGATACGAAACGGACGTGCGGTCGATAGTTCTCCACTTGTTTGTTCCATTATCTGTGCGGTCAATCACCCATCCTCTGTGTGATCTAACTCGGGTGAAAATTTTACAAGTAGGGGAAATGGCTCAAATTTTGACCTATGGATCTAAGATTGGCCCCATCACTAAAAATCTGCTATTTATCAATTTTATCCAGATGAACGCGTCAAACGGACGGTACTAATGAATATTTTTGGTCGCTATTGAAAATTTAAACGATTGCTGTATTTATGTATGGGCCCAAATTAGGGGCATTTAGGGCGACATTACATCCATTTCCTCTATCTCAGATTTTCATCATTCAGACCTTGGTGAGAAGGTGGAAGAGCGAAGATGACTACTTTTTGGAAGATTACAATAGTGTTTCCTAGACCCCAAAGGTCTGATGACCCAAGTCCCCGGTCTATAATACCTAGTTTGCGCATCGGACTTTGGTGCATTTTTTTATGATTGCTTAACAGTAACGAAGAAAGTCCATGGGTGCCCGGCAATAACGCAAACAATATTGGATAGGAATTGTGAGGAGAGTTGAGGGGTACCCACATTAGATCCGTTTGCAGTCCATTGACGTAAATTTGACAGATAGACAATAGATTCAGCTGTCACTGTGTCGCAATGCATCTGATCCGGATTCAATGCCAGTTGCCCTTTGCAGGTGACTTTTAGGAGAATTTTAAAAGAATTTTGAAATACTATAATTTCAGATGAATGTTGAGTAGAATTCGATGGAAGCTCTGAATATAAACCGAAGGAGCTTTCCAAGGGAATTCATAGGAGAGCCTTAGAGCAATTCCATAGAGCATTCCAATGCCATTTCTATGAGAATTTCATGGAAACTGAAAGTGGATTTCCATGAGAATTTTGAAGCATATTTTGAATAATTTTTGAGCAGATTTCAAATGTGATTTAAGGAACAATTCCATCGAAGTTTTAGAGAAATACTTATAAAATGCTGAGGGAAAAATTCCAATTGAATCAGAAGAATACTGAGGAGAATTTAAAAGTAATGATGCGTCAATTATTAGAATGTGAAGTGCAGAGCAAATTTCTAGAGTTTTTCGAAGAAAATTATGTGGGTTTTACCATAGAGAGTCGGAGTCACAAGATGAATTTCTTTTTTTTATTTTAAAGAAATTCTTAAGCAAATCTCAACAAAATCCTGTGAAAGGTTCCAAGATAAATCTGTTTGTAGGTGAAAATGGCTATTTTGTTTCTGTGGAATTTTTCCGTGCTTGCTCATCTATCGTATAAAATGAACACTTTAAGTCTGATATTTGATGTTAAGCATCTCCAACTACATATAACGTAGTCAACCGATGTATGGCAAAAATGGCTACCTAATGGGGCCCTAGGCTCCCATTAGCTCAGTTCGTGGGGGTCATTTGGCAAAGGCGCAGCTGTAAAGCAAAACCATGCTGGTGGCGGCTGGTTTCGATTCCCGGTGCGGTTTAGGAATGTTTTTGATTGAAAAATGTCTCGACTTGGCAATTGACTTTAGATATTGCTCCGGTACTGAAATTCATTGAGTGACATTTATATTGGAATTGTGTGTGCTGATACTGACATCAGGGGTTAGTGAAAGTATTGAACATATTTTGCAGCACTGCTCACAATTAACAGCTGAATTCTCAAAGAACAGCAAGTTGAGAGCCTGAGTTTGTTCGTCTGATTTAGATTTTTCTGAACAAATTAAGAGTAAAGACTTATCTCGATGTCAATCTTTGACTAGATTCCAAACACGATAGAAAAACAATCAAAAAATAGTTTCAATTTCGTCGGAGAAAAAATCAATTCCAAACGGCCACCGGACCTTGCCCTTGAGCCCAAAAATATTCCATTCCCCAACGTCCGTGCCATGCCTTAAATGTCACTTAATAAAATTAGTCATTTTCCAGCATCGCTCGAAATGGACTGTTAAAATGCCGTTTTTCTCGAAAAGCCCCATACATTTTTCAGCACAGAACAGCTCTGCGTAGCTCTGCTACGCCCATAAATCCTATTAATGTAAAAAGACGTTGCATACTACATTCAGACCAGATCACTATAGATACCGACCAGGCATCAGCATGAGCGCACTACTGTAGGCCGGCAGTCGGTTCTCACCATAAAATATTCATCTCGTTTCGCAATCCTAGCCTCGCACAGTCTGGGTGTGCCTATTTACGTTGGCCTCAGTTTATCACAATTCCGGGATCGTTCCATATTCCAGCGTCACACACACACTTGGGACTCTGCAGCGCAACATTTATATACGAGGGCAAGGTCTGCTTTCTCCCCATCCAGTTAGGTACTAGCAGAATGAATATCTATTCACCAGCAACCCATTTTCCATTTTTGAATTTACTCCTAAAGGCCATTATCTAAATTTGAAGTTCACAGGCACATCCGCAGCCATATACAGAGAGCAAACCATCATCGTCGTTGTCGTCGTCAGAAATTTTAAAGTCCAATTTCGACCGGATAGGTCTATTCCCCTTCCCCCTCATTCGTCCCAGGTAGTTAGGGTAGGCACTTCAAAACACTATCTCACACCCCATTATTTTCATACTCACACAGGAGGAGAAAAAACATTGGGACCCAACTGTATCTCGGAACCAGGAGAAGGACTCCACAGCAGCAAACATAATAATGGCATCAAATGGCCCGGAAGTGCCGTTTTACATTTTGCTCACTGAGCTCCGGGTACTGTTGTTGATGGTGTAGTTGTTGTTGTTGTTAAAGGGGTTTCCCGTACGTAGGAAAATGCTAGATCATACCTACCAGTTGAAGGAGATAAATTTTCATCTCAAGTGCTCGGACACACATTAGTTAACTTTTCCTGGCATGCCGGAAACGGAGTGCTCAATTGCATCATCCAAGTCAGTCAAGGTGATACGGAGAGCGTGAGTGTGTGGATATCGGATGGTCAACTTACCAGACCGTTTAGAAAAAAATTCCATATATATTTCTGCGATTTATAGTGCACCCGTGGTAAGCGTAAGAATTGACGAAAATTTACATGAATTAACTTATAATTCTAGATGAAATATCGCTTCACTGGAAACATTGTTTACAAGCTCAACATATTCTCAGTTGAGTCGCAGAAATTTAGGTCAAATGTTTTTAATTGATTTATTTGACACATTTTTTTTTTTGCTATTTGGGTACCATTTTGACGTATCATGATTATCAATTATATGTAGGGTGTCCCAGAAAGTATAAGCACACTTTCAACTAACCGCCATTTCTACCCCGAGAAAAGTGCCTCTGTTCGAGATTTTGCCAAAAAACTGAGACATCGAAGAGTAACGTCCAACATGTCAATACAAGAAACGGGCATAAAACGTTCAAGAAGCAGAAAAGCCAAAACGGAGTCAGAAACAAACCGAATCCATGCAACCGAGGGCTCGGAAGCTATATGATAGCCTGCTGTGTGGAGGCCAATACTACACAGTCCATAATGGTCAGGAAGTTAGCGATGCCGATAAGTCAAATTTTGTAAGAAGGCGAGACGAAGGAGACGATGAACACTGAAATTTACGTTCGGGAGTGTTTGGATCGGCGTCTGCGGCCCATGATCCGTCAACAATGCCCGCTGTCAATGCACTACTTGAAAGACACGGTAGCTTGGTACAAAGCAAACAAAGTGCAATACGTTCCAAAAGAGATTAATCCTCCGAATTGTCCGGAGGCCTGACCAATCGAAACTTTTTGGGCTCTTTGCGAGGGATATCTACGGAAACACTTTAAGGCAGTGAATTCAATCGAAGAATTTGAAAAAGACTGGACAAAAGTGGCCAAAATTATCGCCAAGGAATCTGTGCTGAAGCTCCTTGGCAGACGATTAAAGGAACCGCGGACTATTTTCATCCAATTGAAAGAGAACACTACAGAGAACATATATATGAAATAAAAATTAGAGTTCATTAACATAACGTAATACACCGTGCTTATCCTTTCTGTGACACCCTATATATTGTATACAGCAGATGTTGTAAAGCCAAAATGATCATTCCAAAATGGCTATAAAATACCAAGAAATGCCTTCAAACTACGTAACTCCGTGTAATAAAAAAACGATAGAACCGCCTAAATCTATCTATTTATATATATAAATGAATTTCTGCCTGTCTGTCTGTCTTACCCTTATAGACTCAGAAACTACTGAACCGATCGGCGTGTATGCAGGAGTTTTTGGGGCATGGAAAGATTCTTATGATGGTTAGATACCCCTCCCCCTATGTAAAGGGGGGCTCCCATACGAATGAAACAGAAATTTCTGCATAACTCGAGAACTAATCAAGCAAATGGATCCAAATTTGGCATGTGGAGGTATAAGGAGATGTTCATAGGGGTTAGCCCCTTAGATAAAGGGGGAGGGGGCTACCTACAATATAGCATTCTTTTTTATTCGGCGCATGCACTCAAGCTTATATTGAATCCCGAGCAAGGCCGGGCACTAAGCTAGTACCTTATAAAAAGACCAGGCTGAAAGCCTCCCTCATAAAAAAAAACTTCACCCAGAGAATTCTTCCGTCCCGTGTGGAGTTCCCAGTACGTTTCTCTTCCGATGACAAGATGAACACTTCCGGGAATACTGAACTAAGGATATGATAGCTTCACATCCGGAATCTTCCATGCCGAAATGTCAATCGGCGTTGTTGGCAGCTCCGATGACGGCTGCTTCAGAACATACTAAAAACTGCAATTTCATCGAGATCGTTCGATCTCCCGACTCGATGGTTCCGGTAATGGCACTACTGACTTTTTGTGTGGATGATCCGATGCATGCAACGGGCACATTCACAGTTGATCGGCGACAGAAGAGATTCTTAGCCAGTGGTTTTGAAATGAAATTCGACATCGATGCCGAATCGAGGAGAGCTCAGGCCTTGTGTGTTTTTCCGTGATCGTCGATGATGTTGAGGACAACCGTTTCCAGCAATGTCATGGTGCATGCAGTTTGGACTGCCATGCTGACTTGGCAGGAGCCAGAGGATTCAACGATTTGTGACGTGGAAGGAAGCCGCTGTTGAACCGCAGATACCTTTGCCGGAACGGGATCGTGCAGAAGCGAGTGATGCTTCTGGTGAAAAGTACGGCAAGTAAATTTGGAACCAAACTTTTTGGACTGGTGACCGAAGCTGAGGCAGTTACAACACAAGAAACACTGGACAGGATCGTAGCAAATAATTGTCCGAACAGGAAAGCGGACATGGGTAACTCGGAGCAGATGTGGATGGCTGACACTTTATGATTGAAACTCTTCTGTGGATTACCGGCCACCTTCGCTGAATGATGATTGTCTGATCCGACGGAGTTGAGAATACGAACCCGTTGGTACAGAAACTCGATCAGCTCGCACGTAGCGTTGCATGATCCAAGAGAAGCTGTGATAATGGCAAGTCCCAGTGATCTACCGGTTCATCAAGTTTTGCTAGGGTACGAACATAGCGTTGATAACCAACCCATGGATGCGTGTCGCACACTCCTGCCTTTTTTTTTATACAGGGGGGACTCTGCTCCCAGACACCTGAGAAGATAACTCAGGGTGTGGGGATGGGAGAAGTAGCGCTCCCGACCCACTAAACCTTGCCCTGCGCTCTAGGCCCTTGCCCTCCCCGGAACCGCCCGAAAGCATTACATCATGGGAGGGGGCCGGTTGCGCTATGGCGCATCACTAGTGGTGTGTCAGACGTGACACGCAATATCTCTCCCTTGGGTTCGATAATTAACGTTTCCAGGGCACACCACGAGGAGGCGAACTACTTCATGCACACTCCTGCTTAACTGCTGGTAAATCATACAGAGCCTTACAGAGTTCCTTCTGCAGGTACTTGCAGCTGTCGTACCACTAACTGTCAACCTGAATGTCCACAGATTCGAATGGTTTCTTGGCACTGCCTTCAAGAGACTGGAGCAGATACTGAAGTCTAGCGACCGTGGGGATGTCATCGTTTACGTGGACCATCGACGTAACTGTATCCTGTAACAACGCGAGAAGTCACTGTTGAACTTAGGCAGGTCGACCTTGGGTCGAAGGTGAAAGCTTGGTTGGTGTTGTTGTGAAGCTAAGATCGAATCATTAAGTGTCGGATGGTTACTACCGCCAGTGCGCTTTGAAAATAAGAAACCTTTTGCCTGGCAGCACCGCTGCTCGAAATTCACACGTTCATTGATGTGCGTGTCCAGATTCTCCGAGTTGTCCAACTATCTCCTGGCAGTCCATGAAACTTACATTCAGCTTGTCCAGTGATTCAATTCGAACACACAGTTGAACGGTTATCCACTCGATTCACGGTCGTCTTAACTACAAAGTCACAATAGCAAATAAAAAAGGTACCAACCAAGTCCCCGGCGAGGTGACAGATAACCTTAGTTTCACGTATCCACCTGAGTACTGCGAACTAACCCAAAATGCTTGTCATCTGGGAGCCGAGTCAAACTGTCAAACGGGAGCCAAACATTCAAAGGAGCTCAGAAGTCACGTAGGTAGTTACTGTTTGAACCACAAGAGTAAAGGTGTTGCCACCTACTGAAAACAAATTAAGAATTATAATTATGAAACTGTCGGAACATCAACCTTAGTAGGCGTATAATGTAAATCATCGAGCGTGATGCTCGACAAAGTGTTTTTATTTGATATTAATAATGCCAAAACTGGGCTCAGCAACAAGAATGTAATCAAACTTTATAAGAGTCATGTGAGCTTTGTGGGCAGGTGCACTCCCATCACCATGTATACGTTATTTCTGGAGCAGAGGAGGAGGAGCCAAGAGTTCATTTGACAGCATGTATATATAATTTCGTGAGCTGTTTCAGCAAAACATTTTGAAACTTCGGAAGATTTTCAAGATGTTTTCTAGCTCACTTGAAAAATAAAATCAGCTGAGTTCGCAGTACTCAGGTATCCACTTGCAAATCGTAGATGTCGCCACACAACATAAACAAAGGGATTGTCCTTCACCACCGCAATGGTATTTCTCTATGGAAAACCAACTTTTTGTTTCACCATGTGTGGACGTCATACAACAGGCAAGAATGCCATCTGAAAGGAGCGAATTTATGATTTTCGTGGTGAAATGAAATAAATTCATACTAGTTGAACCGATTGATTGAGTTTCATCTTCTTATATCATCGAATGGCAATACAAATACTTTGGTTTCTTCAGCTATATTTTGCTCTTGAAATTGATCAGCCTTCAGATTGTTGCTTTGAGCATAGCTGTGCGATGATAGGCCCAAACGCAATGTGGGCGGAAGCGGAACGGAAACGGAATATTTGACAGTTGTCACAAATGACATCAAGATGTCTAACTGAAGTCGATTTGGTTCTAACTAGAAACACTGGAATAAGAGACCAGCGGAGAAGAAAAAAAACATGAATTTGGCAACAAGATAAACATCAAAGCAATCCTGGCATCACTGCTATTTGTAACTGCTTGCGAGTAACTTCGCCAATGCACCGACGAGCGAGTTCATGAGTGATTGTTAAACGATTTTAATACTCCTCCCTAATTGAAGCATTTGTAAACATTGCAGATTGGAAGCGCTGTTGACAGTTCGATTGGAATCATAACAGTGTCTTCACTGTTATCTTATTACAGTGTTTCTAGTTCTAACTAGTTTTCAATCCGACAAGTAGGCTTACGCAGATCGGGCTCTGCCACTGCCGTTCCGCTTCCGCTGTCGTTGCGCTTAGGCCTGAAGGCTTACCATGGACCGAATGTATAAAACATGTTAACTTTTCCGTGTTTCTCTTACGGGGTAAATAAAGTAAAAAGTTTGAGAGGCTGAAATTGAAAATTAGTCAAATTTAATAAAATACAACATATTTAGCTTAAATGCAATTAATGTATTGGACCGACTTACAAAGTACACCGTTGTACTAACATTGTACCATAGAGGTGTTGTACTATTTTAAGCTAGTACCTCGAATTGTACATTTTGCAGTACTAGCTGAGTATACAGTAATCTCCCCACTCCGGCTCTCGTTAATCCGACGACTAGATAATCCGACATAATGGTCTCTTATGGAGATTTTTAGAGTGTTAGTTTGGTAACATTGTTTTGTATGGATTTGACAGTCTGATTATCGGATCAACCTCACTAATCCAACCACAAATATGTCGGATTAGCGGGGGAATACTGTAATAATTACGCTCTTTGTTTGCTTTCTTTGTTCATCATCAACGATAATAGCAATAGCATCGCAATCACCGAAAGTATCCGTGCTCAATTCTCATTTGTTTCGATCAATTCGATGACAATCACATATTTTTGTTTTATCAATAATATGTTTAAGAATTTGGCTCTGTTCTGCTCAAAGACATACGAAACTACATAAAAAAAAGTTTGAATGAATCATGAATGGTGAAAATCAAAATGACATTTCTCGCTGGCATTATTGGACTTCGTATGTCACTAATGTTAGTTTTGACGTCGGACTTAAACTTGTTATTTACTGTACATCATTTCTGCATTCGCCCTATTCAGATAACACTGAAAATTGTGAGTTTGACAAAACCACCAGCACCAAATTGTCGGAGTACACTGGCAATATACTGGAGTTGTCAAGTTGCCCCCGGGTTGGTACCAACTTGCTTATGATGTAAACACGGCTACTGCTATCCACATACAATAATATGGAACAGACTCGCCGAGAGCAATTATGGAGATCGGATGCTTTCCAAAAGGGCTCGGCGAAATTACGCCAAGTAGTTGCAATGGTGCCAGTGAGCGTTGGCGTCCAACAGCGTCGCCAAGCGATGCTAGCAAGCGTTGATTGTGGCAGCGGCGTGATGGCGATGCAGGGTCATTCACCACCATACAAAGGCCACGTACGATGCAAAATGGCCAGGGACAGTTTCCGATCTTCTATTCCAATAGACTAACACACACGCCGTTGTGCACTCTCAAGCGCGAATTAGTTTGTCACACAAAATACACGCACTAACAGTTTGCCGACGGCAGAAAGTGTTTCGAACGATTTGATCTTGTTTTTCAGCCGCGATCGAAACACTAGAAGCGATAGTCACTACCGTGCACCCAAATACCGTCACAAGATCGTATGCGCTAATGGAATTAACTCCCACTGCTGCCGAATAGTACCCACCTTGGCACTATCCCCACGCGCGAAGCGAAAGCACGAAATAGGCCCTGATTGAATAAAAATCTTCTTCTCCACACCACTGAGGTTCACCCGTCTTGGTAATACCATAGAGGTAACTGTAAGACTAGAAGGTCCCGAAATAACGTGCTCAACTTTTTGGCTCAGCTCTGGTACTCTCTTTGGTCCCAAGCTATTTAATCGATTCACCCCTCGAGACATAGGAAAAACCAATAACCCCTCATTTTATCTGTCAAACTTTCATAGCGAATCACAACAAACATTGCGTAGTACTAGAATTTCGACTAGAATGGAATACGTTAATCGTTTGCTTGGGACCAATAGGCTAGTCAAGTAGTGAGCCAATTTAAAATCATTAGTTTCGTATTGATTGTTGGTAATACCCCACAAAACTTTGTTCGCACAGAAGAGCAAATTTTGCCAAAAAGCAATGGCAGCAACACCGATGACCAGTGCAGCAGTTCTATCCGGCTCGAAGGACCAATGTTGACAATAGACGTCTTGCCGAACTAGAGGGACTTTTTTCGCTAGTGGTTAACTTTAACTTTAGTGGTTATTTACTTAGAAACTCATAATGATTGAAATTTTTATAAACTTTCCTTGCCAGCAAATAATTTATTTGCATTGATTTGTATGCTGGAAGGACTCAAATATGTAGATTGAGTCCTACAGGACATTTTCCAATGATGGTTGCTCTGCAGGATGTGTCAGTGCAACCACCCTGCATTGTTAATAATTTTAATATATTTTTTAAAGTTTTTCTGCTTTTTTCTCAATTTATTTTAAATTTTTTACATGAATTGCAGGTTGGTATGGTATAGGGTAACAAGTCGTACTAAAAATGTACTAAAGAAATTTGCTGCAGGGTGGTGTGGCGCAGGGTAACGGGGCTTGTCGTTCGTGTTTGGCTTGAATGCCTTTCAGTGAAGTTTGACTCATTAACATGGATGAGTGGATGTGAATAAATATCGAAGGATATTTCAAAAAGAAGCAAACAAATTATTTACCCTTTGTAGAACCTTAACATTAATAATCATGCTATGACCAACAACCAAAAACAGTGTTTATTTCCTCAATGTTGTGCCCAGAACACAACATTTCATGAAATATCAAGCGTCTAATCCCTAAAGAATGATCGAGTAATATTTCAAGTAAAAATTCGATAAATTTATCATATTTTTTTTTTATAATTTCTTTTATTTGTACAGGCTCAATCGAATAAACTTTACAGAGCCGAGTTATCCTTTGCGTTATACATTATTACTGTCTTAAATTTAAAGTTAAATGAACTGGAGTTAGTGGAGATTTACCATTTCTTTGATGGGAAAATGGAAGAAGGAGGTTTGAAATGTGGTTTACGATACAACTATTTGATTAATCCTAAAGCATGAAATTATTTCTATTCATCTTGAAAACAAACATTGAAAAAAAAACCCCACACGTACAAAATACAAACTAAACACAAGGTTAATTAAACTTACAATCTAAGGTTAATATCCTTAAAGTAAACATATATGAGTTTCATAAACTCCAGATCGCGTCTAGCCAAAATATCCCGAACTGGAACATTAGGTTGTCTACCTCGAGCCCGAAGGGAATCATAAAAATGTGATCTGACTCCACGATACTCCGCACAAGACCAAAGGATGTGATCAGCGTCCTGGTAACCTTGTCCACATTCACAGAGATTGCTGTCTCCCAACCCCACACGGAACAAGTGAGCGTTTAGACAATAGTGATTGGACATGAGACGAGACATCACGCGTATGAAGTCTCGACCCAAGTCCAACCCTTTGAACCATGCAAACTTTGACACCTTAGGGATAATTGAATGTAGCCATCGTCCCAAGCTCCCTTCACTCCATTGATGTTGCCAGCTAACGAGTGACTGCTGACGATAAATAGAGAAAAATTCACTATAGGCGATTTGTCGATCATAAATGTCGCCTTCCATAGCGCCCACCTTCGCAAGTGAATCCGCCTTCTCATTGCCCAAAATTGAGCAATGCGAAGGAACCCACGTGAAGGTGATGATGAAAGAACGCACGGATAAAGCACTAAGCAGTTCTCGTATTTAAATTTATCATATGTTGCCAATAATCGGAAGGCACTGTATTATTATCTTTTTGAAAATCGTGCAGCCTGTATGTACTCTATTATTTTTATATATTTGTATAAATTACGTTTTCATTGAGTTTCTGGAAGTTTAAAAAAAAACATAAACGTGAACTATATTGCTCTAAGAATTAAATTCATTGAATTAATTTAGCCTAATCCCTACCTATTGAACCACCCCAAAAGTCCCTACACAGAAATTCCAAGAAAGCACGTCAGCTTACTTTGCTTGACAGCATCGGTTTCAACATTATTTTCAATATAACAATCAGGTTGCTATGTGTATATAAGATATTGAGCAACGTGAGTTACTCAGAGATACTCAAAATTAACTCCGGTGCCCCCAGAGGCTAGCTCATTAGAGAGTAAACATCAAACGAAGTAGGCTGAAGTGACGTCATCAGAATCGTTATTGTAAATAGTGCAGAAGGAAACATTTTTTTTCCTCCGCTCTCGGGTTTTCGACGTGCTTCACGGGATTTGAATTCATCCGAGTTTTGGCAGATGGTGGCAAACCCGGAACTCAAACAGCTCTAAGAAATTGCATGTGATGTTGTGGAGGTTCCTGATAGCTTCGTATACCGGCAGCTGATCCCCTTCCCTGACATCGAACATCCAACACAAGCTTGAGCATCGGAGCCGATCCCTTTAATCTTACGGTACCCGATGAGATCCTACGAGGTGAAAACAAGCGGTAGAAATCCGTTTCTTAGACAGGAATTTGCTGCGGCTCAGAAAATCATCACCAAGCCAGGCAGGCCACATTCGAGGGCAAGAGGTAGCAATCAGTTTGATTTTTAAACCGGTGAATTCATTGTTGTTGCATTTTCCTTTACATTTAATGTGGTTATCATGAACTTTATCTGACCGCAGGTGTATAATTTTCATTAGAAAAGTTAGAAAATTGCTGCAGATTGTTTATTGAAATTGTTTGTTTATTTCACCGATTCTGATGACGTCATACACAGCATGACAGGAGCGAAGTAGCTAGCCTGTAGCTAGCCTAACGTAAATAAAATACTAACAAGTTAAAATTCGTTAAAAATTACAATAGAATACCATTTAGATTTTAACCAAATTAGTCCGAAAAAAACTTCAAATGTTCACAAATCAAGACCAACAATTAATCATGTTTTGTTGTTTTTGACATCATCCACATCCAGAGGGCCAGTCACTTCGAATATATGGGAATGGTAGGAAACCATTTGAAAATGCATGGAAATTTTCAGTTTTTATTCATTATCCACTTTATGGGCAGTTTTAGATGCATAAAAATTGCACGAGTACATTACTATGGTGATAAGGTAAACACTCGTTTATTTGTTTCCTTCTGTGAAAGCATGTTTAGTCACAAATCGTGGATTTTCTGATATTCTCCATACTGCAAAAATGACTTTCCTACCACTGGAGGGGCGACATCTCTCGGATCTTCAGTATAGCTACTACTCAAATCATATAATTAATTGAAATGGCCTTAACTCCATTTTGTAAACAAACGCGATAAAATGGCCTTACAAGGATTGTTTACAAAATTGAGTTTAGCCCCATATCAATTGTTAGTCTTGAAATGATCTGAACACACAGGAGTACTAAAAATAGAATAAAATCTCAAAAATGGCCTCAAAATGCTAAAGTGGTTTTTATAAACGTTAAAATGTTCTGATAACCTCAAAATCGTAAAATCGTCAAAACTGGCCTCACATTCGCAAAATTTGCCTAGAATTATCAAAATGGTCAAGAACAGCGCTCGAAATTATCGCTCAGCTGCAAGATAACCGACGCATCACTCAAGCTGCTTTTCGCAGAGCTGTGAGTAGACAATATTTTCATCTCTTATTGATGAATGTAAGCAAAGGTAAAACTGGCCATGCGACACCTAGTTTTCAAATTTGCAATTACAAAACTGATGATATACTAAAAAATATTTCATACGATTTGACAGGTAGCAAAACGTCATTATCATTTTTCACATCATTTCCATCTGCTGGTCGATCGTCACGTAAATTCATTCATCAATTTTGAATAGGGACCACTAAGGATTTCTTCCAAATTTGTGGCACATGTCCAGTTTGTAATGATTCATTGATAAGGTCCAGCAAGATGTGGCCAATGACATGAAAGCAAGCTTGAATAACTCTAGCATTAACATTATCTACTCCAGCCTAATTTTCTTAATGAAAAACAAATAACTCTAAGTTCATCTAATGTAATCGGGTGAAAAACTTCAAATCTGCAACTACTATTAACTGGCTGTTTTATTTCGTCAGGTTCATCGACCAATTCAACAGATTGATTAATCAATGAAACACTATCTACGAAATAATCATTAAACTTAGCTGCAATTACTTGTTCTGACTGTTCTAATGTGCCATTAAAAGTTATGGACCGCGGTTTGCAACTACTAGGTTTTAATAAAGATTTCAAAATTTTCCATAACTCTTTGCTGTTGTTTTGATGCTGATCAATCTTCCTTTGAACATATTCACAACGAGTTTTCTTTATCGATTCATCTTGAAAACAAACATTGAAAAAAAAACCCCACACGTACAAAATACAAACTAAACACAAGGTTAATCAAACTTACAATCTAAGGTTAATATCCTTAAAGTAAACATATATGAGTTTCATAAACTCCAGATCGCGTCTAGCCAAAATATCCCGAACTGGAACATTAGGTTGTCTACCTCGAGCCCGAAGGGAATCATAAAAATGTGATCTGACTCCACGATACTCCGCACAAGACCAAAGGATGTGATCAGCGTCCTGGTAACCTTGTCCACATTCACAGAGATTGCTGTCTCCCAACCCCACACGGAACAAGTGAGCGTTTAGACAATAGTGATTGGACATGAGACGAGACATCACGCGTATGAAGTCTCGACCCAAGTCCAACCCTTTGAACCATGCAAACTTTGACACCTTAGGGATAATTGAATGTAGCCATCGTCCCAAGCTCCCTTCACTCCATTGATGTTGCCAGCTAACGAGTGACTGCTGACGATAAATAGAGAAAAATTCACTATAGGCGATTTGTCGATCATAAATGTCGCCTTCCATAGCGCCCACCTTCGCAAGTGAATCCGCCTTCTCATTGCCCAAAATTGAGCAATGCGAAGGAACCCACGTGAAGGTGATGATGAAAGAACGCACGGATAAAGCACTAAGCAGTTCTCGTATTTAAATTTATCATATGTTGCCAATAATCGGAAGGCACTGTATTATTATCTTTTTGAAAATCGTGCAGCCTGTATGTACTCTATTATTTTTATATATTTGTATAAATTACGTTTTCATTGAGTTTCTGGAAGTTTAAAAAAAAACATAAACGTGAACTATATTGCTCTAAGAATTAAATTCATTGAATTAATTTAGCCTAATCCCTACCTATTGAACCACCCCAAAAGTCCCTACACAGAAATTCCAAGAAAGCACGTCAGCTTACTTTGCTTGACAGCATCGGTTTCAACATTATTTTCAATATAACAATCAGGTTGCTATGTGTATATAAGATATTGAGCAACGTGAGTTACTCAGAGATACTCAAAATTAACTCCGGTGCCCCCAGAGGCTAGCTCATTAGAGAGTAAACATCAAACGAAGTAGGCTGAAGTGACGTCATCAGAATCGTTATTGTAAATAGTGCAGAAGGAAACATTTTTTTTCCTCCGCTCTCGGGTTTTCGACGTGCTTCACGGGATTTGAATTCATCCGAGTTTTGGCAGATGGTGGCAAACCCGGAACTCAAACAGCTCTAAGAAATTGCATGTGATGTTGTGGAGGTTCCTGATAGCTTCGTATACCGGCAGCTGATCCCCTTCCCTGACATCGAACATCCAACACAAGCTTGAGCATCGGAGCCGATCCCTTTAATCTTACGGTACCCGATGAGATCCTACGAGGTGAAAACAAGCGGTAGAAATCCGTTTCTTAGACAGGAATTTGCTGCGGCTCAGAAAATCATCACCAAGCCAGGCAGGCCACATTCGAGGGCAAGAGGTAGCAATCAGTTTGATTTTTAAACCGGTGAATTCATTGTTGTTGCATTTTCCTTTACATTTAATGTGGTTATCATGAACTTTATCTGACCGCAGGTGTATAATTTTCATTAGAAAAGTTAGAAAATTGCTGCAGATTGTTTATTGAAATTGTTTGTTTATTTCACCGATTCTGATGACGTCATACACAGCATGACAGGAGCGAAGTAGCTAGCCTGTAGCTAGCCTAACGTAAATAAAATACTAACAAGTTAAAATTCGTTAAAAATTACAATAGAATACCATTTAGATTTTAACCAAATTAGTCCGAAAAAAACTTCAAATGTTCACAAATCAAGACCAACAATTAATCATGTTTTGTTGTTTTTGACATCATCCACATCCAGAGGGCCAGTCACTTCGAATATATGGGAATGGTAGGAAACCATTTGAAAATGCATGGAAATTTTCAGTTTTTATTCATTATCCACTTTATGGGCAGTTTTAGATGCATAAAAATTGCACGAGTACATTACTATGGTGATAAGGTAAACACTCGTTTATTTGTTTCCTTCTGTGAAAGCATGTTTAGTCACAAATCGTGGATTTTCTGATATTCTCCATACTGCAAAAATGACTTTCCTACCACTGGAGGGGCGACATCTCTCGGATCTTCAGTATAGCTACTACTCAAATCATATAATTAATTGAAATGGCCTTAACTCCATTTTGTAAACAAACGCGATAAAATGGCCTTACAAGGATTGTTTACAAAATTGAGTTTAGCCCCATATCAATTGTTAGTCTTGAAATGATCTGAACACACAGGAGTACTAAAAATAGAATAAAATCTCAAAAATGGCCTCAAAATGCTAAAGTGGTTTTTATAAACGTTAAAATGTTCTGATAACCTCAAAATCGTAAAATCGTCAAAACTGGCCTCACATTCGCAAAATTTGCCTAGAATTATCAAAATGGTCAAGAACAGCGCTCGAAATTATCGCTCAGCTGCAAGATAACCGACGCATCACTCAAGCTGCTTTTCGCAGAGCTGTGAGTAGACAATATTTTCATCTCTTATTGATGAATGTAAGCAAAGGTAAAACTGGCCATGCGACACCTAGTTTTCAAATTTGCAATTACAAAACTGATGATATACTAAAAAATATTTCATACGATTTGACAGGTAGCAAAACGTCATTATCATTTTTCACATCATTTCCATCTGCTGGTCGATCGTCACGTAAATTCATTCATCAATTTTGAATAGGGACCACTAAGGATTTCTTCCAAATTTGTGGCACATGTCCAGTTTGTAATGATTCATTGATAAGGTCCAGCAAGATGTGGCCAATGACATGAAAGCAAGCTTGAATAACTCTAGCATTAACATTATCTACTCCAGCCTAATTTTCTTAATGAAAAACAAATAACTCTAAGTTCATCTAATGTAATCGGGTGAAAAACTTCAAATCTGCAACTACTATTAACTGGCTGTTTTATTTCGTCAGGTTCATCGACCAATTCAACAGATTGATTAATCAATGAAACACTATCTACGAAATAATCATTAAACTTAGCTGCAATTACTTGTTCTGACTGTTCTAATGTGCCATTAAAAGTTATGGACCGCGGTTTGCAACTACTAGGTTTTAATAAAGATTTCAAAATTTTCCATAACTCTTTGCTGTTGTTTTGATGCTGATCAATCTTCCTTTGAACATATTCACAACGAGTTTTCTTTATCGATTGTGAATACTTATTACGCGCGATTGTGTATCTATTCCAATGATTGTCATTATTATTGTCATACATCATAAACGAATGATAAACAAAATGATAGAAGTATTCCACAAATGGTTTGGATGATACTCGAAACATATATGGCATCTCTGAGTACTAGTTGTCTCTCACATAATGCCAGGAATCTAGTCCCGTACGACACAAGCTCAGTTTGGGCTTAAAATTGGGTTCTCGGGAAGGGTTAAAAATCATAATCACTGGAAAAATAATACCGAAAAGGAAACGAAATTATCGGCTGCCACTACCGAGTGAAAAGAAATTATCATGGCTACTTTTCTCGAGCGAATTACTTTGCTTGAACAAAGTTCTCTCGCTCTTTGTTTTAACTTTTCATTCTCTATACGGGTGAAAAGTGCCGTTTTTCTTCTCACATCAGCGCTAATTTCGATCTCTGATCAAGAACGATGCCAAAAAGGCTTTAACAATCCCTAGCGCGAGTTGGCATTTCTCACGATAATCTTGAAAAGAAACACTCTCATAATAATCTTGAAATGTCATAATAGTTCTAAAGATACTAAAAATGATATCTTCAAATTGACCTGAAAACACCAACAATATTAACAAATTCATCGAAAAAATTGACGATGAAATTTGTTAGAGATTTGAGGACACCAAAATATTGAAGGGAGTAAGATTCCGTTAAGAGATTCCAATTAGTGTAAGAAATTTTCAACGCAACGTATTTGTCTGAATTTCCGCGATCGATCCATCTAAGGGCAGTCTGCGACCCACCGGTGAGTCGTGACTCATAGATTGAGAAACGCTGTTCTAGAGAATGATTAGAACAGTGAACATACATGATTTTATCTACGACCGTAAGTTGCTTTATTGATTATTTACAATATCAACCTAAACCATAATGCAAAAGGACAATTGATCGATTCTTTTTATAGATTTTTACTTCTGACAATAACTTGATTTCAAATGTCTTTACATGTCGGAAATGTCTTTTTATAGCCGTGGAGATTCAAATAGGAGGTCAATGTTAAATTGGACCTTTTGGTTAGTTCAATCAAAATCCTTACCTGAAAGTGAACATATCCGCAATTTAAATTAAAACAAATTGTACCACTGTATGTAGGCTTATCTCTCATTGTTCCAAGGATGCCTTCCCGTCGCTACTTTGCCACTTTTCACAGCCTGCAACGAAAATTTGAAATCACATTCCTCGATAAGGTATCAGGTATGCAAGAGACGTGTACCATCTCCCTCCACAGCCGTTCAGCCACTCGATTTAATCACATCTCCATATGGAGCCTAACGAAAGTCCAAATGGGATAAGTCGAACCTACATCGACCTTCTCACTGTAAATGAAACACAGCACGTAGTTCCTACCGGGTTGAGGTTTATATTCTCAACTTGTTCTGTCAGATTCTAGAGAAACTTCCCACCTTCGTTACGTTCCCTGAATCACCAACCGCATCACCGACGGCTGGCTGTCCCACCGGGGAAAAGGCCTCCTCGACATGTACAAGATTAACCACAAGCTCACATAAATTGTATCTTATTCCCTAAACGACGTACTTTTGTCTGTTACGTGTCCTTTCTCCTAGCTCCGCATCAAGCCCTGCCGCCCAACCGCAAATTTCCCCCCAACCGGGAATCATGTTTAAAGTGCTAAAAACTAACCCCATTTTCATTCTACTTTCTCTTTTGCAACTGACCACCACCAACACCACCAAACAGACCCACCGGAAATCGAAGTGGAGCAGCAAACCGTTCACAGCGGTGTCGGACACGAGGCCCAATTAGTGTGCATCGTCCATGCCGAGCCGGCACCCAATGTGATTTGGTACAAGGAGACGACCCAGCTGGGCACCACCGAGCAACACTCGCAGCAGGTACGTACCGACCGAGACCGAGGCTTTTTTCACACCATCGCATATCTTCCCCCCCCCCCCCCCCCCCGGACCTGCTCCTTTGCCAATTCCGAAATCCAACTCGCAACACCTCACACCGGTGTGGTGTTTAGTTTAGTCAACGAGCTGCTAGTTGTGGGGGGTGGAGTTTATCACAGTATGTCTGTAGAGATCGGTAGAATGGGATGGAATACAAAATTGTTGTTGCAACCCGGTTTAGACGCGTCTGTGGTCAATTGATCCTATCTCCTGCTCTATCCGGGAACGGCAGCATGCACCTGCAATCGGACGTGCCATGGGTGCAAAGGCAGTGTTGGATAGCAGTCGGTAGGTACCTGCGTAGATTGAAACGCGCCGTGGGATACCAGAAATCTGCAACTGGCAGTTTTTGGGAGATTGGGCTTTGCAAAGGCCGTTTGAGATTGTTGTAAAAGTGTAACCTATTATGTTACAATAAACAATGCGCTAGACAAAAATGTGAAACTGTCGTAACATGCTGCGATTGATAAACAACAAACTGTTTGAATGTTGTTCTTCGATCCATCCAGCTGCTCAGTAAAAACTCTTGAGCTCATAACGTTATTCTTTGTGGCCTCTTTTTAAACACGGTCAGCCCACTGTAGTCTGCCACATTTGAAAGCACTCGCAAACTTTATGTTCATAATCTAAATGTTTGCACTGCGAAATTTCAACATTTCCAGCTCCTGGAAACAAGGTGTCCTTTCGAAACCAGACTTTTCAGCCAAGTGCCTCGACAACTCTCAAAAACAAAGTATCGTGGCCACCGCAGCAGCGTAAATGGTGTTCCATTTTTAACCGCCCGCAATTATATTAACTGCTCCATACAGGAACATATCGTTTCGCACCCACATGGTGAATGAATGGGTATAACCTAGCTCCCTCACAACCACCCTCCAAAGCATCCAACGATCACATTCAGACATTGGAGCACGTGTCTCCGCGCTACGTGCGCGAACGAGTGAAGGAGGTCATAACCAACGAAAAGAACATAAGAAGCGCTACTGGAGAGGATGCCACTTGAATCTAAAACATTCAACTCTTCCGCTTCCCCTTTTGTACGACTGTATCGTAGGAAGACTACACAGCAAGAAAAGTGTTGTGAAATTCCGTCTATCTCATGTAAAATTTTTGCCAAATTGTTGTGAATTAACAGGGGAAAAACGTGGCCTCTACATCATTTAACATGGAAGTCTACATGACTTGCATGACAAGCTTGTAAATTTACATGTTTGAAGCAGTTACATACCAAAAACTGTTAAATTAGATGCACAATTTTTTATCGTTTGTAACAATTGTCGTATATAATTTTCATTATTTTTTTAGTGTGGCAAGCATCAGCCAGACAAACAGACAGACAGGCAGGGCTCCCGGAAAAGAGGGTGTCTGGCATTTTTATCCACCACATATCCCATTCACCGTCGCTGCTGCCGCTGATGCCACTCTCACTCATATAAAATATGGCGAAAACTAGGATGCCGCTTATGAGCACCCGTAGGGGAGATGGGGGTAAAATGCACATGTCAAGGAAGAACCTCGGTTAATCAACAAAGTGAATCGATATTAAAGTTCAATGTCATCCAAATTTTGAATTGTGTTATTGGCAAGAAATTACATTTGATATGCTGAACGAAAGTTGCTTACAGGGTTGCTTCCACTCACTTGCTATAAAAAAAATATTATTCGGAATTATGCAATCGTTAGATGCAATAATGCTATGTTGTACTTGTAAGTAACAAGAAGAAGTAGTAAAGTATGTGTTTGACTCATAAAACCTGTCAATTTCACTTTGAGAGCGTCACAATTAGCGATCTTATGATTCGTGAGCGTTCACTCAGAGTGAGCGCTCACGAGTTGTTAAATCGCTGATTGTGACGCACTGAAATCAATTTTGACAGTTTTTATGTGTCTTACATATACTTCATGACCTCTTCTTGTAACTTACAAGTACTAATTAGTATTATCCTATATCATGATTTCATAATTCCGAAAAACATTTTTTTTTATAGCAAGTGAGTGGAAGTAACCCTGAGTTGCTAAATTCTTGAAGTAATGAAATTGGTTTGTTGGCGGAATGCTTAAATAAAACAGCAAAAAAGGTTATCTTCCATTTAATTCCACTTAATTAATTTTGGTATCCATATAGATACGTATTTCGACTACAATGTGCAGTCTTCATCAGTGTCATTCCCACTAAAGAACTAATCAAAATCTAACCCCCTTAAGTACTCATCTCTTAGGTAAAAAAGTCAATATCACAGGTATAAAAATGAAACTACAATGTGTTGAATCGGAACTTCCCTAACTAATAAAAACCAAAGATTTAAGTAAACTGAAGGAGAAAAAACTATACAACTCTCTAAATATGATGGCTACCAAGCCTTTGGGAAGGGCAGAATACCCGCTTCGATGCATGCGGTCAACAAGTACCCCCAGAATACGGACCGTCTTCTTCAGTGGTATGGGCTGGCTTTGAACTTTAATAGGTGGCCCGCTGACACAGTGCCGGGATGGACACACGTGGCACCTGACGCTTTTCGTGGCCGAAAGCTGGAAACCTACTGCGCTGGCTCACGTGGCTACAGCGGAGACTGCTGCCTGGGCCTTGATCCTGTTGCGTGCTGCTGTTGGGCCGGTAGTTACGATAAGTACATCGTCTGCATACACGAAAATGTAAACATTTTTCGGCAGTCCTCCGAAAACTCCGTTCATGGCCACAAGGAAGAGGGTAACGGCGATACCTGAACCTTGAGGGACGCCCGTCTCTTCTCTGAAAAGCTGGGACCTCGTGTTGCCAACTGCGACTCTGAAAGAGCGATCGGTCAGGAAATTTTTGATGAAGTGGACCATGGGTCCACACAGCCCCCAGTTGACAAGCTGCTCTAAGACGCCGGGCGTCCACGTCCTGTTGAAGGCCTTCGATATATTCAGCGAGACGATCTCGGTGTGGAGACCGCTATCGTTGGCACTCTTGAGGATCTCCCCTAATGTTGCAAAATAAGTTGACGTTCCGTACCCTTGACGGAAGGCGTGCTGTCGATGGTCTAGAAGGTTTTCGGTGTCATGCGCCGTTTTCCACTGAGGGCGTTGACTTGCCTCCATAATTCGGCCGAAGACTGTGACGAATTCATTCCTTCCAGAAAGTCCATCCAGCTGGTTCGTTTGGCGACACGGATTTCTTGCCGGCATTGATTGTGCGACTCATGGTAGTGACGGAGAGCGTCCTCGCGATCGGGATGTCCGATAGGAAAGCGCTTTACACGGCGAAGTGCTTTACGCCGGGCTTTAACGGCTTTCCTCGTATCTTCATTCCACCAGCGTAGCGCTTTTCGCCCCGGAACGCTGCTGGTCTTTGGGATGGTTGCTGTTGCTGCTTCGTATACCACTTCTGAAAAGTCTTCAATGCTGTTCGGATTACGCTGTAGTAACAAGGACTGAAAGGCTTCACCATAGCTATCCCAGTCCGTTTGTTCATAGCGCCATCGGTGCCTCCGTGTTGTCATCGGGAAGATGGCGGTCGAGATTTGAACTTTGATGGGGTAGTGGTCACTACCATAGAGATCAGTGTTCGCGCTCCACTGAGTTTTTCCGGCAAAGCAGCGGCTGACAGCAGAGACGTCGATGGCAGAAGTATGCCGCCCGTTAAAGTACGTGAGCACACCGTCATGAATCACCATGTCTTCCTTCTCGAAAATATCGACCAGAGTAACACCTCGAGGGTCGGAGCGGGGGCAGCCCCAGCTTGGGTGGTGCCCGTTCAGATCCCCAACCAGGATGCGCGGTTCCGGTAGTTTAGCTATGGCTTCACTGAGTTGATTGTGCAGGTTTGGCAGCCGTCCGCATGGCAGGTATGCACATGCGACGGAGATGTTCGCCGGTGCCGCCAGCTGGACACCAAGTATGGGAAGCTCGGAGTCCATATCGACAACCTGGAAAGGTATCGTCTTCAAAACCCCGATGGCCACGGAGTGCCGGAAGTTGTTTCCCCGTTTAGCTGTCCACGTATACTTACCGCCTAGAGAGCGGTTCATTTGGTCTGTTGTCGCTTTGTTAGTTTCCTGGAGTGCAATGACCCAGGGGGGATCGTCGTGGCAAAGGAGCTCTAGATCACCAATATGGTTCAGGAACCCGTTAATGTTCCACTGCAGGATTAAGTTTACTGGCTTAGGCAAGGTAGGAGTGGGGTACGAGCGCGCTGTGATTGTGGAGCTAGTGTCATCGCGACGGTGACTGCCACTCTGGTCGACGGGTAGATCTATATCGTAGGTGTCCGATCCATCGTGATAGTCGGAGCCAACTGACAGATTGATGTTGTATGCTGAATGAGACAGAGCCCCACTAAGGGCAGGTGTAGAAGTTCCACCCACTCAGGGCAGGGATGACCCAACAGAGAGAGAAGAGGTATTACATGGTGGCGTACTGGGTTTGGCAGCTTCGGTCGTTGGTATAGCAGCGTGTTTGAGTCCCTCGAAGTCCTTCGGGGAATGGGTCGATGAGCCCTTGTCCATCCCGATACTTGAAGCAAACTTGACTCCTTCGTCGTCCATAGGGAGATGAGCGTTTCCGCCCTTGTGCGTCCCTCTTCCAGACATCCCCCGGCGAAGGGAGGTTATCGTCAGATCCGGTGTGGAAATGGCGTCCGCACCGACGGGGCCTCAACTACCGGGGGCTATCGCTGGGCTCTTCTTTGGTTTCTTCGTTCGCGGGCCGCAGAGGTGATCAGGCAGTTCCGGTGGGGTTATGACGTCCGCACTGCCGGTGCCCTGCGTGCCTGAAGCACTCGTTAATTCGACTGGTTGGCTCGGGCGCCGAGGGGTGTCCGAAGATTCCGGTTGGTGTATAGCTTCCGGTTCAACGGTGCCCCGGCTACCCGAGGCCAAAAACAGACACGGTTGACGGTGGCTGGCAGTTGATGGAGGTGTTGAGGTGACCATTAGAGTTGTCAAGGTGAATAGCGAGGGTCGAGGTGCCGTTGAAAGTAGTCAGCGTATAACGTACTACTTCCACTTTTCTTTCATTTGCGTGGCTTTTGGCGAGGTACAGGCGAGAGTCGATCTTTGGATTTTGGGAGCTTGGGCTATGCGAGGGGGGTGACCAGGAGGGTCTAGCTGGCTGATGAAGCGCTTCGATGATTGCGGTGTTGAGGGCTGTTCAATAGATGTAGCGGGAGTCGATGGCATGGGGGTATCTTGTTTGCGGCTGGTTTTTAGGTTTGGGCTGTTTTCTGGCGTGATGGTGGCATCGCTGCTGGATCCCGACGAGATCGAGCCAGCACTTAAGACGGTGATGGAATCGTCTGCTCTCTCGGGAGCTTTCTGCGACATGGGCTGAACTTTCTCCGGGATGGTCCGCGAAGGTAATAACGGGGCTGAAGGTAGGACGACGGTCGGCTCGAGGACGATCCTTGTGGGGGTCTATATGTTAGATTCCAGCTGCTGTACTTTCTGTTGCGTCTGTATCATAACTGTCATCATGGTCTGGACCATGGACTCGAAATATTTGGCTTGTCTCTTCATCATCGCCGCAATCGCGTTCAAAGACGGATTGACTGAGGCAGCGCTAACTGCGGCGGCAGCGGCAGTGTTTCCAGAACCATTCAACTGGAGTGCGGCTTGCAGCTGGGCGATAATAGTGTCCTTTTCTTTGACCGTGTTCGCCAACTCATCGATTTTCCGACTCATTTCGAGGAGGGCGTTTTGCGTGCTTGCGTTTGTGACATTGGCAAAGGAGTTGCCTCCGTTGCGTTGTTCGTACATTTTCCTTGCGTCTGGATACGAAAGACCTCTGTCCAGTGCTGCACAATTTCGACAATACACGGTGATACTCAAAATTCTGCTTTGGTCACTCGTTTGAGCTAACAGTAATCGTCAAGGCAAACCATGTCAATTGTCAGTGGCATTTTTGTCAGTGATGAACATGTGCTGATTTGTTTATCAGCTAAATTTAAAATGAAATTAAATGGCTTGAGGAAAACAATTACATGGAGCCATTAAAGTGAACAAGCATCTACGTCCTGAACAGCTTGGATAACAATAATGTGACTCAGAATGCAAGAAATTACCCTTTCTGTTACTAGGTGAATCTTTGTCATTGACGAAAAAATGAATAAGATTTTGACTAAGATTTTTTTGAGGATCAAGTCTATCATTGACTATGTGAAAAACAATTTTGTCAATATCGCGCAAAAGTCTGTCAATGACAATGACAAATCTCAACACTGCCTCTGTCCACCTTGATGCGTTGAATTTCATTCTCCCGTTTATAACTCGGGCAGGAGCGATTAGACAGTCCGTGGTACGTGGCAGATTACGCAGCTCTTGCGGAGGGGTTCTCCGCCGCCAAAGTTGTAGTGTCCAGTCCTCAGCCTCGAAAGCACTCTCTGATCCGGTAGGTTTCGGAGGTCCGTCCATGCCTCCGTGGTTCCCTTAATCTTCCGGACGAAAGGCTCTCGGGTGCTGAACCACTGGTCGGTCCAACCCTTCTGCACGGTTGTCTTTATCCATCGTCGGAGATCTTGGAGGGGAACTTTGTCCGTGAATCTGGGACCCGACGGTCCAGTTCCAGCGAGTTGATCGACTGCCTCGTTTCCGGGTATTCCGCAGTGACCGGGAATCCATGGTAGCCTGAATCCACGGGTGGGTGGGAGTTGCTGAACATAGTTCCTGGATTACGCTGAAGGAATCTGTCAAGATAAGAATTGGTTGATTAGCTGGTGACGTGGCCGCATGGAAAATTGCGGCCGCTTCTGCCGAGTAGATGGAGCATTGCGGCGATAGGCTGTTGCTGGTGAGTATGCCACTTCCGGATACTCCGATGCCAACGCCCGTGTTGGATCGGGAACCATCGGTGTACCGGTGAGTATATTCGGCGTAATCGGTTCTAATCAACTCTGCTACTGTGCGACGGAGGGCCGCGGAGTTATTTCCTGTTTTAAAATGGTTCTTTATGTGGTGATCGACTCTGATGCTGGAAGAGAGCCAACTCTTCTTTCCGTGCCAGTGGGTCCTAGCCACCGGGGGGAGAATTCTTCCAGGAATTTTCTGCCATTTTCTGAGGAAGATTCTGCCATTTCCTGAGGTCTTGGCGGCGAAAGATGCGGCTTTGTAGATGGTAGCGTTGATAATGCGGTACCGGAAAGGTAGAACTCCTGCTTCGACACACGCAGAATCGGCGGGGGTGGAAGGTAGGAGGCCTGATATGATCCTGATGCTGCTGTTGAAAGTTGGACCGAGAAGCTCAACCTGCTTCTCCTAGTTGATGCATGTAAGTTCAGTTCCGTACAACAGAACCAACAGATTTTTGGAACGATGAGGTCTGGATATGGTCCGGATCAGATTGACCCTGCTTCGACAATCTTTCTTCACCTGATTGAAGTGGAGCACGAAAGAGAGCGTGCGGTCAACAAGTACGCTCAGGATCCGAACGGAATTCTTGACGGGTATAGCTTGATCGGCAATCTTGATGGCAGCCCCGCTAACCCTGTGTCGTGACGGGCAGACGTGGCATCTGACGCTTTTCCTAGCTGAGAGCTGATAACCAGCAGCTTCGGCCCATTTTACGACGGCTGTGACCGCGGCTTGCGTGAGGTTTCTGGTGCGTGTTGTGGTGGGCCCGGACGCCCACGATGAGCACATCGTCGGCGTACACAAGGTGCGTACGTTCTTTGGCAACTGGCTGAAAATCTTATGATTCGTGAGCACTCACGAATCGTGAAATCGCTGTTTGTGACGCGCTGAAAGCAATATTGAATTTATTTTCCTGTGGATAAATCAAATATTAGGATCTTGTCATCTTTCTTATGAATTGTTGATATACGTCTTGAATTGATTTGCATCGTTTGTCAATGAAATACAGTTCTTCAATGGATTTATTTCTGCTCAGTAAATATTCCAAATGTTTCGTATGCTGCTGAAGATGCCATTTGAGTTCCTAGAATTTATAAATAGTTATTAATCATTTTGCAATTAATATTTTTAAACTTACTTTCGTTTCAATTGGCAACATCGAATAAATGATCGAACTGCTCGCAATATACCGCAGTGCCCAAACAGTCTTTGGGAAGTTTTCCTGTATGATCATAGGAACGCAAACCTGCTGCTACTGATTGACTCAATGTTTGAGCTGCTAGACCGACATTCATTTCAGTGAATTGTGCCAGTTTGATATGCTGATACTTCAAATCAGGTACTGACCTGGGTTGTGTTTTTACATCTTCCCAGTATAAGTCTATGATGTGATCGAAGGAGCATATTGATTTTTTAAACACTGCATTGTGCTTCAACAAGTTATTCCTAACGGATTTTTGGAGATGTGGAGCATCATATAGACAGTAGATCCTTTGACCATGAATAACTACGTATGGTTTTGAAATTGTTATCTTAAATTCCTTTTCAAACATGGACCTATTTGTAGAATTCTGGTCACACACTATTGCTTAAGTGATGAACCCTGTTGAATTGATTTCTGCTATAGCTGCATCGAGTATGGTCTTCATTTGTTTGGCATCTAAATTATGACAAAAAAAAAGTAGCCAATGGCCAAACTTGAGTTTGCTCGAACTTTTATATGTGATTCCTCTTGTCCTGAAATCTTTGTTGGAAATCCAACAAAGTAGACTGGATTTGAGTTGGCTATATACGACAAGTTTTCCGTGATTGACATTTGATCTAAAAATATTGTGACCAATCGTCCGTCTTCTGGCAGTGCAGCTGCTTTCAACCTTAATAATTTGATGATATTTTCCGAGATCCCGTCTTTAATTTCGATTTTCGATAACCATTTCTCTATTGTACTTACTGCTGGAAGCGAAAAGTATCGGCGCATTTGTCGGTATGCTTTCGGGGAACAGTAATGGAGCACAATCGCCATGATCTTTGTATTATCTGAATAACCTGCTCCTCGACATTTTCGATTCTGGTTACGTTGAATTTCACTTAAAAGTGGATCAATGAGCTGGCTGGGTGTATTCGTATAACTTTGTTTGAGTTTCTGAATGTCATCTCGTAGAAAGTGTATCGTTGTTCTTTTTTCACTGGCATATTTTTGAGATTTTCGAAGCTGCCTGTCATCTCCTCTTGCGCGTGATTATCCTTGTTAGTAAAATCACTTTCCACAAAATGACTATCACACACCAAGCTATTTTGGGTCATTTCATCATTTTGGCAAAATTGTTTCCAAGACGCGAAAGATCTATTAAGAATTATAAAAGTGTCTGTTAATTCTTCAAATCCGTTTTTGGTGATCATATCTCATACCTGTTTTTGCCGGACGCTTTGAAGAAAGATTTTGTAGATATTCCTATAGTGCCATTTGTGTGTGTGTGTTTGTTTTTGTCTATCGCTGTAGTTCAACGTTACCCCGTCGTCGATGAAGATGGCGCAGCTATCTGTCTCTTAAATTTTGAAAGAGTGAAGGGGGTCTGATAGCAACGTTGCCAGATATACCAATTTATCGGTATTTATACCGATTTCCAAAATAGATACCGATATACAGATAAGGTTCCTCAGAATACCGATTTTCAAGATTTTATACCGATTTATACCGTTTTTTTTTAATAATCAAAATTATTATCGCCTGCCCGTGCTCGAATTTCGGAGAAAATTTTTGTGAGAGACTTGTATCTTTTTGAATACCTCATATTTTTTGAGCCTTCAAAATTCTAAACAAAGCCTTATGCTTGATACTTTTTCGACTAATGTTTGCATTTCCTCACCGTTTTTGGTTACCCATCAATCGAGAAATAGTCGATGGCTCTTCCCGGTAATTCCTAGGAAGTCAAGATATATTTTTTGAACATCATATATCTTCCGGAAGTTTTTATTCATTTGTAAACTTCCTGAAGTTTCGTCCAACTTTCCCAGGAATTTTCTTCTACCTTACCTTGAAAGCTTCTTCAGCCTTCGCTCGAATGATTCTTTCATCTTCTCCCGCCAGTTTTTTTAAACTTTGCCGGAGCTTCAAGGATGCTATCAGATTTTTATTGCGGATCCATACTAGCTGCAGGCATATTTAAGAAGTTCTGATACTTCAAAAAGTCCAGATTTTTGTGTAAGTTACGATAAATTAAAGACAATTTCATTAACTTCTGTTAAAATTCGAAAGCCTGGAAATTTCAGAAAAGTCTACCGAGCTCCAGTGAACTCAAGGAAACATCATAAATATTTTGAAAGCTTCACAAGTCCAAAGAAGTTCAGGAAAATTTAATGGTTTTCAGGAACTTTAGTGAAGCTCAGAGAACATCAGGACAAATCAATTAATTTCAATGAAATTATAAAGGAATTCCGAGAAACGCAGGTGATTTCTGAAAACTTCAGCAATGTCCATGCAAATTTAGGAAACGTAAGGGAAGTTACATGAACATAAGATCATTGTGAGAACATTTTATGGGAAGTGCTATGCTTTTTAATGGCAGTGTCGATGAACTTTTAAAAATTAAAAAGATCGGGGAGATCAGAGAACTTCTATGCTGATGTTATAATAAATTCGAGAAAATTGTGAGAGTACTAATGAGTATTCGTAATCTTCAAGAAAGTCCAGAGACCTTCTAAGATGATTAGAAATATTCTGGTAGTCTTATTATAATCAAGGAAGTTCCGAGCGCATTGAGGATGACCAAAAAATTTCAAAATAGTCCCTAATTTCAGGAAATTTTGAAGAACTTTTAAGGAATTTCGAAGAATTATGGAATATTCCATTCCTGCATTTCAGTAATGTTCCGAAAATTTCATTTTTTTTCTCTTTCATTCGGAATGTCCTTGTTTCTTTCGACTGTTCCGTAAGCGCTCTGGCTTCCAACTTTCTTCAGATGGTTCTTCCAATCTACCTTAGGAAGTTTCTGCCAGCGTCTCCAGGAAGTTTCAGTCGACTTCTCCAGGAAGTTCAATTCATTCCTCCAGAAATTTCTTTCGTCTTCTTCTGGGAGTTTGACCATAAGTCAAAGGTTTTTTTGTTCGACTTCTATTGGAAGGTTTTTCCGAGCTTCTTTTGGCTTTACCTGGAAATTGCTACTTCTGGTTTCCGAAACTTTTCTGGCTTCCTTTGGATGTGACATTCGATTTTATTTAACTTAAATTTTTGCCACAAATTTCTCAATTCGTGTCTTGGAAGTTTCCCGGAGGTTTTTCCAGCTTTTCTCGAACTTCATCCAGGAGAACTTCTTTCGTCTTTCTCTGGATGTTTTTCAGCTCCATTCAGAAGCTAATTCAAACATTCCCCGGAACTTTTTCCGGAGTTTTCTTCTAAAATTTTGCTTTGATGAACGGCTTTCTCAGTATTAAAACACTGCAACGACTACGATGTAATCTGCCCGACATTACGGCCATAGGTTGGGGTTTTTTTTTCAATGGAAAATATTGTTTGTCGTTATTGTCAATAGTTTAGCCGTTTTTGTGGCTGATAATCCATATTTTGGTTTCGTTTAATGATATTTAATTGAAAAAAACTACTTGGTCACAAATTTGATCACCACTGGAGGGCAACGATAATTTTAAAACATTAAATTAAAAACATTAAAGAGTGCTTAAGACTGAGAAAGCCGTCATAAAAAGCAATGCCCCTCAAATCCCAGTCGCCACCATCGTTAAATTTTTCGCTTTCAAAAACGGCAATAATATAAAATTAAATAAATAGTAAATACCATTCCGTCTCGCACGCTGAGCCGATCAAGTCGCATCGGTCTCGTTGTACGACACTATCATTTAGTTTTGAGTTTTTCCCCACGCGAGGGTTTTTTCTCGCCAAAGTTAATTGGCATAGTGTTTAGACGACTAGTGCGCGAGTGAGGAAGCCGTTAATGATATGCCGAGTGCTTTCATTACGGTCCAGCTTTAACCCAGCATCATCGCAACATCATCAGCAAAATCATCACCACTATCGGTACATCACCCCACCGATAGCAACAACGAAAGAGCGTCATATTGCCTACCGAGTCGACCGAGGCACACCAGCATCGAGGTTATTGACTCTGCAGCAGTTGGATCAAACAATTATATCTCTCCAGTCTGCTGCCGCCTCAGTGCGTTAGGTATAAATCGTGTCGTTTGTATTGTTCTCGCCAGTATAGCATCTTCCTTGTTTCCCTGGTCCAATATTAGATTGGTGTTTAATTAGGGTGATCCAAAAATCCAATTTTGTTTTTCGCTTGATTTTTTTTTTTCTTGATTTTTTTTTTATTATTATTTTTGTATTACTTAGGGTGATCCAAAACTCTGTAAATAGTATATAATCATTATTTTTTTTATTTTATTTATTTTTTTTTTGATTTTTTTTTTCTTTGCATGTATTACTCGTTAGTAGAGTGAAACTATATATATATATATATATTTTTTTTATATTATTTGAAATTACTGCAATTATTTGTAATTTTTTTTACAAAAAACACCATTGCGGCGATATTTAACCGCAATGGATGAAAATGATAAAGGCGGGGGATGGTCGCTTTCCATCTCAGACGACGAAACTCTTAATTCCACCTCACACGAAAGTCTCGAGGAAGTTGTGGAAATGGAAACCCTTGACGTTCCAGTTGACTCGCTCTCCAGCAAAAATACTGGAGCATATCCCAAGAAAAGGTATCGCCCACAACCCTCTCCCCCACCATCTCCTCCTCGTCCACCTGCACCCCCCACACCATTGCCCCCAAAAACCTCTGCGCTCCCCCGCCTAAAGGCTTACCCAGAAGCCTCGAAAGGCCCATGGGTTGTTTTTTTCCGGCCCAAACAAAAACCTTTGAACATTCCGAGGATCTCTAAGGATCTAACAACACATTTTTCGGCCGTTACCGATATTTTCAAGGTAACACCAATAAAACTGCGCGTTACCGTTGATGACCGGAAGCAGGCTAACCAAATTGTTGCGTGCGAGCTTTTTTCATTGGAATACCGAGTCTACATACCCAGTAGTGAGGTAGAAATTGAAGGAGTGGTCACCGAAGCGAGTTTGACCAGTGATGATTTCTTGGGTCCCGATTCCTTCGGAATCTTTAAAAACCGTGCTCTGCCGAAGGTGAAGATATTGGACTGCCTTCAAATGCAGTCAGTATCCGTAGTAGGCTCCAAAAAAACTTATTCCTTGTCAAACTCGTTTCGTGTGACGTTTTCGGGTTCAGCGTTACCTCACTACGTCGCTATTGGCAAGGTTCGGCTGCCTGTACGCCTGTTTGTACCTCGGGTAATGAACTGCTCGAAATGTAAACAACTTGGTCATACATCGGACTACTGCTCGAACAAACCACGCTGCGATCAGTGTGGCGAGCAACATCAAGAGGGCCCTTGCGGTGCTCCACCAAAATGCGTGTACTGCAAGGAGAGCCTGCATACCCTGACTAACTGCCCGAGGTATAAACAGCAGGGAGAAAAACTTAAGCGGTCTCTGCAAGCTCGCTCCAAGAGAACACTAGCAGAACTCTTGAAGAATACCGCTTCATCTTCTCAGACCACACCAAAAAACAGTAACACGTTCTCCATTTTGCCAGTTGATGATCTAGACTCTGACTCAGAGGGCGGTGAGGGTAGTCCATTTGTCTTTAAAGGCAATACGAGAAAACGAGCAAAACAACACACCACCGAAAAGCCTCGTAAGGCCACTCGTACGGACCACCCTTCCACCTTGGAAAATTCAAGAGGTAACGGAAATACACCGAAACCCATTCCACCGGGTTTTAAACCTTGTAATTATGACAAGAACTTTCCGTCACTTCCAGGATCATCTAAAACCCCAGATGTCCCAGTTTTTCGGCCAGAAAAGCAGCTGAATAATCAGCAAGAACATGCCCCCATGTTCACGTTTTCTGGTATTGTGGATAGCTTCTTCAGTATATTCAATGTCTCTGACTCAACGAGGAGCATTATTAATTTAGTGCTGCCAATGGTGAAAACTCTTTTGAAGCAACTAGCTTCTAGGTGGTCCTTCCTTGCATCGATCATATCTTTCGATGGATAATTCTCCGAATGAGGTCGGGGATATGATCTCTGTTCTTCAGTGGAACTGTAGAAGTCTTATGCCAAAACTTGACACATTTAAATTTTTAGTTAACAACTCACTTTCTGATGCATTTGCCCTTTGTGAAACATGGCTCTCTTCAGACAACGATCTTGCTTTCCACGATTTCAACATTATTCGCCTTGACCGCGCAGATTCGTATGGAGGGGTGCTTCTGGGGATCAACAAGCTCCATTCCTTCTACAGAATCGATCTGCCTTCGGTGACAGGCATTGAAGTTGTTGCATGTCAGGTTAATATTCGAGGTAAATGCCTCAGTATTGCCTCAGTATATCTTCCACCGCGAACTGCGATTTCTCGTCAAAGTTTCTCGGATATCTGCACGGCTATGCCGGAGCCACGGTTGATCTTGGGAGATTTTAACTCTCACGGTACAGGCTGGGGGGAACTGTACGACGACAACCGCTCAACCTTGATATACGACATGTGCGACTTCTTCAAAATGACAATTCTGAACACCGGGGAAGCAACACGAGTAGCCAAACCTCCAGCAAAAATAAGCAGATTAGACCTCTCACTTTGTTCGAGTTCACTATCGTTGGATTGCTCGTGGAAAGTAATTCAAGATCCCTACGGTAGTGACCATTTGCCAATCAAAATTTCTATTACCAATGGTTCATCTTCTACTCGTTCGGTCGACATCGCGTACGATCTTACAAAAAACATTGACTGGCGAAAATTCGCGACCGCGGTTCTTGATGCCAGCCAATCGGTTGACGTACTTCCTCCGCTGGACGAGTACTCCTTTCTCGCGCGTCTTATCATCGATTCTGCGCTGCGAGCACAGACGAAACGTGTTCCGGGTATTTCCGTCCGCAAGCGACCTCCCACCCCGTGGTGGGATAAGGATTGCACTGATGCGAACAGCGAGAAGTCCGCCGCGTTTAAACGGTTCCGCAAACACGGCAAGGTCGGGGATTTCGAGCGGTACACCGACCTCGAGAAAACTTTTAAGGACTTAATTAAAGCAAAAAAACGCGGTTACTGGCGTCGGTTCGTCGATGGTTTGTCGCGAGAGACTTCCATGAGAACACTCTGGAATGTCGGCAGGAGAATGCGAAACGCGTCATCACCGATTAACGAAGACAAGGAGTACTCGGACAGTTGGATATTCAGCTTCGCGCGGAAAGTTTGCCCGGATTCGGTGTCGGTTCAAACCAACGTTCGTGATCGTCCGTCGGGTAATAACGAAATAGATTTCCCGTTTTCGATGGTGGAATTCTCACTTGCTCTCCTTTCATGTAACAATTCAGCTCCAGGAATGGATAGAATCAAGTTCAACTTGCTTAAAAATCTCCCAGATGTCGCGAAGAGACGCTTGTTGAACTTATTCAATCAATTTCTGGAGCACAACATTGTTCCGGATGACTGGAGGCAAGTAAGAGTTATCGCCATTCGAAAACCCGGTAAACCCGCGTCGGATTATAACTCGTACCGTCCCATCGCGATGCTGTCCTGTATACGGAAATTGTTGGAGAAAATGATTCTTTTTCGTCTAGACAAATGGGTCGAGTCGAATGGTTTACTTTCAGATACGCAATTTGGATTTCGGAGAGGCAAAGGAACGAGCGACTGTCTTGCGTTGCTTTCAACTGAAATTCAACTGGCCTATGCGCAAAAACAGCAAATGGGTTCAGTTTTCTTGGACATTAAGGGGGCTTTTGATTCTGTTTGTATCGATGTCCTTTCGGATAAACTCCACGATAGTGGGCTTTCACCAATTATGAACAACTATTTGAGCAACTTGTTGTCTGAGAAATATATGAGCTTTTCTCATGGAAACTCGACAACTTCACGAATTAGTTACATGGGTCTCCCCCAGGGCTCATGTTTAAGCCCCCTTCTTTATAATTTTTATGTAAAAGACATTGATGGTTGTCTTGATGAAAATTGCTCGCTAAGGCAGCTTGCAGATGACGGCGTTGTATCCGTTATAGGGCCAAGTGCACCGGACCTGCAAGGACCATTGCAAGATACCTTAGACAATTTGTCTACTTGGGCTATGAAGCTGGGTATCGAATTCTCTCCGGAGAAAACTGAGTTGGTTGTTTTTTCTAGGAAGCATCATCCTGCACAGTTACAGCTTCAACTAAAGGGTAGAACAATCACTCAAAGTATATCTTTCAAGTATTTAGGTGTCTGGTTCGATTCCAAAAGCACATGGGGAAAACATATTGCGTATGTGAAACAAAAATGCCAACAAAGAATCAATTTTCTTCGTACAATCACTGGAACTTGGTGGGGAGCACACCCGGAAGATCTGATCAGGTTGTACCGAACAACCATCTTGTCGGTTCTAGAGTACGGAAGCTTCTGCTTTCAATCCGCGGCGAAAACACATATCCTGAAGCTGCAACGGGTTCAATACCGTTGCCTCCGAATCGCGCTTGGCTGTATGCACTCGACGCATACGATGAGCCTCGAAGTACTCGCGGGTGTTCTCCCACTGACAGATCGTTTCGCGGAACTGTCCTTCCGATTTCTTATCCGTTGTGAAGTAATGAACCCATTAGTAATAGAAAACTTTGAGAAGCTGCTCGACAGAAATCCTCAAACAAGATTCATGAGTCTCTATTACGAGTACATGACGCTGGAGATTGGCCCTTCTTCATTCAATTCCTCTCGTGTTTGCCTCCAAGACTTTTATAGTTCCTCTGTAAATTTTGATCTGACCATGTTGCAAGAAATCCGTGGAATACCAGATCACCATCGATCGATGGTTGTTCCCTTAATTTTTGCAAACAAGTACCACCATGTTAGTAACAATAAGAGTTTTTTCACAGATGGGTCAACTATAAACGCTTCCACTGGATTTGGAGTATTCAACGAATTTCATAGCGCCTCATATCAACTGCAAAAACCCTGTTCCGTATACGTTGCGGAACTAGCAGCCATATTTTACGCAGTAGAGCAAATTGCCTCACTACCATCTGATCACTATTTTATTTTTACTGATAGCCTTAGCTCGTTGGAGGCTATTCGATCAATGAGGCCGATGAAGCACTCCTCGTATTTCCTGACCGAAATCCGAGCAAAATTGAGTACTTTATCTAACTGCTCCTATACTATCACCTTAGCTTGGGTCCCATCTCATTGCTCAATTCCGGGTAATGAGAAAGCGGACTCGCTAGCTAAGGTGGGCGCTATGGAAGGCGATATTTTTGATCGACAAATCGCCTTTGCGGAATTTTTCTCAATTACCCGTCAGCACGTCCTCACCAACTGGCAACAAAAATGGAATGAGAGTGATCTGGGAAGATGGTTACATTCTATTCTCCCACAGGTGTCGAACAAGCCATGGTTCAAAGGATTGGACATGAGCCGTGACTTTATACGTGTCATATCAAGGCTCATGTCCAATCACTACTCGTTAGACTCGCATTTCTTCCGAATCGGGCTCGCAGGCAGCAATTTGTGCGCTTGTGGTAGTGGCTATCACGATATCGACCACGTGCTTTGGTCATGCACCCTACATTGTGTTGCTAGATCCGAGTTATCCGCATCCCTCAGGGCCCGAGGAAAACAACCTATGCGGCCCGTTAGAGACATCTTGGCGAGCCGAGATCTCGAATATTTTAATTTAATTTATGTGTTTTTAAAACGGATCGATCTGAGGATTTAGTAGTTAGTGTCATCTTGTGTTCCCCCAAGTTGTTAGCTGCCCATCGGTGTACCCCCATGTTTGTCTTTTTCGTCAGTTGGTCGCTTAGTTCGAGATAAAAAGCACATTGCTCTCCAAACCTTGTGTTCTCAATCCCTACCCTGCCATCCATTTGTTACGATTTGTTACCCCTAACCTCGAGATAGCCGCGAGTAATCGGCCCCCGCTTTACTAACGTTAGTTTTAAGAAATATTGTCATCCAAACAATGAATATCGGCTCCGCAAAGCTACGGCAAATGAGCCTGGAAAAATAAACGCATTTAAAAAAAAAAAAAAAAATAGTAAATACCGATAAATACCGATTTTTTAATACATTTGATACCGATAAGCTTAAAAACAATCTGGCAACGTTGTCTGATAGAGGTACCAGACATGTTTTGCACTGCACTGTCCTCTGCGAACAATTAACGGAAAACAGATTATGCGTAGTTTCCGATAGATGTCACCGCAAACAACAGCAGTGATATCTGATGGAACATCAATGCAGAAGCTTGACAAAATGATTAATAGGTTGAGAAAAGGGACTTACATTACCCTTGCTCTACTCAGCTACGCGCCCTACTACCGTCATTCATCGTCGGCTGATATTTTGTAAACCATCTCATTCTTCCGTAATTTTTTGGCTGTTTTTACTATTCCAATGGAATACCTCGGATGACCTACTGAAGCTGAAAATCAGAGGCAAGGCGTTGCACTTTCTTGAAATTCAGAGCACTAATTTACCTTTGGTTGTTGCAACTTGTTCACCCGTCACAGGTAATACTTACAGAAGACGTATCGTGCAAATTTAACTTAATTTTAGAGAGCAAATCTTCGTACATTGTTGGCAACAGGCCATTGGTTAAAGTGTTCCTACTTGGAAGAGTGTACGAGGAACATAACATCTGTACAAGTTGCTTAAACTCGACATCTTCTGCCAAAGAGAGTGGATGGTACTCCTTGCAAATAAAGTTCAGCACTTGAATATCGATGTTTCGTCGTTTGTTTACTGGAAGAGGTTCAATAACTTCCACATAGTTTGTGAGCAACTTCTGAGAAACTGGTTCAATCGGACGCATGGAAGCAGCACATGTAGCAGCACTTCCACCCTCACTTGATGCAATTTGCGCGTTGCTCTCACGAGAAATACTCGATGAAGAGCTCTGTCCGTATCTTGTCTCGGAAACATCGTCTTGGTTAATGGTGCTGCTCCTGTCCATAGGAATCGAATGTTGTTTGTTTCTCAAATGCCGTTTTAAATTTGCACTGGAACCGGAAGACGTAGACTTCTCTGACGTTTGTGAATTGCACAAGTCTTAGTGCAGAACTTTGGGTAAATTCAAAGGTTTTCTTGCCCTATTACTTATAATTTACCCCAAGTTCTGCACTAATACTTGTCCATTTCACAAACGTCAGAGAAGTCTATTGCTATTGTAGAATATATGAAAAAGGTCGAAAGGGACAAAAGGTCTAATAAACATACCAGTAGAGCTATCAAGCGGAAAGATGAAGGATGTACCTAACAACTTACATCAATCAAACCGTTAATTGGTGGTTATCAGCCAAAATTGTTTTTCAATTTTATATATTTCAAATAACTTTCATTAAACAGATTTTTGCTTCCATTCACATAGTACATTTAAAGTGCAACGTACAAAAGCCATTTTTCACCATCATACCAACTAGCAGCGGAGATACAAGGGGGCGCATTTTGCTCGCTATGGTCATTTTATCCCCATTTTCCCCTTACCTAAGGGTGGAAACCGTGCTGGAAAATCCCGACATTTAGTATGTGATGATGATGGTGACATTTGACTTGCCATATTCAACTTTAGGTGGTGGTTCATTTTTAGAGCAAAAAGCGAGGAGAAGCTAAGTGGTGTGTCATGCAATTTGCATACGTGCTAGGGGGAAATTACGGCTCACTTTTCATTTTTCACTGAAAGCCTCTCGGTAATTTTAATTTCAGTAAATTAATTGTTATTCAGAGGTAAGCTGCTCGCTTTCTTCTTTTTTTTTTGTTTTCCACCACCACTACGCGCAGTTGTCGCACCCGTTAATCGTTTTACGAGGCACCATAATGTTTAATTTAAATGAATAAATAGGCCGACCGCTCGGCTTTTCACTCGCAATTAAGGTGAATAATGGGGAATATCGTTGGAAAAATTAGCATACTTTTGTACCTTCGGATGGTTTTTCGCGGAAAAGTGGAAATCTCGGCCTTTGTTCCACGTATTCGGAGAATTTGTTAACAAAGGAAACTCCCATTTACAAGCAAACAAATCCAACGCTGCAAAATCAGGGACGACGAATGAAGAAGGAAAGAAATTCAATTGGACACGTCCTCCATACGGACGGGTAAGGAAATTGAGCACACAAACTGGACCCAATCAAAAGCGGTGAACGTCCGTCGGTTGATTGGTTGGTAGCTTCGGCGGTCAGAGTGCAATTCGATACGATTGAACGAATAAACATACGAACGAACAAACGGTGAGCATGTGCGATTGTGTACCGGGTGCATGATTGGTTTGCACCTTTCTTTGGGTAAAAAAGGATGTGTTGCTACCTTTGATTGTCAAAATCTTTCGCGTTTCATAATCTAGATGGATCTTTTGGAAATGTGTTGGTGCAATAAATACACATAACAAGTGCAAGGATTTTGAGGATAAACGGAATTAGAAGTGACGTCTGAGACAAATACTCCCTTTTCTGTAAAAATATTAACTGTAAAATAATCAAGTAATTTTGAGTAAGCAATTATAAAAAAAGTATTAGAAACATAAATATCATAAAATTACCCTATTCAATATATTGTTTCTATGAATCCTGATGAATGTGGGTGTCTTAGTGGAATACCTCCATAAAGATAGGGAGAAGGATTAGTAATTTCCATTTAATTCCACTACCTTATTTGCTTATCCTTGACAGATACGCGTATTTCGTTTACAATGTGCAGACTTCTTCAGTGTCTTGTAATAAGAAGACGAAATACGCGTATCTGTCAAGGATAAGTAAATAAAGTAGTGGATATAATGGAAATTACCAATCCTTCTCTCTATCTCTAATTTTTTTTTTAATATTTTTTTATCAAAAATATAAAAAAAAATATAAGCTGGACACTTAAAAATTAACAAAAACCGAAGAACAACAACTTTTGGTCAAATTTAAAGCGTGAGTCATTTTATGTCTGGACTAGCAATGGGCGATCTAGGATCGAATCACAAAAGATCGATTCTTTTGGCTCGATTAATCGATTTTTTGAATCGATCTCAAACACGACAAAAATTGACTGGATCGATCCTTTTCATTCGATTTTTGTATCGATCAAAAAAAATTCAGTGCATTTGCATTTGCAATTCTATATTGATTTTTTTTTTGTCTTCACCTTTGCACATCACTTGCCTTGAACATAAATTCTGCAAACAACCAGTGTGACAGTTCAGTAGAAAAGAACGAAAATCGTCATAGGGGCATATCGGCAGAATAACAAAATTTTCTTGCATCAGCCTGTTTTTCCGACGTTCTGTCGATCCTTTTCAAGCATGGGAGAAAATCTATTGTAAATATCCCTATGTATACCCCATTGCTCGAGACTATTTATCAAGTGTTCCGTCAGAGGAGCTATTGTCTTAAACTGGTGCAACTACATAAAATCTATATCGGCTCAATGCAAAACGCATGGCTCAATTAGACTTTTTTGATCCCACTCGGATAAATTTTGGGATATTTGAATTAAGTACTTTCCGTACTAACCTGCTTTTACACTCCGACCATCTAATCGTTTTGTTTCATATGTTAATTTTTCGTTTTTTAAATCGTTCATTTAATACCAATAAAACGAATATTATAAACTATTAAATCAAAATCATTCACCTAATCAAGTATCCTGAGCAAAAACTTCCACATGTCAAATGAAATCAAAATAGTAATTTACTATATTCTCATCACGTAGGTATGTAACACTCACAACTTTTACTGCGTACGTACTACACAATTTATTTCTAAATGATGTCAATCATCACACTAAATGACTATTATAAGTGAAATGTCATAACAAGATAGCTTATAGAACGAAATATCGACTTTAGATTGAACTTGGCGTTAATCTTCACCAACTTTCCTATGATCCGTTATATTTGAAACATTTTTGTGTCATTTTGAAAAATGAATCGATCCAAAAGATCGCTTCAAAAAGATTGATTCAAAGTGATTGATTAAATCGGATTTTCAAAAAAAAATCGATTCGCTTAGATCGATTCTTGCTTCAAGATCGCCCAATGCTAGTCTGGACGCACTGTTTATTTTACTGCAGTGCACTTAGCGGTTGGATCTGGAATGTTTAGACACCAGTTTGTTTTGAAAAGTGCTGAAAAGTTCGTCACGATTCATTTTGATTAAAAGTAGTTATGCTTGATGGAAGCCGCGAACCAAAAATTAGCTTTGGACACCCACTTGGAAAATCCGACGTGGTCAGGTTCAGAAATCGCGAAGTCGTTGAAATTGTCTAAATCGACCGTGCGCAGTGTTCTCAAACGAATCCGTGAGATCATAGCAAGCGTTATAGTGGAACCAAGGATCGGAAGCTGCATTTGAAGGTGTTGAGAACGGTTAGGGCAAACCCAAGGCTGTCGGATTATGATATCGCCAAGAAATTCATTGCCAGCCAAAGCACCGTCAGAAGGATTCGTCAACGAGAAGGATTTCGATCTTTTCGGGTCAGCAAGCAACCAAACTGAAGCAGAATGTAGTGCCCGAAAGTTGCACAATGAGGTACTTACAAAGTACGAAGGGTGCATCCTCATGGGCGATGAAACGTAAGTGAAGATGGATTATGGGTAGCTTCCTGGACAAAAGTTCTATAAAGCCACTGGTCGAGGTGATGTCCCTAGCAAGTTAAAATTCGTTTTTGCCGATAAATTTGCAAGAAAGTTTATAATCTGGCAAGGTATGTGCAACTGCGGACAAAAAATCCAGGTTTTCGTGACAAAAAAGACTTCCCAAATGTACAAGCAGGAGTGCCTGAAAACGTACTTAATAAGGCTCACAATGGAACTGTAAAGTTTTGGCCTAATTTGGCAAGCGGAGAAGTTCTACAGTGGTATCGAGACAACGGGGTAGATTCCTTCGAAAAGGACATCAATCCACCCGTGTGGTCGTTGGGGGCGTGTGCGTTCGAATTTGGCGATGAGTGTGCAAAATGTTACGCAATTTCATCCTCCTTATTCGCACGCGCCCGAGGATCGGAGGCAAATGCTACATCAACATGTTCCGTCTAGAAATGATTCTCTGATGACTGTGTTGGGGATGCAGCATATGCATGTACGTAATTGGATGATTTGTTAGTTATTTCGACGCTTTTGGACAATGCTTAACATTTACCACCATTTCAAAAGTTTCTGGTTAAAAATCACCAGTCGAAATCAATGTGGAAAACATTTCTGATCGATTGGTGATAAAATTATTGAAATTGGTCCTGGGCCAGCTGAGATATTAACGTTCAAAATCTTTCATAATTTCGTTACATGTTACCTTTTCGGTTTTCACAAAGTGTACCCCCATTTAGAAATCACAGACGTGATCCTACGTCAAAAATGACTTGCCACATACCATCTGAGGTTTATATGGAAATTACTATGGGAAACCACTTTTTTGTTCATAAGTATCTAACAATTCAACATGTCGCTCTGCTTTAAAAAATGATAACAGTGTTGAAAAACGATCTATCGCAAAGTTGTAGCTGAGGGGGATGGGGGCAAGAAGACTATACGGGCGAGATGGGCCACCGTGCGTGGGGCATAATACCTATTAACGCAATCTATTTTTTTTACAAACTTGTTGAAAATGCTTCTAATATGCATCTCCATTAAAACCGTATCAAAACTCAATTACTTGTCTAAGATAATAATGGAAATGTAACATTAGCTCAAAATCTCTAGAATATTATAAGATATGCAGTTAAGAAAACAAGCATTGCATTCACTGTATTACATTTTACTGATCCGCTGGTTCTTCAGCGAGCAATACACGTAACTATTGCTAAAAGAACTTATGTTTCTTTTTCACATGATTCCTGAATGTTATTTTTTAGTGAAAATCTGTCAAAACGTTAACTTTTACTAGGGTACTCAAATTGCCCCGTATGGTTGTTGATCGGAGCAAAAACTGAAATTTTTCAAACATAATAATTTATTGAGTCTCTCATATTTTATCCATATTTTCAACATTGTTTATTATCAAACATATTCCAAAGCATGAGCATAATCACAGCTATCATACATTTATGAATGTTTTTCATGTGTTATGATGTGTTTTTCTTAGGGAGACCATATTGCTCCTATCTACCCTAGAACTTTTTAACAGTGCAATATGGAAAAAGCCTAGAAGACAACGATCAAAAAGTTATAAACTTCAAATGGTTTGTGCCTCAGTGTTCACTCGGCTGTCGACAAAAGCAGGCCACTCTCGATGTGTGCTACGCGATCGTCTGTTTTCTCGGCAGCAACCATTGTGTGGTCCTCCTCATTGTTCTTCATCAGCAGTTCTTTTGGTCGATGCGTCGTCGACTTTGGAAAGCAACCGTTTCGTGATGAGTGTGTGAGTGCTGACCACGTTTTGCGTCCATTGCTGCAATGGACGCGCTCTGACCCTCGTTGGCGTACAGCAATTTGCCATACAATGAAACTACTGGAAGCGGCTCCAGTTCTGATGGAGGAGGCTTTTTGGATAGCGGAAGATAAAGTGTTTATTGTGTTGTACCTTTTGACTATAGTTTTAAGATGTATTGTATAGTGACCAAGAATCCTCGGCTCTGTAAAGTTAATTCGGTTGAGCCTTATCAAATAAATAAATTAATAAACAAATGGTTTGTGCCAAGTTAGTTTCTTACCAAATCAATTCAAATCTGGAACCGTTTGAGCACTGTGGAGCGTTATTTTCGGCATCTTCAGAACTTTAGCCAGCTTGGAACCGGACCACTCCGGATTCTCCAGGCCATGCTTGGCATACACATCTTTGGTCACGAACTGCTCATTTGCAAATAATTTTGCACGCAGTTGACAAAAAATAGTTCTGTTTGAAGCAGTAGATCAGTGTTGGCTAAAATCAAGATCAGAAAATCAAAATCAGCAATCTTTCAAGATCAAGATCACCTAAAATCACACGCCCCAAGATCACAAGCTATCATCACCACGAAAATCACACGTGATTTTCGACCAATATCAGCCGTGATTTTCGATTCTCAAAATCAACCAGCATCAATATCAACCAAGATCAAAATCTTCGAAAACCATAGGATTAGAACGTATGTGAAATTCTAGAGTTTGGGCAATTCCGAAATTCAAGTCAACATTCCGGATGAAATTAAAATGGTGGATTTCAACCCTAGATGGCTCCCACAAATCCAAGATGGCTAACCAATATCCAATATGGCGGCCCCTGGACAGGGAATATGCATCTAAACCCATGCAATATAGGTATCTGCGGAATGGGCTCGATGATGGGAAGTGAAAAATTGACATCCGCTGCCATTTTGAAATCCAAGATGGCAGACCAAAATCCAATATGGCGGCCCCGGACAGGGAATATTCATCTAAACCCATGCAATATGGATATCTCCGGAATGGGATCGATGAGGGGAAGTGAAAAATTGAGATCCGCTGCAATTTTGAAATCCAAGATGGCAGACCAAAATCCAATATGGCGGCCCCGGACAGGGAATATTCATCTAAACCCATGCAATATGGATATCTCGGGAATGGGATCGATGAGGGGAAGGGAAAAATTGAGATCCGCTGCAATTTTGAAATCCAAGATGGCGGCCCCTGGACAGGGAATATGCATCTAAACCCATGCAATATGAGTATCTACGGAATAAGCAAGATGAGGGGAAGTGAAAAATTGACATCCGCCGCCATTTTGGAATCCAGGATGTCAGACCAAAATCCAATATGGTTGCCCTCGGACTGGGAATATGTATTCAAACCTATGCAATATGGTTATCTGCAGAATGGGCTCGCTAAGTGGAAGTGGAAAATTGACATCCGCCGCCATTTTGGAATTCAAGATGGTGGATATGGTGGCACCGGACAAGAAATATGCATCTAAACCCATGCAATATGAGTATCTACGGAATAAGCAAGATGAGGGGAAGTGAAAAATTGACATCCGCCGCCATTTTGGAATCCAGGATGTCAGACCAAAATCCAATATGGTTGCCCTCGGACTGGGAATATGTATTCAAACCCATACAATATGGGTATCTGCGGAAAGGGCTCGATGAGGGGAAGTGAAAAATTGGCATCCGCCGCCATTTTGGAATTCAAGATGGCCGACCAAAATCCAATATGGCGACCCCCGGACAGGGAATATGCATCTAAACCCATGCAATATGGATATCTCCGGAATGGGATCGATGAGGGGAAGTGGAAAATTGACATCCGTCGCCATTTTGGAATTCAAGATGGTGGACCAAAATCAAATATGGTGGCACCGGACAAGAAATATGCATCTAAACCCATGCAATATGGGTATCTACGGAATGGGCTAGATGAGTGTTGTTCTCAATAGTAGTGTAAACAAACCACTGTCAAAGATTTTCGATTCCCAACGCTAGAGGCGTGCTAGCGGCGCACTAGGGGCGTACCAATTTACTTTTAGTCAGGCGTTATTTCAAATTTTGCATCAGTCTAATGATCATAACTCCTTCCATGCGGATCTCAATTTTATTTAAAAGCTCAATATTCTCGTGAAAATCTGTCTGCAATAAGGCAAACGTTATCGTACATACATACCATATGGGTAAAATTTCTATCCATATGATGTTCGACCGCCAGGTTGGCAGTCCGGTCATACGACATTAGAGGCTGATTTTCCTGATTTACTTCAACGACGTGAATCTAGTAATTGAGGGACCACGATTATCTTACACAGATGACCTGTCCAAATGCTCGGTTATCTCTTTTTCGCGCATGTTCATGTGTTATGTTCAAGTATGTTTTGTTATGCACTGAAATTGAGCGCGTCAGCCAAGTTAAGGACCTAGGTGTGATTTTGGATACACAACTCTCTTTCAAGCAGCATATCTCGTATGTCGTCGACAAAGCTTGCAGAATTCTACGGTTTATATTCAGGATTGCCAAAGACTTCAATCGTTGTACTGCTCCTTTGTCTCGCTCCATATTAGAATACTGCTCGGTTGCCTGAACTCCTCACTACAACAACGGTGCCGAAAGAGTTGAGTCTGTTCAGCAACGGTTCCTACGCTACGTAAACTGCCGTGGACTGATCCCTTCCGTTTGCCTATCTACGTAAGTCGTTTGCAACTGATCCATCTGGAGCCTCTGTCGGTCCGAAGAGATGCAGCAAGGGCATTGCTAATTGCGGATATTTTGCAAGGACGCACCGATTTCCCTATTCTCTTTGAGTAAATGGACATCAATGTTCAACCCAGAGCCCTACGGAATAATTCAATGCTGCCATACAGCGAACTAATTTTAGCATGTTCAACGCAATCGGTGGTTTACAGAGATTCTTCAATAGGGTCTCCTCACTAATTGACTTCGACCTGACTCGCCAACTGCCTCGCCGGAGGTTTAGTTCTTTTTTTCTAGATTAGTTTAGTCTGTCTAGCAATGTTCCTTTTTTTTACGAGATGACTATTGATGTTTAGTTTTAGTACTTTCCATGTTTGGTTTAGGTTACATCATTGGGGCCAATGACGCCTGTTGATGTTTAGTTATAAATAAATAGATTAGATCCATCGAACGACTGCAACAAGTCCGGGATGGGTCAAGTGAGAGAACAAAGGTTCCATAGAATTCAGACGATTAATATGATTGTTTAATTTGTCGATGAGGACTGATAGAAACGTGTTCTTAATATTAAATAATTTGAATCACTAGTTGAAGCCTCGTAAAAACTAGTTTGCTAGTGATTAATTTTGAATTCACAGTATCAAATGAACCTGATTTGTCCTCTATTTAGCTTCTTTCTCTCTGTACGGGACATAACACCACTGCAACCAGTATTTTGATCTATTGCAGTATATCTCGTGTCCTTAGGTTAGTACATGTCGTATTACCAACCGGTGGAAACTAACGATTTTAAATTGGCTCACTGCTTGACTAGCCTATTGGTCCCAAGCAAATCGATTAACATACCCCATTGCAGTCGAAATTCTAGTACTACACAATGTTTGTTTTGATTCACTATGAAAGTTTGACAGATAAAATGAGGGGTTCGTGGATTTTCCTATGTTTCGAGGGGTGCATCGATTAGCTTGGGACCGAAGAGAGTACCAGAGCTGAGCCAAAAAGTTGAGCATGTGTCTTCGGGACTTTCTGGTCTTAGAATTACCTCTATGGTATTACTCCATCACTATTTAGCTTACAGGTTGTACCCCTGTCTCAACAGGAACGTTATTACAGAGAGAAGAGTATTAGAACACCTGATTAGTGATTAATCGGGTCCACTTTATTGTGAGTTTAAATATGAGTAGTCGGCATAGACGATGTAAATCATCTATTTAAGCTATGAAGCGTCGGCTGCGATCTTTTCTCTAATTCCTTCCACAACACCATAAAAGACCAAGCCAGCAATCGATACCGCCATAGTTTTATTACCATCATCAATCTTCAATAAGCACTGCTATCAGCTATATTTGTCTTTGATGTCTTTGATCATTCTTTTTTCATAAATTTTGCATCACCAAATAAGGCACTTCCCCTTGCAGTAAAACCATCAAACCAAATCCACCGGACAATCATTTATGCATACAGTGCTATCATGTGTAAAAATAATGCAAAATATATTGGAGCCTTTCTATGGAATTCAATAGCCTCTATCTTGGGGAAAATATCACTTGCATCGCTAACCTCACGACCAGCGACGACGACGGTGGCTTCACTCTATCAAATAGGAACATAGTGCCATTATTGCGATGCGTGGCGGTCCAACCAAGCCTCCCACCACCCTCCCTCTCGGCACACTGAGTCGAGAACAGTGCATATATAAATAGCCACAATCAACATAATGGAAATATCAATTTACACTTGGCTGGAATATTGAATCGTCATCGAGTCGTCCCGACCGGGCTGACCTCTTTCTCGTAGCCGCGTCGTGCCACATCGTCATATCTTTGTTCCACACATTGTAGCAGATGCCGGTAGTTGGAGCAGGAAAAACAATGTTGTTTTCCATATTTCTCCACAGGATAATGGAAGTCGCACGAGTCCCGCTGTAGATAGAGCTATCTGCAGTCTCTCACATATGCCCCGAGGGGACTTGATGATGGTGGCGAAACTTGGCACACGTCCTCTTGGTCGTTGCATGCTGCATCCATGGGGCATTTGGCTTCTTTTTTATTCAACGCGCTCAGCTCCTCCGCAGTCAGCGTGTGTGTGTGTATGTGTGTGTAGAGCTTGTGGTCAGCACTGGATCGGTGCAGGCTACTGGAATGGGTGGGCGTCGTCCGACGGATGAAGGAGGATTTGCACTTTCAATTTAATTTACGTTGAAATATGAGAGCATTAATCTGCTCCGGAGGATGCGAGGGATGCCGAGCGAGTGTATTATGAAGGATTATGGTCTAATAATTCATTAGAGATAATAGAGTGTGGCAGAAGCGACACGATGGGATGGGGACGTGCGCGAGGATGACAAAACAACGACGTTGTCTGGTATGCAACATGAGCTTATTCCCAGTCACTAGATGCTGTTGCTATTCGTAGACATCGCTGTCGCTGTCTGTCTCCATATTCGACGACAAGAAGTTGCATCCAGGAGATTGTTTGTTGTATCGACTAATATGACATTGTATCGAGTTAAGATCGTTCACATAAACCTTTATCAAAATGGGATTACATGTCCTTACATCATGCTGCAGCAGGGTACGTGACCTTGCGAATGGCACTCGAAAGGCGCGTGTTAATGCGAAGTACTGACTGAATCCAATTAGCCTTAAAGCTCCATCGAAGAAGAAACGATGGCGACGACAACGAAGGCGGAGATTGCTATTAAATTAAATTTCTCAACGATAAAAGCCATACGTACCTAAACTATGCGCATATGAATACACTATAATATCAATAAACTATAAATTGCTATTTGCTGCTCTGGCAGGCAGCGTGCGCTACGGAGCCTCAGAGCAAACTTTCTCCATTACCTGCGCCGCACAGCATCAAAAGCGTTATTAATTTGTTCCCCTTGCAAACCTACAATTGCCACTTCTCCATGATCGGTTAAAGGACCTTTATTAAAAGTTCCAAGTGCATACATGTACAATAACGCAATCTTAAGAACTTCCGAGCATTGCAACCTCCTACGTGTTTGCTCACTATCTTTGGCCGGTCGGTCGGTATGGCTTCTTGACTTCAGTAATGGAAAATCTTACTGCTGCATGGAACGTAAGGTTGGCCAGTAGAGGTGGATCGTGATGATGGCGGTCGGTAGCGGTGGTAGAACATGTGTACAGTAATTATAAGCCGGCTCGTTCACAAACTTCTACTTACTGGGATTGGAGCTATGTGATGCACGAAATCATTGCTCTTCTCGAAACTAGGTACCCCCTTACAAATGCCAATAAATGAGCTGCTGCAAGGGCAAGGTTGCCAAACATATTATTTTGCAAAGGTTAGATAGAGTGCTTCATTTTGAAAAAGTGATAAATTTATTATAGGGTGGCCTAGATCGACCCAGTTTCCCAAAATATGAGTCCATGCAAAACATAGTAAAGATTGATGAAGGCTTAGAGGTCGCGCCAATGGATTGATAATCTAAATAGAATCGGCTCCTCCAGTTTTAGTCATTTTCTAGTGGTTTTCTACTATTTTATAGTCGTGAAACAGCGTTAAGGCTAGTTTAGTGTTGAAGAAATAATAATCCAGAGCCTTTGTTTTGCCTACTAAAGAAGAAAACTTAAAAAGTGTAAACATTTGTTTGAATGATTTAGTAACAGAAAATGGCGTTGGCTAGTGTTCTGTTCTTTTTCTACGTCGTAGCGCTTCAAATCGATCGCTTGTCTTGCAGATCTGGATTTCTAGGCGATTCTGAAAGGAAGTTAGAAACACAGTATGGATAAGTAGGAAGAAATCTGCACGTCAAATCACAGAAGCTTGTAGAGATACACCTAGTGGGGTCTGTTCTCTGAGAAACTTTGCGATCACGTCGAATCAGGTGGACTCCGCAATAAACAAATTGAAATACTCTGTTTCCAGTCCGACACTTTTCAACATATCATTACGGAAACGTAGTTTTCCCACAAGCTGGAAAACATCGGTCATGTTCCCCGTGTTTAAAAAGGGGGATCAACAGAACATCGAGAATTACAGAGGAATAACTTCGTTGTATGCTTGTTCGAAGGTTTTCGAAATCATAATAAATGATGTACTTTTCGACTCCTGCGAGAATTATATTTCTACGGATCAGCACGGTTTCTACCCCAAAAGATCAACATCTACCAATCTCGTCCAGTTTACTTTGTTTTGCATACGCAACATTGATGCTGGTGCTCAGATCGACTCCGCATACACTGATTTGAAGAGTTGACCACGGAATATTACTGAAACGTCTAGGAAGAATTAGTGTCTCTGCGGATCTTGTTAGCTGGCTTGGATCATACCTTACGGATCGTAGCCTCACCGTTAATATTGGATTTGAATCTTCGAAACAATTTTCAAACTTATCTGGCGTGCCACAGGGTAGTAACCTGGGTCCTTTGTTATTCTCACTCTTCATCAACGAGCTTTCTCTCGCACTACCATCTGGCTGCCGTGTGTTTTACGCTGATGACGTCAAAATATACATGATCATTAAAGGTATCGAGGACTGCTATGCTCTACAATTGCTGCTGAATAGTTTTGCTGATTGGAACATGCTGACGTTGAGCATCCACAAATGTAACGTTATATCGTTTCATCGCAAGCTCAACCCGATTACGTATGATTATTCAATTAATGGTCAGTCCCTTGAGCGTTGTCTTCAAGTTCGTGATCTTGATGGTGTCATCGTGGATTCAGCGCTGATATTCCGAACGCACTACAATGATGTTATCTGTAGAGCCAACCGAAAGCTGGGATTTATGTTCAAAATATCCCGCGAACTTATCGATCCTCTCTGCCTCCGGTCTCTGTACTGCGCACTGGTGCGATCGATTCTGGAATCCAACTCTGTAGTATGGTGTCCGTACTAGTCAACCTGGACTGGTAGGATCGAAGCAATTCAGAGAAAATTTGTGAGATATGCCCTACGACGCCTTCCGTGGCGAGATCCGTTAAATCTACCACAATATGGAGATCGATGCAGATTATTGGAACTGCAGACGCTTGAGCAGAGACGGAATTACGTTCCTGGATTCAGCACTGACCTTCCGATCGCACTACAACGGTATTATCTGTAGAGCCAACCGACAGCTGGGATTTATGTTCAAAATATCCTGCGAATTTACCGATCCTCTCTGCCTCCGGTCGCTGTATTGCGCACTGGTGCGATCGTAGTATGGTGCCCGTACCAGTCAACCTGGACTGGTAGGATCGAAGCAATTCAGAGAAAATTTGTGAGAAATGCCCTACGACGCCTTCCGTGGTGAGATCCGATAAACCTACCACAATATGGAGATCGATGCAGATTATTGGGACTGCAGACACTTGAGCAGAGCCGGAATGATGCCCAAGCCACAGACAAACAGACGTAACTCTTAGAAAAACTTGTTCTTGAATACATAGTATCTCAAAACATATAACCTCAGTAACGACATCTCTCTGGCTTCTCGCGGAAAACAAGCTTGCTCGCTAACTCGTAAACAATATTGCATAGAAGTTCTATAGAATATATAGAAACGTCAAAGTGATCCGATGCCAGCGCTGCGGCGAGTAGTTCGCGGAACTGATAATATTCAAATCAACCGTTAAATGCATGAACGAAGATACACAATGAAGAGTTATGTCTGTTTGTCCGTGCCCAAGCGGTGTTTGTAGCTAAACTTCTCACAGGAGAAACAGACGCACCAGTTATTAGGTAAACTTAACATTTACGTTCCTGATTACTGAATGATTACTTCGCCAACGGAACTTTTTGCTGCTTGAGCCCCGCAACTCCGATGATGGAGCTGATAGAATTTTATTTTTTTATGTTTTTGACTACAGTTGATATTTGAAGCCATGTTCACTTTATGTTATGTTCACGGATGTGCTTGTTTTGTAATGTTTGTACTGTATTGTGAAACGATATGGGGCTTTTACGCCATTAAAATTGGCTTTTCCCCATCACATTTATTAAGACGACAAAAAGTCAGATGAATAAATAAATAAATAAATAAAAAAACACAATTTTAATAAAAATGTGTTAACTTTTACTCTTAAAAGGGTATTTAACTGTTACCGTGAAGCGTAGGATTTGTTTTCGTTTTGTTGTTTCATCAACTACCGCTTTTGGAAACTGAGTAGAAAATCGTGGGTTTTCTCCAACTCGGGGGCAACTTGACATCTCCAGTATATTGCCATTGTACCCCGAAAATTTGGTGCTGGTGGTTCTGTCAAACTCACAAATTTCAGAAGTGTTATCTGAATAGGGCGAATTCGGAAATGATGTACTGTAAATAAAATTTATTTATTAACAAATAAAAGTTTGAAATGCATCTTATTGTCGCACGCCCGCCAAACCGGACACGCGACGTCCGACGACAAAACTAGTATTAACGACATAGAAACTCCAGTGATCCAAGCGACTGATATCGGTTTGATTCTCAGTAGTATGTACAATACATAATCAGTTTATGAAACTTTTTTTTATTTGGTGTATCGTATGTATTTGAGCAGTACATAACCAGTAGCATATGATTTGTAAAACAAAAATGAATGATTGTCATCGTCAAATTGTTTCGCTTCCTATGTCTCACGGCACAAATTTCTACTCACAACATTCTTCCCAACAAACAATTTGAATTGATCAACAGCTGAATAAGCTATTTTTTATCTGAAGGTGCTTACGTTTGCCTAAATAAGCTCTTATTCAACATTCAATGTTTGTTGGGTTTTTGACGGTCTCCTATTCACCAAGAGTGTTTAAATCTATCGCTAAGTTTCTATTAAAAAGGCGTAGGTATAAAAACAATTTTGTAACTTCTTTGTGGATAGAATTCTTAATGCTTCCAAAGTTGTTAACATCCCAACAAACAATTTGAGTTGATCAACAGCTGATTAAGCTATTTTTTAGCTGAAGAAGCTTGTGTCTGAATAAACTCTTATTCAACATTCAATGTTTGTTGGGATGTTCCTCAAGCCAACGTTTTAAATAAAAGTCTATGCACATAACCTGAACTCCAAGAAAGGCTCTGATAAGTTTACAGATCTGTAGAAAATATCATACGGGATTCGGAAAGTTCTTAGCACTTCAGGGCAAGAACTTGAGGGAAGTTCCAAAAAATTTAGGAAATTTCAACGAATTTCAAGAAAATTTCAACGCATTTCATGAAAATTCCAACGGGTTTCAAGGCAATTCCAATTCATTTTAAGGAAATTCCAACGAAGTTTATGGAAATTCCGATAAATTTCAAAGAAATTCCTACGAATTTTAAGAAAAATCCTACAACTTTCAAGGAATGCCAAAAATTTCAAAAAAATTCCAAGGAATTTCAAGAAAATTCCAATGAATTTCAAGGTAATTGCAATGAAATTCTAACGTATTCAACCCAATTCACACAATTTCAAGGAAATGGCAACAATTGCAAGGACATTTCATGAATTTCATGAAAATTCATACGAATTTCAACAAAACTTCATTGAATTTCAAGGAAATTCATCAAAATTTATAGAAAATAACTAAGAATTTCAACAAAATTCAATCGAATTTTATGGTAGTTCCATAAATTCTTAAAGAAATTTCAACGAACCTCAAGGAAATTCTTAGGAATTTTAAGGAAATTTCAAGGATTTTCAAGCAATTTCCAACGAATTATAAGAAAATTCAAACAATTTCAAAGGAAATTCTTTCGAAATTCAAGGAAATTCCAATGAATTTCAAGGAGATTCCTATCCATTTCAAGGACATTCTTACGAATTTCTAGGAAATTCATTTCAATTTCAAGGAAATTCCAGCAGTTTAATGGAAATTCCAACAAATTTCAAAGAACAATAACTTCATGGAAATTTTTCGAATTTAAAGAAAATTCCAACTAATTCAACGAAATTCCCGATGCAAAAAAGATTGTGTTTTGCTGTGGCTAGCTGCGCGCACGCTGAGTAGATAGAAAGAAGATTGATGATGATTCTGAAGATTTCCTGCAAAAAGATGATGAGCGATGCAAGTAGATGCGACAAATGAAAGAAGATTTTTCGAAGATTGATTCGCTAGTGTGAGATTTTTTGAGCATCTAAACTTGAGATTTAGATGTGCCACCCACCTCGGAAATTCCAACGAATTTAATGAAATTCCAACAATTTAAAGGAAATTACATCAATCTCATGAAAATTCATACTTTCACTTCCAAGAAAATTCTACCGAATTTCAAATGTATTCCACAAAATTTATTACAAATTCCTACGAATTTCAGGAAAATTCGATAAAATTTTAAGGAATTTCCATTGAATTTCAAAGAAATTTTAACGATCTTCAAGGAAATTCCAAATAATTTCAAGGAAATTCCTAAGAATTTCACGAAAGTCCGACGAATTTTAAGAAAATTTCTATGAATCCTTCGAATTTAGAAAAAAAAATCCAAATGAATTCAATGAAATTCTAACATATCCAACCAAATTCCAACAATTTCAAGAACATCGCAACAAATTCAAGGAAATTTCAAAAATTGTAAGAAAATTCATACGAATTTTGAAAATTCTTAAAAATTTCCAGAAATTCAAAGTTTCATCAAGTTTCAATGAAATTCCGACGAAATTTATAAGAATTTTAAAGAAATGTCATAGAATTACAAGCAATTTCCAACGAATTTCAAGAAATTCCATTACATTGTATGGAAATTCCATCGATTTTTAAGGAGATTCCAACGAATTTAAAGGACATTTCTATGAATTTCTAGGAAACTCCAACAAATTTCAAGGAAATTTTAACGAAAATCATGGAAATTCCAACAAATTTCGAGGAAATTCCTATAGTTTCATGGAAATTCCTACGAATTTCAAGGACATTCCTACGAATTACAAGGAAATTCCTATGAATTTCAAAAAAGTCCTACGAATTTCAAGTAAATTCTTACGAATTTCAAGTTAATTCCTACGAATTTCAAGGAAATTGATGATTTTTTTCAGTTCAGTTTCAGAAATTTTGCATATCAGAAGAACACATACGGCCTAGGGAAAGCCTTCATCATCGCACAACTATGATCAAAAACATAATCTGAAGGCTGATTATATTCAAGAGCAAAATAAAATACAAGACAGAAACGTATTTTATTGCCATTTGATTATATAAGAAAATGAACCTCCATCAATCGGTTTCAATTCATTTTGATTTATTTCATTTCACCACGAAAATCATAAATTCGCTCTTTTCATATAACATGCTTGCCTGTTATTTGACATCCACACATGGGGAAACAAAAAGTTGATTTCCCATAGAAAAATACCATTACGGCGGTGAAGGACAATCCCTTTGTTTACGTTGTGTGGCGACATCTACTATTTGCAAGTGGGTACGTGAAACTAAGGTTATCTGTCACCTTGCCAGGGACTTGGTTTTCTCCCAAGCTCATTCTAAATATAAATACAATCATTATAATGGTCGCATCACCTGCTTAAACGAATCTTGACCCATACCCTGCCGTACCATCCAACTCCGTAGCCTCTATGGGGGCATTGGTGAGTCGCTGGCCTCTTATCAAGTAGATGTTACATCAACAATATCCTTCCTTTCCCCGTAACGGAGACGATGGGCGTGACCGGCAATGGTAATTATCATGCTTTTCTTGTTCTGAATTCTGTTTAAAAATCTATTCAATTCCAAATAGTTTTCCTTGAGCAATCAGAATAAGAACGTTAAAGTATATACACTGGAGTCACTTTTTACGCGTTTTTGTTTACGCGGTTTTTTTTACGCGGTTTTTTTTTTTTACACGGTTTTTTTTACGCGGTTAGTGCCGCTGAGTCGCAATTTACGCGGTACGTTTTTAACGATTTCTCAACAACGATACAACCTATCGACTTGATTACAATCACATTATCCGTTTCAAGCTATAGGTAATCGAATTGCATACTTTTTGAAAAATCACAATGTTTGGTGTAAATACAGAAATTTTTAAAATTTGTCTATATGGACCATAACCTGCTTTAATAACGAATGGCATCAAAATCCGATTTATAAAAAATATTTAAGCATGTGAAAAATCAAAATCTCGGTATTTTTTTTAACGCGGTTTTTTTACGCGGTACGTATCCCCCGCGTAAAAAGCGACTCCAGTGTACATGACAATAAGGCTGTCCACGAGACAGTTGCGATCAGCTGACTTTTTTTGTTTACCAAGAACTTTTGACAAACCACAGTAGAACTGACAGTTCACTCTTATATGAATTTCTGCTTTGTTTATGTTTACATTCAGCACCATTAACACCAGATCACTCACACACTCTTGATTTCTAGCAGTCAGTTCCACTGAGAAACGTCTCTTAGATCACCTTATTTCCAGTAAGCAATCTAGGGGCTGTTCATAAACTACGTAGACAGTTTAGGGGGGGGGGGGGGGGGGGCTTGACAATTATCCAAAACATATTATTTCCAAATCTGGCACGTATATAGTTTTGAAATTTGTTCAGCTGTATTAAAGGGTGATACGGTCAAAATTTGGTCAAGGGAAAACGCGTGTAAATCGGTGAAATCGTTTATTTAAAAAAATCAAATTAAATTTCTTTTTCAAGTTCAATTAGTATAAAATTCAGGAAAAATATTCAGTTAGGCTTCTGCTTTTCCAAATCCGAATTGCCGGGCCTTACGCTTGACCCCTGCCATCAGATTTTGTACAGCCACCTTGTCCACCTTCTTCGCCGCAGAAAGCCAGTTTGCCTTGAACTGCTGCTCGCCCTTAGCAGTTTTTTTGGTCTTCTTTAGGTTCCGCTTGACAATAGCCCAGTATTTCTCAATTGGGCGGAGCTCTGGCGTGTTGGGAGGGTTCTTGTCCTTGGGAACCACCTGCACGTTGTTGGCGGCGTACCACTCCATGGCCTTTTTACCGTAATGGCAAGATGCCAAATCCGGCCAAAACAGTACAGAACAACCGTGTTTCTTCAGGAAAGGCAGCAGACGTTTATTCAAACACTCTTTCACGTAAATTTCTTGGTTGACAGTCCCGGAAGCTATGAAAATGCTGCTTTTCAAGCCACAGGTACAGATGGCTTGCCAAACCAGATATTTCTTTGCGAACTTTGACAGTTTCATGTGCTTGAAAACATCTGCTACCTTTCCCCTTCCTTTTGCCGTATAAAACTCCTGTCCCGGAAGCTGCTTGTAGTCGGCTTTGACGTAGGTTTCGTCGTCCATTACCACGCAGTCAAACTTCGTCAGCATCGTCGTGTACAGCCTCCGGGATCGCGCTTTGGCCGTCGTATTTTGTTTATCATCGCGATTTGGAGTCACTACCTTCTTGTAAGTCGATAGTCCGGCTCGTTTTTTGGCTCGATGCACGGTTGTAGACGATACACCCAGCTTATTTGCGGCATCTCGGAGAGAGAGGTTAGGGTTTCGCTACCGGCAACTCTCTTTGTCGTCTCAGCGGCTTCCGGTTTTCGATTTCCCCCCGATCCAGACTTCCTGGCTGTCGACAAACGTTCCCCAAACACTTTAATTACATTTGTAACGGTTGATTTGGCAACTTTTAGCGATTTTGCCAACTTTGCGTGCGAGTAGCTCGGATTTTCGCGATGCGCGAGCAACATTTTGATACGCTGCTCTTCTTGCTTGGACGGCATTTTGACAACTGAAGAGTGAATTCCAAAATCAAAATAGGAGCAACATTCTACACACACACACCTTCAAAATGAGGGGTGTTCAGGTTTTTTAAATGCAAAATTGAAAGAAATACGTCAAGTTGATATTGACCAAATTTTGACCGTATCACCCTTTAAATCGATTTGAATGGACATTTCTTATCAATTTTGTTTCGAATACCTCTTGATTCATCTGCTGGGGCAAGCCAGCTGTACTCAAAGTTAATATTTTAGCTCCGAGTAAATTTGAGTAACTCATAATTACTCAAGAATGATCAAAGTAGTCTGGCCTTATGTATATTCATCAACAAATACAAACCACAGTGTGAATAAACATTATGTGTCAGAGGAGGAGGAGTATCAGAATTATTTTATTATATTCTTGATACAAATCCTTATTTAATCAATTGAATTCATTCACAGAATGAAATCTAAGAATTGTGCTTTGAAGGGAAATAAGGTAAAAAGTGCCATATTCGAATATGGCCTAACATGATAAATGTATCCGTATCACCCAGCTAGACGTAATTTATGAGGCCTTCATGTGCTTGGCAAATCAGAGGTTCTGCACGTCTACAATTGCAAATTGCATCATCTCAAATAGGAATGAATAAGTTGAGAATTCAAGATGGATGAGAGCTTGATTTGGTTTTATGGAAACTTAAAATTTTGAATCTGGCTATACGATGATAATGTATTGCATTCTATTAATCTCGGGTCGAACCTAGTGGCAATTATAAATGCTTATAGTTAAATTTTCTGAAAATCATGATAACCAGTAACCAAATGGATTATTTTTCTATACTTCTCTGAATGCCCAAGTATTAGTGCAGAACTATGAGGTTACTGCCTCAAAGTTCTGCACTAATGCTTGGGCATTCAGACAAAAGTTAGAGAATACTATTTCAAAGTATTCAACTTTCGAATATTCAAAATGTGGTCAATGTAACCAAATTTATCATATTTTGAATCTGCAAATGGTATGGTCAACGTCGACCGATAACAGCCTGCACTAGATTTGGATGAGAACGGCTTACAAAGGATTGTCACGAAGCAGTAGGAAGGTCATGGGATCTATCTATGGATGATTATCCAGTGTAAACCACATTTTTTCTCTTTATTTATACAGCTCTTCCACTTAGATGCCCACATTCATCAAGATTCACCTTTCAACAATGGGAAGCTGCAGAATTTAGGAATATTTATCACCGTTGAACGTCTTTCTTTGACAGTGGGGGAATAAACACAACCAGGTTGCTGTGTTACCGTGCATCGCTTGTTGAGCAACTCGAGTTACTCAGAGTTGCTCAAAATCAACTCAAATTTTACTCATGATCAAGAGCTGTCTTGCCCCCAGGCTGGCAGCACTTACTGGCCCTTACCGGCGACCAACTCATCTGCCCGCAAATGCAACAACGCCTAAATCTCAAAGCTCTCCGAACGTCCCCTCGAAAATGCAATCGAGATATGTATAAGAACAATCTTCAACTGGAACGTACTCACCAAATCAATACATCCGGGAGCAAATTCCCGATGCTTATTTTTCTCTCGCAAACCCGTCGCTCATTGAGATCGATAGATGCGCCTTTATTCCGCCGTTTGCTCTGATATGATTAATTTACTTATTAAAAGCTTTATAAACGTTGACTGTCTTCCTGATTCAGAACCAGAAGTTTGATCTAATAACGAACTGAATAAGTGTAATTTTCACATATATTGTCGCTTTAATTCGACTGTTTTCAATTGCTTTAATAAAATGCTTTATTAGACGTCTTATAAATGTTTCCTAGCTCCATTATTAGATTTCATTGCATTCCTTTACAATATTGCTGTATAGAGGTGAATACAGTCAGCAAAATAGCTCTTATTCCACTATGCGTCCAAGTTTTAGTTGAATGCTTTGTAAATGCTTTATAAACGACATATTAGATTCATTATTCCACAACACTGCCCAAAAACAATTCAGAGTCACAAATAAGCATATAGATTGAATAAATGCTTTATAACAGTGTACAATGCTGAATAAAACGGGTTGTCAAATAATGGCTCAGAAAACCTCATTGAGATCGATGATGCGCCTTTATTCCGCTGATTGCTCTGATTTGATTAATATACTTATTAAAATCAATACAAACGATGACTGTCTTCCTAATTCAACACCAGAAGTTTGATCTAATAACATATTGAATAAGTGTAATTTGCACATACATTGACGCTTTAATCCGACTGTTTCAATTGATTTAATAACATGCTTTATTATACGTCTAATAATTGTTTTCTAGCTCCATTACTAGATTCCATTGCATTGCTTAACAATATTGCTGAATAAAGGTGAATACAGTCAGCATAATAGCTCTTATACCACTATGCGTCCATGTTTTAATTGCATGCTTTATAAATGCTTTACAAACGGCGTATTCATTCATTATTCCACAACAGTGCTTCAGGGTAGCAAAAAAAAAAGAAATTGGTAGCATAGTGGCTACCGTTTCCGCTTTCCAAGTAGAAGGCCGCGAGTTCAATCCCAGCCTTAACCCTTTTTTTTATTTATGTTCTACTCCTAATTAATTTAAATCGCAATCATAAATCGTATCACTCACGACAACCAATTCATAGATCTATAGAAAAGAATAGCATGTGTGTGTATGTATGATTATGTATGTAATAAATTCGACAGAAATAATGACACAACAATCACTAACGAGAACAACCCTGCTCTGTGCCGTTCTTATTTTCGGATTAAATATCCCGTAGTTGAATAATCGCTTAATAAATGTATAATGATGTAATAATTAAACATTATTTCACATGAGAATCAAGCGTCTATATACACCTTTATACCATAGCTGTTTAAGGAAGCACAGATGTGTCTAATAAACGCTGAATAATCAAAAATTTGATCGAATAAGCTCTGTTACAACTCTTGTAAGTCGAATAAAAGCTTATCGACATACCTAATTCAACACCAAATATTTCGATGTTGTGGTTGAATAAATTCTCCAGATTTGTGTGAACAAAGCCTGAACAGAAGTTATTATTAAAAATAGTACAAGTATTATTAAGCATGAAATGGAATAAAATCGTTAAGAAGTCGTTTCTTCAATAGGCAATTGTTTGGTGGGTTGTAATTGATTATTGACAATTTATCTGAAATTTGGCCATTTTGGATGTTTTCAAAATGGCGTATTTGAAATGTTTCTAAAATTGTTTGCCAATGTTGAAAATAGAAATAATGTAAATTTTATGATAATGTAAAGTAAAAATTTCCTCTGAAAATGAAATAATTTTCCTCCATCCTTTCATTTTCAGAGGAAATTTTTATAAACAAACTAAAGGCGCTCCTATGGGCAATCCGCTTTCTCCTTTTTATGTCAATTGTTCATGGTATAGGTACGTGGATGACATCTTTAGCATTGTCAAAAGGGAAGATTTATCAAAAACTTCGGAGGCCATAAGCAACGTTCACAAGGACATCAAATTTACTCACGTAGAAGAGAGAGACGGCAAACTCCCCTTCTTAGATCTTCTCATCATCAGGGAAACGTCGAATCCCACCGGTGCCCTTAGATTTTTTCGCAAATTTTCTCACACACACACACGTCTCTTACCGATGTTATGTGCTTACCTCTCAGTATGTTCAAACTTTCTTACGAAAAGTGGTCAGGTTTTGACCACTTATAACTCTGTCAATAGCCGATGGATGTTAATTCTTAACAAACCAATCTATTGAAATTGTTTTTCTACGTATCGTCTAAAATTAACAATTTAGCAATTTATCAAAATTATCACCTATTGCCTGCAAAAAGCGCTTTTCCGAACACAGATCTCAAAATCGAATTCCATCTTATCTCACCGAACGGTCGCCGATCAGCAGCAGCAGCAGCAGTGCTTTCAGCGCGTGGCGTTGTACATTTTTCTCCAGTATACAACGAAAGGCTCCCCGCAAGCAGCTAGCTAACAAGGCTGCCTGGATTCACCGAAGAAGGAGGAAGAAGCCGCATCGCTACTGATCGAATTCAGTTGCTCGTCGTGAGCCGCTGTGGGCCATCTATGCCAAGCGCGTCACCCTTGTTCCAAACAACATACAGCTCGCCAGCCTCATCCGTGCTGAACACCCTAATAGCTCAGAATTACTCAACCATCACGACGAAACGGTTCTTTTCAGGACCAACATAAATTATTTGTTGTTCAAGAGTTAATTTTCATAGAACGTTCGATCGCCTTGCTGCCAGCCACATCACCCCCAAAGCTCTTTGATATTGTACCCAAGAACAAAACGTTTGTGGTAAAATGCGTCTAGTATTGAAGTGTTACATACAAATTCTCGCAATGACCGATTACCACATGACCGTTTCAATTAACCAGCAACACTTCGAATAAAATTCTCCAGGACGCTAGAGAAAAGCAAAAAAAAATGGAATTTATATGATTGATCGCGAATATCTCACGCAATTGAAATTTCTATTATCTATTGAGTAAACCAAAAATTCCGTGCGTTTTGTGCACAAAAATGCGTAATTTTGTCATCAGAAAACGAGGCATTTCCGTGATGGGAAAAAGTGGTTCCCCTAATACAGTCGCCGAATATGAATACTGAGAACGTAATCCTACGCAGTGTTAGCAAAATCAGAAATCAATTGATATTTTTCCGCTCTCATGCGCTCACAATATCACGCGTGATATTGGAACAAAATATCATGCTTGATATTGATTTTACAAGCTCCTTTAATATTGCGAGACTATTCACAACGTGCAAAAATCAAGCTGAGAGTTGACTCGACACAAAAATGATTCCATTGCACATCGTTTTTTTTTTTAAGAGAAAGCATAGTTTGCTATCTCTTTTTAATCTTCACCGATGGGAAAGGGACTGTTGCAAGCCGTTATGGAAGTTTCGGTTGCATTCAGGTGTAAAGCCAAAATCATGTAATTCAATCTCACCACAGTTTGGTGAGATTTGCAGTTGGTGAGTTTTGTTAGCTTGATATTCTGAGCTGTGCATGCAATACCAACCGCAGTAGTTTGCTTGTTGATTTTTGTCTACGAAAATCAAGCGTGATCTTGGGCGTTGGTGAGATTTGATTTTTTGATATTTTTCCAACACTGATCCTACGTCAAATCTACGGTTGTGTCTTGGATACAACCTCTTACTTTTTTGTTCACGTATCCATAAACAAACCTATGAGCAAAATTTCGGCCCATTTTGTCCGATAATGGAAAAAAAAACCATAATAACAAGAAAACTAATTCCTAGTATGCCTGCAAATTGCTCTTTATACAATCTAACGCGACTAAACGGCTAATATAGAGCTTCCAAACTTTATAGGAGTGGAGAACTTAATCAAACAAATACTTTCACTAGGTAATTGTTATTTAAAAGCTCAACAAGTCTACCATTGCAACTGTTTAATTAATAACAATTCCAGGGCTGTTACAACAAGCACGGATTTCGCGATTTTCGCGGATTTGTCGCGGATTTGAGCTTTCAGTCGCGAAAATCGCGGAAACATTAAATGATGTCGCAAAAATCGCGGAGGGACTGATGTGCTGTCACAAAAATTGTGGAATTCATTGTAATCTTTCCGTCCCGGATTATTTTGCTGTCATCAATTTTGCTGTTCATTTGGCTCTCACATTTTTACCGGTTCAAACTAAACACCCTGCAAATAATGGAGAAATGATCTCAATTCCATAAGTCGTACCGGATTTACACGGAAATTCAGCTACAAAGCAAGTCCATGCTAAAGACGACTGAGTTCGATTCTCGTCCGGTCTTTTAATTTTTCGGGTTGGAAAATTTCTCTACTTTCTAGGATAGGCATAGAAAGCTCTCAATTAAAATGTGAAAGTACTTCAAAGAACACTAAGTTGGAAGCAGGCAAAAATCTAATATGCTATAAGCAATAAGTTTCAAATGCCATGTAGTAGTATACAAATAGTATTTTTAAACAATGAAAACAATTTTTTTTTTGTCGTGGATTAGTATTTGAAGTCGTGGATTTCTTTTGAGAAATCGCGGATCTAATTTAGAAAATCTTGTAACAGCCCTGCAATTCAAGGGAAATATAAATTGCGATAACGATACTCTCAAGGCTATTAAGAAAATATCATCAATACACAGGCAAACATTAGCAGCATACGGCAGTCTGCAGTTGGGAAGTCAAAACAATGTAGCAGACTTGAATCGAACCTTGAGCGATCAGATTATTGAGTCGGTGATTTGTATTCAAGTCTATCGATGCTTAGCAAGTCTAGCCCCGTGTAGTACGACAATCATAAGCCACGGTTGTCGAGTACATAACCAATGCCTATGAAAGCCGTGACTTATGAAATCAAAGCATTTCAGGTTCATAAGCCATACCTTATGGAATTCTTAAGCTATTTTGTCTCAGTGCACATAAAAAGAAGTAATACAAAATAAAAGTTCACCTTCTAGAACTTTCCGGACTTTCTACACCAAACAAAAAACGAATAACAGAACCACATGTCATTCTATGACACACACAATCTATGTAGGTATCTAACGATGCATCTCGAATAAGTTATTCTCTGAAAATGTGGCAACCCTTTCGCAACGTGTAGCCGATCCGTATGTGTGTATCCTGAAAGTGGCAAACGCTCGGAAGGAGATGATGATGTTGCAACATCCACCTGTGCTGTGCTGCCCGGCATCCTCAAATGCTCATACTTTACGTGTATATCTTCCCGTGCAAGAACGTACGCCTAGGCAAAGAGAAACTTTAATGAAACTTTACTGCATAATGTTGAAATTTTCTCTGCTTCATCTCGTTTCGTTATAATTTAATTAATTACGCTCTCGTTCTCATGTGCTGCTTCGTCTGCCGCCCTGTCCTTTTCCCTAATCACCCTGGCTCGCCCTCGTCCCTAGGTGTCGTATAACCGAACCGGCTGACTAATGCACATCGTTTCTCTGTCTCTCTTCTTCCGTTTCCACAGATCCGAGGCAACAAGCACAGTCTCATAATCCGAAATGTGACTCGCACCGATCTCGGAAACTACACCTGTCAAGCCTCCAACACCCTGGGCAAGGACCGTGGCACCCTGAGCCTGAGCGGTCTGCCAACGGTTTGCTACTTTGAATCGGTATGTGGTTTTAATTAAAATTTAATACGTTCCCGCCTCGTCGTATCAATCATGTATCCACAATTACTTTTTTTTTCATACTAATTTATCAACTTCCCACAGCCGACGATAAGCAGCTACCGGGACCAGTACAACATCTCCTGGACGGTGCAGAGCTACTCGCCCATCGAGGAGTACCGTCTGTTCTACCGGCTGCAGTCGGCGTCCAAGAGCCACCTGCTCCACTCGAACACCCACGACAAACCGCTGGATAATCACATCTATTCGCATTCCACCTACGGATCGCACAGTGGCGGCGCCGGTGGGTACAACCCCGGGGGCCACATCGGCAGCGAACAGTGGGAAAACGTCGTCATTCCGGAGATGATGGCCAGCTACAACGGCATGCGCGGGGGAATGTTTTACAACACTCCGTACAACTACCAGCCGGGCATTCGGCACCGGATGAGTTTCCAGCTGAAGAACCTCCAATCGGGAAGCAACTACGAGGCACGGGTCCAGGCCCGGAACGAACACGGCTGGAACCGGCTGTCGAGCATATTCCACTTCTCCACCCGGTCGGAAGGTGAGTTTGGGAAAGGGGGGGGGGGGGGGTGTTTTTTGTCACTCATCGAGCTGGGTGTCGTCGTTCTTCAAAAAATATCAGTGACAGCGATGGCATATTTCCGGAGAACTTCGAGATTAGAGCGTAATTTCTTTTGTAAACAAACACTTTGACGATTCCTCGCGAATTAAAGCTCAATCTAAAAAACTCACAACACATACAGGTAGATGAATGGTTCCTCTATCATTTGGAATAGTTTGTTCACAAAATTGTTCTTTTATTCGCGAGAAATCAGCGATTGACATGTTTGTTTACAAAAGACATTATGCCAAATCTCAAAGTTCTCCGGATTTAATGCCCGCTAAGTGAGAAATACCACCAATGGCGCAATGTGTCTGATATATTATTTCTAGAGGAAACAGCCCTATTGTTGCGGTACGTTAGCAGCGTTAGAAGCCTATTGTTGTGTATGGAGACCTCCATACACAACAATAGGCTTCTAACGCCGCTAACGTACCGCAACAATAGGGCTGTTTCCCCTACATAATGTTACCAACAATCAATACGAAACTAACGATTTTAAATTGGCTCACTACTTGACTAGCCTATTGGTCCCAAGCAAATCGACTAACGTACCCCATTCTAGTATAAATTCCAGTACTACACTATGTTTGTTTTGATCCGCTATGAAAGTTTGACAGATAAAATGAGGGGTTAGTGGATTTTCATATGTTACGAGGGGTGAATCGATTAGCTTGGGACCGAAGATAGTACCAGAGCTGAGCCAAAAAGTTGAGCTCGTTTCTTCGGAATCTCTGGTCTTAGAGTTACATCTATGACGTTACTATTACTAAAAAGAATTAAATGTAGAAATTTCTTCACCGCTAGAAGCAAGATTTGAAAATCTCCATACCGCAAAACTGGTTAATTCACCACTTGCGGGGCGACATCTGTCGGATTTGATGGAGGAAACTAATACCAACCGGTGGAAACTAAAGATTTTAAATTGGCTCACTACTGGACTAGTCTATTGGTCCCAAGTACATCTATAAGCGTACCAAATCTAAGTGAAATTCTAGTACTACACTATTTTTGTTTTGATTCGCTATGAAAGATTGATAGATAAAATGAGGAGTTCGTGGATTTTCCTATGTTCCACGTTTCTTCGGGACCTTCTGGTCTTAGAGTTATCTCTATTGTAATAGCAGGCATACTTTTTGGCTCAGCTCTGGTACTCTCTTCGGTCCCAAGCTAATCGATGCACCCCTCGAAACATAGGAAAATCCACGAATCCCTGATTTTATCTGTCAAACTTTCATAGCGAATCAAAACAAACATAGTGTAGTACTGGAATTTATACTAGAATGGGGTACGTTAGTCTATTTGCTTGGGACCAATAGGCTAGTCAAGTAGTGAGCCAATTTGAAATCGTTAGTTTCCACCGGTTGGTATTAATTCACAGCAAAGTATTGCCAAGGGGCGCTCAAATGGCGATTAACTATGAGTTCTTAAAAAGATACTGGTTCAAACAAGCAAATGAAAACAAAAAGTTGAGCACGTTTCTTCGGGACCTTCTGGTCTTAGAGTTACCTCTATGTTAATACTGTGAGCAACTTGTCATCATTTTAACCATGAATCACAATGCTTCATCATTTGAATTAAATCCTTTATGAAAAGTAATAGCTCCGACCCGTTGTTGACAGCACCTGATGAAATCAAGCAAATTTCCGCCAGTCAGGAAATTTCCACTCACATAAACAGACGCCTTTGCTTATTACCCGATCCCGAAAATAGCCTACTTTGCTAAACGTTCGTTTTTCTTCTCCCCTCCCTCCCTACAGACATGGAACTGGAGCCGTCAGCTCAGCCGGCCGTGCACGGTGCTGGCCTGCTAGACAAGGGTCTGCTGGGCCTCGGCAGCAACGACGCGGCAGCGCCTTATTTTCATAAATCATCGACTTGCGGTGGTCTGCTGCTGGTCCTGTTGGCCGTGGCCGTTGCGATGGCGGCATCGCAGCAACTGCCGCTAGCAGCCGGCGGCGGCTTATCGGCATGATTTGCATTGTTTCCGTTTTCCATTCCAATAAATCACTAGGCGATCTACGCACCTAATTAAGGCTAAGAATAACAGCAAACATACCATTCAAACCCGATATTCCGAAATAAGAAATGAACCACCACCATCACACCAGCCAGTTGAGCCGCCATCAACCACCTCGTCGCCGCGCCATCGCCATCATCACAATCAAATATACACGAAACTCTTCAGCTGGAATTATAATGCAAACACACGATAGGGCAAAAAAAACTAACGGTCGTACATACTCAACTTTTCCTTAATTTTCGTGTGCAACTTAAATCACCCACAATTATCCGAATCTCTGTCCCACACCAAAGATATTTCACAATTTTGAGGTTAGATTCCCAACGGCTGACAGCTGACTTGATTTCCCGTACATAGTAGCCATATTTTTTGTACCAAAGATGTAGAGAAATTGAGAGAAAAGGAAGACGAAACAAGAGACTTTAAGGTAAACAAAAACTAACGCAAAAAAATAAGCGAATGAGAAAAGAATGACAAAGTTGTGTTAGAATGAAAATAAATGCATATTTATTGCGTCAGCAAACGATAGAAGGTAACCTTATTTTCAAAATTGTGAATACAAACACCTAACGTAGAATGTAAACATCAACTCATCAGCAGACAGCGTGTTAAACAGATGGCATGTAAAACGAGCCGAAAGGGTAAGATAGTCCCAGTTTAGTATGGTGTCGAAAAGTTTCTGCATTCGGAAGAAGACAACACATTTTCTGGGTGTAAAAATTAGAACGTCACGACGAAAGTGCGAAGACAAGTGTGTTTAGAGTTAAGATTGATTCAGTTTAGTCTGCACAACTTTTTATTCCTCATACATAGAGTTCCATGCGAACGTTATAATTCCAAAACAGAAAGCAGCCATCCTTTGCTTTTTTTCCAGTGACACACTAAACGATTGAATGAATTCTATTACTTATAAGTCTCAAAAGACACACGTAAGCATAAGTTAAGTAATAAAATTTTATAGTTGAGTAAGGTAAACAAAGGAAAAACATCAAAATAAGCGAAACTTAACCATAGGCCTTTCTAATCACACGGAAAATATTACACAGAATGTCATCAAAGGCAGCCAGCACACACCGCATGTCAGTCCTAACAGCTTGATCGAAGAAAAATCTCTGTATGTGTGAGCAGCAAATTTTAAAATCAACAACAAAATCTACCATTTTACCGCCGATTAGTCACGAATTGATATTTTCTGTAAATAGCAAATTTCACCTGAAAAGAGAAAAACAAATATCATCAAACCGTCGAAAAACTTTGTTGGAAGCATTGCCAAAAACCTCAGAACAAAGATGTAATTAACTTAATCCACACTAAATCAATGCTTGAGTAAAAAAAAACAAAAACAACAACCATCACAGCAAACACACACAAACACACGTAAATCTGATTGATTTCCATTAGTTTGTTTTTGTGGGACCATATTAAATGAAAATATAATAAACTGATGTGAAAACATACAAACCAGAAACGGGACGATAACGGCCGCCACCGCCATTGGCAGTTCTGACAACCATTCACTCCGTCTCCCGCCTCCCCTTCCCCCTCCAATCATGTGTTTGTGTGTTTGGAACCAGGCATGCAAAACAAATTGATAATTGATGGATAATTACAGCGTGTATATCGATGGATGAACATGCAAAAACAACATCAAGACGAACCAGCAGCAACCGCAGCAGTTTTTTTTTTGTTTACTCTCTTGTTCTCATAAATACAAAAAAAGCACTCTACCAACTCTGCATTGTATTGCATTATTATCAACTCGCCATGCCATTACAATTTATCTGATTTTCCACTGCACTGAAATTATGTCACCCACCCTCCAAGACCTACTGTGCTTCTCTGTTCTCTCGCCAACAAAGCTGCTGCCATGTCACCTCTTCTACAGTTTATATCACCTCACTCTCCAAGAGAACGAAAGTGAAAATACGCACTTCACAAATCCAGAAGTAAAGCGCTATAATGAAGTAATAAACGATGCAAAATATCGAATTTAAAACAAACAAAAAAACCATCACCGAGAACATGCATATTTGCGAGATGAACCGAAAGCTGACATGGCAGCGCGTTCTGACATTCTCATTCGGCAAGATAACAAACGAACAAATTGATTTTATTGCGAATGTTCCCCTGTTCTCCCCCGTTATCCCTGTCGGTGGGCTGAAACGCGATACCGTGGTCCAGCACGATCGATGAGACTAGCTCATAATTGAGTCGAATGAGTAAATTTTTCCTCGATTTCCCTCAAAAATCGGCTCAAATATCAAGAAAATCGATGAAGTTTACGAGTATATACTCAACTTTTTTCAATTTTGAGTCGAATTTGACTGAATTTTGAGCTACTCTCATCGGCCGTGCGACAACAGCGGGATATCGATCTGGCTTTTCTCCTGACAAGGTCACACATTCCCGAAATGAGCTTTCGAGCATCGAACCGGTATTAATCCTCGCTTCAGGGTTGCTTCCACTCACTTCGCTATAAAATATAGTATTCGGAGTTCTGAAACCACTATAATGATACATAAATTACTACTTGTAAATTACAAAAATAGATTGTGAAGTATGTGTTTGGTTCACTCAGAGTGAGCGCTCACGAATCATAAAATCGCTGATTGTGACTCTCTGAAACCGAAATTGACAGGCGTTATGTGTCAAACACATACTTCACAACCTCTTCTTGTAACTTTCAAGTACAATAATTTCGTAATTCCGAAAAACAATGTTCATAGCGAAAAGATGGACACAACCCTGCCTCGCTTCCTGGAATCGAGAATTTCCGTTTATTTACTCGAAACATTTTTCAGCTCGCCATAGATATATGTAGATTAAAATATAAAAGAGAGAGAGAGAGAGTAAAACGTACATGTAAATACTGAAACAATTATCCAGTAATGTTTTGTCCTTGTCAAAGAGAACGAGCAAATAGCTGAGATTCAAAAAAAACACAGAAACAAAAACAAAATAAAAGAGATCAACAAATTATGCGTCCTACAACGACGTCTATGACAAGATTACCATTGATGGCTTTAGGAGAAAATTTAAACAGATGAAACTAGTACCGGTGGAACGAACCGACAATGGAGAAAAAATAAAACAAAACAAGAAGAGTAAAAACCGATAGTTTAAGAAGGATGAAAACAGAAAGTATTGTAAAATATATATTAAAGAAAGTGATTAATAAAAAAAGGGAAATATAATCTTAATCGTTCGTTTGTTTGTGCACTTGATATTTCACAATCTTCCTTCACGGTGAATGAGAACGACTCAAATTTAAGTTTAGTTCACTCATAATCGCCAAAAGTGTAGGAACTCAGCGATGAGTTAAATTGCATCATGTTTTCCCAGGTTTTTCCAGGATTTTCCAGGGAAAAATTCCCGAATTTGAGAAAAGTAAAGATTGGATTCACTCAGTCTATTGGTACTACTCCGAGACTGAATAAAATTTTCGTCAATTTCCTCATTTTCCGGCAGATTTTTTAGGTTTTCCACAGGAAACCATGGGACAAATTTTACTCATCGCTGAGTTCCTGCACTTTTGGCGATTATGAGTGAACTAAACTCAAATTTGAGTCGTTCTCATTCGCCGTGTTGGTTTTATTCCATGAATCGAGTCAAGGGGTTTCTATCTATCACCAATTTGTCGTCGGTATTTTAACTCATGAATTTCAAAGAAATAACAATTGCATTGTACGTCGCTCCAGTCGGCTCTCAGCATTATCACAGGACTGAAACGCAACCATTTAATTATTATTCATGAATCTGTTCTCAAGTAGCAAATTGGTTTGCTCTTCTTCAGTTGAATCCCACCAAACAAAAACTCTGAGCCAGGAGTGCTCGAGCCCCATGACTCTCACAAAGTTTGTTTACATTCTTGTTTCGCCAGAATACGAATTATTGAAATTGCAACTCAGCTGAGTCATAAAAACTGTGCTGGTTTTTACGCTTTCTTCACTGAGCCTATTGGTTCCTGGCAATAATGATTCGTTCCTATGAGATGACAAAACTTGACGATAGATAATAAGAACAACTACATTTGAGGCTACTGAATGTTTGGCTCTCGTTTGACATTTCACATAGGCTCCATATGGAATGAGACCGCTTAACCCAGATCTGGGAGGGAGAAGCATGCTGCAGATAGCACACACGGAATTCAGCCTATAGTTTCATAATAACGAAAACTATCATTTTAGCTGTAAAGCCATAGCACAAACGAAGTGACAGACGGAGCGGCTCGAAAACTTTGGTGACTAACCTGCTATTGCAATTTTTCAGTGTACCACATGGCAACACCACTACATACTAGGGTAAACGCTCCTATAGTTGCGGTACGTTAGAAGCGTTGGAGACTCAATACACAACTATAGGAACCTAAATTAAATTTAAGTTTACCTAGTTTCTAAGTGAAAATGTACCTGTGTTAATATATATTCGGTAAATGCGATGTTTTTCTTCAGTCGAGTATTAGTACAAGACACTGAAGAAGTCTGCACATTGTAGACGAAATACGCGTATCTGTCAAGGATAAGCAAATAAAGTAGTGGAATTAAATGGAAAATACTAATCCTTCTCTCTCTCATTATCCTGCTAAATATGTTAAACATCGTTATCACTATGAGATTATAGGGTAAATGTCGGCTTCGGCACCCATTGACTGTTTTCGGCAATCAAAATTTAAACGTTAATTTCACTATGTTTTACCATCAACACACTTCCCTGAATGAAGTGAGTGAATCCAAATGATTCTTTAGACTTTCAGCTTCAATCTGATTATATTTGTAGGACCGAGCAATCCTTTTATGCCAGATTTTTCTTCAAATGAAGCATACGTAATACAAAATGGGGCTGATTTCGAGTTGCCGATAATAGAACAGCTGGTTAACACGCAGTTCTAATGGGAAGGTTGCCGAAGAAAAAGAGGCTGCCGACAATAGTCACACTCACCTGAGAAGTTTAGTGCGTTGTAAAAACGCTTTCAAACAGTTTTGAAGAATTCTGTCGATTGGAATGGATAGAGAAGCAAGCAGCAAATGAATTGAAACAAACAGACACGTCATATATGTGCGTGACGCTGTGAAAATGCTAATAGAAGTGCGGACTCTGCTTAGATTGACGAGAATACGTAAATTCCCCTATGTGTTTACTTGGAAATAGGAATAACTTTTCGGTCATCAAAACAAAACTTTATTTTTCTCGGATTGGTGCGAATGTTACTTACAACATAATGAAAATTTGCTCTTGAATTATTGACTAGAATGCATGCTGCGTTGGCCACACTGTAACTGGCGAGTATCCATTAATGGGTGAAAAAGTACCCATTTTGTGGTAGTGTATGGACCTGTCAAAAAATGCGTAAATGAAAATTTCAAATAGTGGGTACTTTTTCACCCATTTCCGAAACCTGTTCAGGGATCAAAAATGGGTACATATTTACCCATTATTGGGTGAAAAATATCTTTGTTGCACCATAACGTTGCTGACATACTTGGTTTACATTTTCGAGTGCCTTTGTTCCGTTTTGAAAAGTACAAAAAGTGATATATATCCTAGTATATATCTATATATATGAATAGTTTAAAGAATGGTGATAGCTTCAAAAAGCTTCAAGGTAAGAAATACTATATGATTTGAATGATTTCTTAGCTTATAACGTTGTTAAAAGCATATTTGTTTCATTCCACAAATTTGAGTCCCATAAATACATTTTTAAAAATGGGTACTTTTTTACCCAGTTACGGAAAACAATGCGTTCTGGAAATGGGTAAAAAGTACCCCATGATTTGACGTATAAGCTCTTTACCCATTAGTGGGTAAAGACGTTTTAACCATTTTATGAGTTTACCTACTTTACCGCGAAATGGGCACTTTTTCACCCATTAATGGGTACTTTCCAGTTACAGTGCAAAGAAGACGGCATTTACTGGAGTCGCTTTTTACGAGGTTTTTTTACACGGTTTTTTACGCGGTTTTTTACGTGGATTTCGGAATTTACGCGGATTTCGGAATTTACGAGGTTTATCTTAATACACTGGAGTCGCTATTTACGCGTTTTTTTTTACGTGGATTTCGGAATTTACTTGGTTTTTTTACACGGTTTTTTTTACGCGGTTCGTACCCTATCAACCAGCTTTGCCTTCGATTGACAGGTGGTACTGAGCGCAACGAGAAAAGCTATCACGTAGTGGATCTGAACATAACTGGTACGCAGAGCCACGCTAAGGAGTACCAACTAAAGGGAGTTCGAACGGTGAAAGAGTTGTTGCTACCATAGACCTACAACTTCTTCTCAGCCGTCATTTTGATCTAAGATGCCGGTGCCAGTGCACAGTGGTGCCAAGGGTATCAAAACACGCGCTTTTTTATTTACGCTGAAATGGATGATTAAAGGTACTAGGGGTTTTCTGAGAAGTTTCTCGGGTTACAACACTCCTTCTTATGGTAAAAGAAAATTAAAGATTAAAACAAGAGTGAGGTGTGCTCCGGGGATGCTCTGCAACTTTTGCCATCACATATGACAACGGTGAGAACAGTGATATCGACGAAGAGGAAACTGCAAGCGCTCTTTGAGGTTCGTACAATTTGAATCGGAACGTAATAAACATTAAACATGAAAGATTTTGGTATTGTTTATTGACAAAATCGAAAAATATTTAAAGTACATAAGTGATTCAGTCAAGGGTCGTTTGGGGGGTGGTCTGGTTTTGATTCCGAGTCATTTTGTTAGTCACTAGAAATAATTTTTGGATAAAAAATTTACTGCCGCCATGCCTAAACGCAAAAGAAAGGGGCAAACTCTTGACCCCCCTTCTGAAGAAATTAATTTGAGTAATCAGTTTGATTTGCTCACGGATGATGAGAATGATCCATCATCCAACAAAAATTCTAGTAAACTTTCTCGGCTTAATGCCAAGAAGGAAAAGATTCCCCCTATTGTGATAACCACTACCGATTTCCATGCTCTTCGCATGGAACTTTTGAATTTTTATTTAGTTCACTTCAAGTCTAGTGAACTAAACAACCTTAAGGCCTTAGAAAAAGCTAGCCTTATGCTCCATGTCCGAGTGAAGTGGGAACACTTCAGGAAGACTGGAGGAAATTTCCAAAACCTCACTCAGTGCCGTAAGTGCCAGGGATGGGGTCACGGAACTAAAAATTGCTACATGCCAGCTAAATGCATGAATTGTGGTGATTCCTCTCACGCAAAGGACGACTGTCCTGTGAAGGAAGATCCTAAGAAATTTAAATGTTCAAATTGTGGTGAAAACCACAAATCCAATTTTTGGGAATGTAAGACTCGCAAAGCGATCCTACAATCTCGTTCTAACCGACAGGTAGGAAACGCTCCACGTTTCCGACCAGGTACAAATTCCTCTGCTGTTAACAACGGTCAGCGAGGAACAAATTCTACATTCGTACCCGTAGGTACAAATATCACCCCTGCATCAAATGTTTCATCTGTACCTACTCCCCTCGCTGCTAACAATGTTCAACGAGTTAATGGAGCTACCTATGCTGCTATTGCAAATATATGCAAATCAAAATACTAACCAACGTTCTAACGGAAATTTTGACAATTTTGACTTTCCTAAAATGGAATTTTTACAGAATTCATTAATTGACATGATTTTTGATATGCTTAAATCTAACTCCATGTTTGATGCTATTCAAACTGGAGTCAAATTTGCTAATAATATTGTCATGACTTTAAAATTCAGTAATGGATTTTAAAGCATTAAACATTTTAAATTGGAATGCTCGGATAATGAAGACGAGCTATTTAATTTTTTGAGAGTTCATAACGTGCATATTGCCGTTATAACTGAAACGTTCCTTAAACCTGGCCATAAGGTTAAGAAGGACTCAAATTATTTAATTTATAGAAATGATCGTCTTGATGGACCCTGTGGTGGCGTTGCCATCATTATTCATAGACGAATCAAACACAAAATACTTTCTTCATTTGAAACCAAAGTTTTTGAAACTTTGGGAGTTTCTGTTGAAACAAAATTTGGACAACTTACGTTTATAGCTGCCTATTTGCCATTCCAATGCGTAGGCCAGCAAAAGAATTTTCTCAAGGGTGACCTTCAGAAACTTACCCGTCATAGGTCTAAATTCTTCATTATTGGTGATTTTAATGCAAAACACCGCTCATGGAATAATGCTCAAAGCAATTCCAATGGTAATATTCTGTTTGATGATTGTTCTGCACGTTATTACACTATTCAATATCCAAACAGCCCAACATGCTTTTCTTCTGCAAGAAATCCCTCAACTATTGATTTGGTCTTAACTGATTCATGTCATCTTTGTAGCCAATTGGTTACCCATGCTGACTTCGGTTCTGATCACCTTCCAGTAACTTTTGAAATATCCCAAGAAATAATTTCTAATCCCAACAGCTTTACTTTCAATTACCATAGGGCTGATTGGGAGCAATATCGAACATTTATGGAATATAACTTCGATCCAAACATTCCTTTGCAAACCAAAGATGAAATTAATTATGCTCTTGAATCTCTGACTACTTCTATAGTTGAAGCAAGAGCTGCCTCAGTACCAAAATGCGAGGTTAAATTCGATTCAATTATAATAGACGACGATCTTCAGCTCTTGATCCGTCTTAAAAATGTCCGTAGGAGACAATTTCAAAGAACACGCGATCCTGCCATGAAAGTTATCTGGCGGGATTTGCAAATACAAATTAAAAAGCGATTCTCTGCCCTGAGGAACAAAACTTTTGAAAATAATGTTTCTAAATTAGACCCGAGTTCCAAACCCTTTTTGAAACTCACAAAAATTTTGAAAAAACCTCAAAGCCAATTCCAGCGCTTAAAGAAGGTGGTAAAATTTTGATCACATATTTGGAAAAAGCTCAGAAACTTGCTAAGCAATTCGAGAGTTCCCATAATTTCAGTTTGGGTCTTACTAGTCCTATTGAGAATCAGGTTGCTCGGGATTTTCGGAATATTTTCTCTCGGGAAAATATTTTTGATGATTCCTGGGGGACTGATTTGGACGAAGTAAGGTCTATAACTAAAAAAATTCAAAATATGAAAGCTCCAGGTGATGATGGAATTTTCTATATCCTCATCAAAAAACTCCCAGAGAGTACCTTGTCTTTCCTGGTAAAATTATTTAACAGATGTTTCCATTTGGCATACTTTCCTGATAAATGGAAAAATGCAAAAGTTGTTCCAATTTTGAAGCCGGATAAAAATCCAGCTGAAGCTTCTAGCTACCGTCCAATAAGTTTGCTTTCTTCCATAAGTAAACTTTTTGAAAAGATAATTTTGAATAGAATGATGCTTCACATCAATACGAACTCAATTTTTGCAGATGAGCAGTTTGGATTTCGCCATGGGCATTCAACTACTCATCAACTCTTGAGAGTTACCAATTTAATTCGTTCAAACAAATCTGAAGGCCACTCAACTGGAGTTGCTCTTCTAGACATAAAAAAAGCATTCGACAGTGTTTGGCATGAAGGTTTGATTGCTAAATTGAAAAAGTTTAATTTTCCACTTTACATTATGAAATTAGTTCAAAATTATTTAACTGACAGAACTCTGCAGGTAAATTATCAAAATTCCAAATCTAATCGACTACCTGTTCGAGCAGGAGTTCCTCAGGGTAGCATTCTTGGGCCTATATTGTATAACATTTTCACTTCGGACCTCCGTGATTTGCCTCAGGGTTGCCACAAATCTTTGTTCGCTGATGACACAGGCATTTCCGCTAAAGGAAGAAGTCTTCGTGTTATTTGCAGCAGACTTCAGAAAAGTTTAGATATTTTCTCTTCTTATTTACAAAAATGGAAGATTTCTCCCAACGCTTCCAAAACTCAACTTATAATATTTCCACATAAGCCCAGGGCTTCCTTTTTGAAACCTAGTAGTAGTCACATAGTCACTATGAACGGAGTTCCAATTTCCTGGTCAAACCAAGTGAAATATCTTGGATTAATACTTGACCAAAAATTAACTTTTAAAGATCACATTGAGGGCATTCAAGCCAAATGTAACAAATATATAAAATGTTTGTATCCTCTTATAAACAGGAAATCCAAACTTTGCCTGACGAATAAACTTCTAATATTTAAACAAGTCTTTAGACCGGCCATGCTTTACGCTGTGCCAATATGGTCTAGTTGTTGCACTACCAGGAAAAAAGCACTTCAAAGGATTCAGAACAAAGTTCTGAAAATGATTTTGAAGTTGCCTCCCTGGTACAGTACTACCGAAGTACATAGAATTTCGAATGTTGAGACTTTAGCACAAATGTCCAACAAAATAATTAATAATTTCCGGCAAAAATCGTTACAATCCTCAATTGCAACGATTAATTCCCTTTATACTTAGATAAGATTTAGTTTTAGTTATTTAGTGTTAAGCTATCAATTGTTATACTGACATGCAGGTTTAAAAAACCTGTTTAAAATACTGAATTGCCAAGACAGGAACAATGTAAAAACACTTAGATATATATCATAACAATTAAGGCTGGTAAGTTACTGTAGTAACTGGAGCACCTAGGTTAAAAATGAAATGTAATTTATTTTGAATTTGGAACAAATAAAGAGTTAAAAAAAAAAAAGTCTTATAAGGTCTTTGGTAGATCTGTCAAGGTTCAGAGTATTGCTAACCTGTCTGGATACTGGCATGTGTTGTTCCCTGGCCCGGGATATCGCCTCCTCGGTGGAATGCAGACACCGGTCAACGTCGTCGGGCGTCTCCGGAAGGACACCGTAGTCCACAGTGGAGTCGACACAGTGTTGGAACTGATCCCAGCTGACGCGATGGTAGTCGCGTCGGGAAGCTTGGAATCGGTTGATGGATGAGCCCACATCGGCCACCACCGATGGTCCGAACTCAGCTCCTGGTGGGTCACAGGTTGCGAGATGTTGTCTCCCATGTTGCTGACGAAGATGTCGATGGTGGAGTGAACGCCAGACCGGCTCAAGCGGTTGGGAGAGTCCGCCGCTATTATAGTGTAGTGAGCCTCTTGCAGGTTGTCGTTCAGGATTGTGCCGTTTTGGTTGCTGACCCGTCCCTGATGGTGACTTGTTTGATACAGTGGGCCGTATGAATAAAAAGAGTTTACTTTACTTTCCCGTGCTTTTCTTACGGGAAAAGTAAAGTAAACGCTTTTATTCATACGACCTAGTAGGCCGCAATGATGGTAATAGTGCCAACAGGAGTGGAGACTTCCACACCGACCGCTTCGATCATCTTCAGCTGGAAACTCGGTAGCAGTCGACAGCCAACATTTCTCCTTAATGCGATAGCCAATCCTCCTCCGCAGGAGCTGGTCCGATCTAGCCTTACGAGCCGAAAATCGGGGAGGTGAACATTTATCTCCGGCTTCAGGTGTGTTTCGGTGAGGACAGCGATGTCTATGCTATATTCATTGAGGAAATCAACGATCTCAATGATTTTGCTCTTGAGCGAGCAATCGTACCAGTTGGCTATTTTGATGGCTTCACGGTCCATACTTTTGAACGAGGGTCATAACTGCACGAAGCTGCTCAGGTAGTGTCTTGGTGGTGCGCAAGATTATGATCACCTCAGTCACGAGGATCACTAGCTCTTCGCTTGTGATTGGAGAATTTTCTTCTGACTCACCTGACACAGCACGGGCGTACGATAATCCCGGGGCAGTAGAGCCATGACTTGGCTGGGCCACATCGGCAGTGAGGCGATGCTGAACTGATCGGTGGCTGGGACCCGCTTGATCTGATGTTGGATTCGCAACGGGGGGCGCTGGTTTAGTGGAAGCGGTGCTAGGTTCGGGACCATACAACGAGCCGAAAGTACAGGAAACGTGTCCTTGTTGACAATAGGAGCACGATTATTGCGGTGGCGACCAGGTTGGTTCCTCGTGGAAGCCTTTTGTGTCGGATCTGGATGAAGGCCGCTCGCTTGGGACATCTCCTATCGCTGCCCAGATGGTTGGAATCACAGTTCACGTACTTAGGTTCAGCTTCTTCTTCCTTCTTGCAGACGGTAGTATCGTGAGCCCCAGCACATTTGCCACAACGAGCCTTCGTGTGAAAATTCTTCATACCGTGCCCAAATGCCAAACAATTAGAGCACGTCACGGTGCCGATGGTGATACTGCTCCCAATGAATCACGATGTTGAACAGCCACACTGGTGGAGTCCTTATCGAAGTGCACCAGGTACAACTGGTCCCGGAATGCACTTGTTTCATCACGTGGGAATGGGAAAAATGTTGATTGGTTGCAAATGAAGGTGCTCCAATTCTGATTTAATCTCCGCAACTGGGAGATTTGGAAGACCACGGATCACCATTTTCAGTGGTTTTGTTCCAAGAACGTCGTGAGTGTAGAACTCAAACCGGTTCAGCTGAAGAAAAGCGCCAACAGCGTTGTAGTCCGCCAGCATCGAGCACAAGATTTTGATCCCCGTGCTGCACAGCTTGAACAGAGGATGGATTTGATTTTTAGCCAGCTCATTCCTGAGTAACGCGAGTTCCTTCGTCGAGGTGAACAGTGGGGGCACTTTTAACAAAGAAAACGATATGGCAAGCGTTTTTATTATCGCTGCTTTTCTCCTCCCTTCCGTTCATTGGTTAAATGGTGAGCGGTCATCCGAGCATTGAGCTCGCTCATCTGAGCATGCGCAATGTGTCGTGTGTTTGATTTGCGCTCTATCGTTGCGTCCGTGTTTGGGATTTTTCGTTACAAGTCTGAATTTGGGTTTTTTTTAATATGAACCCCAGTATAGAAATTAAAGACGTAGTCCTACGTCAAAAAATATAGCTGTGCTCGTAGGAAATTTTCTCATCTAAATTTGTTGGAACAAAAGTTATTAATGGCCACTGCTGTCTTATGATAATGCTCAATCTCTGTTCAGCTGGCAAAATTATACCCCGCTCACATTACAGTCTATATCACGTGCAATGTGCACTCATACATAAGATTTCCAGTGAAAACTAGATGTATGAGTGCTCATTGCAAGACACCGTATATCACGTGATATACGCTGTAATGTCATCATTACTACTGTATATGTCACACTGCAGGATACAGTGTTGCCCACAAACGTTGATATTTTTTTCGATCCCATTTACTTCCATCTCGATTTTTTAATCAAGATTTAAAGCAAAATAACCACTTCACTGTTTGGCACAAAACTATCAAATTGACAGCTCGCTCCCATACAAAGTACCACCGACGGACACTAATACCCCGTTCACATTACAGCGTATCCGGCGTCAGTGGTGTAGTGGTAAGTGTGACTGCTTTCTCACCCCAATGGGTCTGGGTTCAATCCCTTCCGAGGTCGGTGGGATTTTTCTGAGGCATAAAAATCTCTGGTCACGTCTTCCTTCGGAAGGGAAGTAAAGCCGTTGGTCCCGGCCCATGTGTGTTGAAAATGGTTGCGATATCCTACGCAGGTGTGGAAGCTGCCTTCCTGCACATTCGATTGCCGTCAATGGATGGCAATCGTTGTCCGTCGGTGATTGGCACTAGATTGCGGAACAGAGATCGACGTTAAATTAAGGAAAGAAGACATTACAGCGTATATCACGTGATATACGCTGTCTTACAATGAGCACTCATACATCTAGTTTTCACTGGAAATCCTATGTATGAGTGCTCATTGCAAGACAGCCTATATTAAGTGATATAGGCTGTAATGTGAACGAGGTATAAGATGGTGATTTTTGCTAAGGTAACAACATTTATTTAAAATTGTTACAGTTCTCCAATTGATGAAATTTTGGATTTCGGATGCAAATGCAGATTACGAATATGCAATTAACTCAATACCGAAGAATCAAAGTGACGATTGACTCAATATTCTAACTCTATTGATTAATTGATCTTAGTTGGTTAATTAATGGCAGCAATAAATGTGCAAAATCTTGCGATGCAATCAATTATTATTCTGCACGTAAATCGAATCAAAAATAAAAGTCATGTAAAATGCTTGCTTCTAGCAAAGGTTGCAAGATAATTTAGGTATACAAATCCCTACTGCCGAATTGTATTTTGTTTTATCCGCCCATCTCTCCCTCTGAGTATTTCTAGTAATGACGTTTTGATATCTGTCAAATCTGGATCAACAATAGAAAAGGGCCCATCAGCATTTGCAAACAAACCGTTCCAAAGCCCATTCCTCATAAATCGAAGGCCGCTCACACAAACCAACACCGTCATCGTGTAGGTAGAAGTTTCCCCTATCTGATGATGGTGTTGGTTTGCGAGGGTGGCCTTCGTTTCGTGAGTAAAGGGCTTTGGAACGGTTTGTTTACAAATGCTGATGGGCCCTTTTCTATTGTTGATCCAGAAATGTCATGATTTTTTTTAGTACATCATCATTTTTGTAATTGCGGATCGAAAAACTAGGTGTCGCATGACCATTTTTAGCTTTGCTTTGATTCGCCAATAAAGAATTGATACGCTACGGTCGGCCAGCAGATGGAAATGATGTGAAAATGATAGTGACGTTTTGCTAGCTATCAAATCGTATGGAATATTTTTTAGTACATCATCACTTTTGTGGTTTTGGATTTCAAACGTAGGTGTCGCATGCTGGTGCAGTTTCGCGTAGATGCATCAATACCATTTTGATATTTTACCGTTTAAACAACCAACACGACAGCAACCTGAGTAATCATTCAATTACTTTCAATTTCATCTCAGACCTAGCTCGGGAATGAAATCAAAACTGAATCTGCATATTTTTGAAGAGCAAATGTACGGCAAAGTGAAAATAAATTTTATTATAAAATTTGTCAACCGCGTAAACTGAAATCATACTATGTTGACATCAAAACTTGATTTCGATTTGCTGTCATTTTGATGCTGAACTTTGCTCTGGCAGCTTTTCCCTCTCTCATTTCGTCCCGTCTAAAACTAACGGGCAGTTCAAAACGATAGAATAGGGACCTTTTCAAACGCCTTTCACTATGCAAAGCGGTCTATATCTCGGCTCATTCACATCGCATACACATCAACACTGTTTATTCATAAGGACCAATACCACAAACATAATTAATGGATTCTACCGTAAATTACTCGTAATGAAAGCCTATCTGTGTGAGCCACTAATTATATTGGATAAGGTTACTCTCCCAGTATACAGTCGTAGTGATTGGTTTACTTGAGCGAGTTTTCATTCTTGATAAATTCGTGGAAGCAACACGTTTGCAACATTGGCCCTTATGAAAGAACCGTAGAGGCAAATTCTATGTTATTCGATGACATGGCCCCCAGCTCTATACGTCATCAGCTGACATTTTTATCTCCTTCTTCCTTCTTTTGGATCTTACACTGTAAATTGGATCAATGTTGAATTCAATAAATTTAAATTTGATAAAAAAATTTAACTTTACATATTGACAAAAAAACTTTCAAGCATTGGAATTCAATCAACAGTCCTTACATCGAGCATTATATATTTAAAATGTTGAGCTGAAAAGCAAATAACAAAGTTAAATTTAAATTGATTAAAATGTAATAAACAACTACCATTGATTGACGATAACACAAATGGTAGAACTATCCCACAAATGGTTTGGATGATACCCCGAACACGACGGTCAGCAAAATAACCAAACATATTTTATTAGGGTGAGATGGGGATTTTTTTATTATTATCGGACAAATTTCGCTCCATAAAGGGTCTCAAAATTTTATGAAATTTTGGAAGAGTTTAAAGTTATATCGCATTTTGAAAGTACATGATGTCCGGGAAAATCCGAAAAATTCATCTAAAATTTTCCAGAAAAATTAGCCACCTCGATTTTTTTTTATTTTTTTTTTCTTTTACATAATTGTTAAACTCTACCTGAGGGCAATATTTCAAAAAAATGTAAGACCCTTCTGCCCAAACCTTTTCGATAATATAATAAATCCCCGAGTTTCAAAGGTGTTATTAATGATATTTACTGTAATTTTCAAATTTAATGCCATATTAACACAGGTATCTCAAAAAGGTTTGTTTTTTTAGGCCAGAAAGAATAAAAATTAAATAGTTTAATTGTTATAAAGCACTATAATTATTATAGAATAATACAATACAACAACATACCGACATACTAGTGGTAATAGAACTTTGAAAATTAATTTAAATTTTCCTCCAAACATGTTTTGCGTGTACGCTGATTCGCTTTGTGCTCAGCTGTCAAAAGTCGTCATCATTTATTGTGAAAACCGAACAGCACCCCAAAAGCATCAGCCAATGATCATCATCAGTCAGTAGAAGAGGAAGAGCGACTGAATAGTGTTGAATGTGTGGCGTATTTCGAGTGGAAGAAAAACACGAATTTTGTGTAAAATTGCTGATAAAAGTGTGAAATTTTCGTGTCGAAACGGTGTTCGCAGTCGAGGGTGGCATGTACTCCGTACAGCAGTAGTGAAATTTGTGTTCGTAAGGTGAAAAAAGAAGTTTTTTTTTTCCTTTGCACGGTCTGGTTCAGTTGTTTCGACTGAGTGGTGGAGTGCGAAAAAAGAAAAGAGGAAAAGAAGCTGGCTGCTGCTTCATTTTGGAAAAAGGGGGCTTCCACGGTGAAAAAAAATCGCTTCCATATCGCGTGGATTATAATTATTGTTCGGTACTTGGGTTGAACCAATTAGTCGGTCAAACTGGAACGGAACAAAACAACCACGGCCAGCACCACCAGCTCCAAGGACGCCCGAATACATCACGGTTCAGAGGGAACGATTTCGGCTGGATCAGTGGAAGGAGGTGGAGGAGGAGGAGGCGGCACCGCCAGAGGGTCATCAACGACAACAACAGCGGAAGCAGTCGAGAGCAAAAAGAAGATGAACGGCCTCAGCTTCAATGAGCTGTGTTGTTTATTTTGCTGTCCGCCCTTCCCGGGACGGATCGCTTCCAAGTTGGCCTTTCTACCTCCGGAGCCGAGCTACGATCTGAAGTCCGATGACGCGGCCAACAGTAAATTCACACTGACCCTGCTGGATCGGGCCGACTGGCAGTACGGCGATCGGGAGAAGGAATGTTTCGAGGCATTCTTCGCAAGATCCTTGCGGGGAAATCGAATCGCTTGCCTGTTCGTCAAATGCAGCACCAATGCCAGGTACGTAAATGAATGGGATGGGGATGGCGGATCGGGACGGGAAATGATTCAGAGGTCAGCATTGGAAGCTTTGTGTTTGCTTCTTCGTTCGGAATGGTCGGAATCTTTCATCTCTCGCCTTTTTTTTTTTTTTTTTTTTAAGCAAGGCACAGTGCTGGCAGATTTGCAGCTGCGCAGCGACGACGGCTGTGGCAAATATTATTGTTTACCTAATACTTGCTAATTAGGCGAGATATAACCAAGGGTTCGTTTTCATGGAACGCTCACAGTTCGATGTATGTAATGCTATACCAGGTTTTTTTTGAAAATTGAAATACTTATATTACTTACTTAGGATCAGTGTCAAATTACTGTGGTCGAGAGAAATATTATTTCTTGAGAAGAATGTCTAATGCCTTGTTCAGACTTCAGAAGATCATATATAACACAACTCCGAATGTTCGTTCTACCAAGGAAAAATTATACAGCAATGAACCGATTTTATCAGCACCCTTTTTCAGCGGTCTTAAACATCCATCTTAAAGATGAAAGAGGAAAATTTGGATTATGTTCAATTATTGAAAGATTAAACCCTGATGCGTGGCGGGGCTGACAAATTCGGGTCATTACTGTACTTGTGTAGCGAGGCGCGCAGCGCGACTCCCATGTTATATATTACCTAAGGCCGATGCCAAGCGATTGAGCCTATTTGTCCAGCTGATCCCACTTCGATCTTGTCGCCATCATTTGCAGCCGGAGCTTCCGCCATCAGCACTGAAGATATTTTCGCCACATCCAGGTAAAACTTGATTTGGAACTTCCAATTCTCATAATTTGGTCCAGTCAGCTGCTGGATAGCGGAACCGTCTGGATCGACGAGAGCCCATAACCCATAACAGAAGGTTCTCATTCGGATGGGCATAGAATAAGCAACGAGCTTGAACAAATAGAACTAGCTTTATTGATCATTTACAGCTAGAAGGCGTGTTGTGGAATGAACTTGAATGAACTTAAACTTGTTACCATCGGGTGCCTCGCTTTTGCATCGTCTTCTATTGTTAACTTGATCACATCAAGGACTCCTATTTCTTCAAATTTTATTCGTGCTTCGTTAGGGTGGCCATTAAAGTAATGCAAAATTTGATATTTTCACTCCACAGTTTCTCAAACTGCTTTAAATCGGGTCCTCGGATCAGCCTATAGCTTTAGCTATTCTTATCGTTAATTTTCTCAGCTACAGCTTTGCAGAAGATCGTTTTTCTGTCAAACGTCAAATTAAATAGTTAATAATCATTTAAGAGAATGAAAATATGATGGCACGATCAAGCAGCTGTTTTGTGGGCAACACTGTATACTGCAGTGTGACATTGTAGTGGTGAATTGTTAGATAGATATGAACAAACAAAAATGGTTTTCCCATAGTGATTTTCAAATAAACTTCAAATGGTTTGTGCTAAAACATTTTTTTACCAAATGGGTACAAATTTTAGAAGGCTAATCAGGACACGTTTTGGAAGCGTTTAAGCATTGTGGAGCGAAAATTTCAAATTTTGCATCAGTCTAGTGGCCATCTTGTCCCATTTTCCCCAATTTATCTGTCCATTAATGTTCTCTTCCTTCAAAAAGTTTTGACGGTTTTCCCCCCAAATTTCTTCAAAGTCAAGTTTATCCATTATGTATCCACTATTAATGGAAGTACTGATAAATGTTTACTATTTTTACAACACAGGGTACACCAAATGTCTCGAAAAGTTTGCGTACGGTTTGTGGAACCGGTACGTACTATACTGTTCGGTTTTCTTAAATTCCGCTTGGTTTTCAGCGCTGCAACCAAGGCTGAACCTCCATATCTCAGTATCAACGTAAATACACTAGCCAGGAGCCGTCTCTTGCTACTGCTTGGTCCCGAGATGTTCGGTATGATTCTGGCTACCGCGTTGATGGCCTTCGCTGCCTTCTCTTAGGCGTATTCTACGTGGCTATTGAAGCCAAACGGTCGTTAACCATCACTCCCAGACATTTCAACACGCACAGTTTATTGCGTGCCCCCACGGAAATTTCTGACTGCTTCAGCGCTTTAAAGTTACTGATCAATACCACCTCGCTTTTGTTGTGGGCTATTTGCAGCTTCGCACCATGCATTAGGTTTCCAATCATGTCGACCGCCTCGGTCGCCAACATTTCCATCTATTCCAGCGTCTTGCCTGTTACCGAAAGACGTCGTCTGCAAAGCCAACGATCTCAACTCGTTTGGGTAGCTTCAGCGTTAGACCACCGTTTTAAATCACGTTGCAGAGCGTTGGACCAAGGATGGAGCCTTGTAGAATTCCCACCGTGATCGTAATCGATTTCTGCCCCATATTTGACTTGTACCGGTAATTAGTGTCGGCCTCCCAGCTAGGCTGTACAACGCATTCTTGACGTCGATCGTTATCACAACGTAATATCGATCTTCTCTCCACTTTTGTTTCGACGCCTTCCCGGCTCTCTCGAAAACTGTCCGAATTGCATGCACTTTTGCTCTTCCTTTTCAAAATCCGAACTGCCTCTCCGACAATCCTTGCTCACTCTCCGTGCATTTCGTCAGCCTGTTTAGGATGATCCTCTCCAAGAGTTTTCCGAGTGTATCCAGCAGGCACTGCTACGGGTTGCTCGTTGGTGCCTTCGTCGTTATCTCCCTCCCCGTCTCCGAACGATGGGTGGCCAGGTCGTTGAATTGTGCTTCGAGAAAAGTCCTTCCACGATGACTTTCAGGTTCTCTAAGCACATTTCAGCGGGCATGACTTGACATCTGATCTTCGTCATCACGACACGGTGTGCGTCGTTGGCAGCAGCGTCTCGACCCAGCCTCCAGCTGGAGGCCGTCTGTTATGTAGCTCCTGTTTCCTCAGCATGGACATGTCACATGCTCTCCCTAACGATTCTGTCAACTCGTCTTTCTCTTCAGGTCGCAAGTTTTCGTTCTCTGTACTGCCACAGGACTCCGCTGGCCGATGTGATATCGGATTGCCTGATGGGTATATCCTTCATACACCTCTCCAATTCATGTTTTCCACCAGCCTAATTTCCAGTTTCGCCAGAGCTTCCAGCAGAATATGCCCTTTTGTGTTGGTACATCTGTTTCTCGACTCCACAAACACAAACACAAAGCATTGGCGTCTCCTTCGATGACAACCGGTCTTCGTCCGATGAACTGTTCGGTAAGTCCAACAAGCGTCTCGTGGAACTGCTCCATCGTCCAGCGGGTGCGTAGCAACTGCATATGAACCTTAACATATGTATAAAGAGAGAGAGAGAAGGATTAGTAATTTCCATTTAATTCCACTACCTTAATTGCTTATATTTGACAAATACGCGTATTTCTTCTACAATGTGCAGAATTCTTCAGTGTCTTGTACTAATTAATACTCGAGTCGAGAATAGCAAGCAAAGATGGGACTGTTATCATAGAGGAAAAGGAGGAGCTGTCAAATTAGCACCAGAGCACCAGAGAAATTTGGCTTCACTCGAATTGTTCGCAGATGACAGGCGTTGTGCGCCTATTACACATGTCAATACATTGACAATAAATTGACATACTGACAATATTATTGAAAAGGTGATATTGATGATGATGATTGATTCCAAGTATTAAAGAAAAGTTGATTTGAATTCACTTTGTTGCTATCAATATCATCACTATGCGAATATCGACAACATTAATGGCAATTCGTTTGAAGCCTTTTAACCTCAATATATTAAAGTCAATATTACTTGTCTCAATTTCCCCTCACAAGAAACACGGATCAGCGAAACAAAGTGTGTTTAGCGTTAATGTTTGCACTCGGATCAAAACAGAAACGTCGTTGCTGGACCTATATAAAATACTAACAACACACTGAATTCGTATCACCTAATAGCATAGAGGTAACTCTAAGACCAGAAGGTCCCAAAGAAACGAGCTCAACTTTTTGGCTCAGCTCTGGTACTATCTTCGGTCCCAAGCTAATCGATTCACCCCTCGAAATAAAGGAAAATCCACTAACCCCTCATTTCATCTGTCAAACTTTCATAGCAAATCCAAACAAACATAGTGTAGTACTAGAATTTCGACTAGAATGGGGTACGTTAATCGTTTGCTTAGGACCAATAGGCTAGTAAAGCAGTGAGCCAATTTAAAATCGTTAGCTTCCGTATTGATTGTTGCTAATAGTACGTTCAGACTACAGAGTTGTAACATGTTATAGCACTATCTTGATAGTGGTTTCTGTGTTGCAATTATTTGATAACCGTTATAACATGTTATAACTCTCCAGTCTGGACAGCGTTTAAGTCGGTAAAATTTCAAATTACCATTAGGAGCTGTTCATTAACTACGTAGACAGTTTTTTGGGATTCTTGACTCCCCCCTCCCCCTGTGTAGACAATTGCCTATTTAAAAAAAATGTATGGGCCCTGGATGATTGCCAACCCCCCCTCCCCCTAATGTCTACGTAGTTTATGACCAGCCCCTTACTCGTAAGAAATCAATAAAATCGACACATTATCATTGAACGGTTTAAACTAGGTCCGTACAATTTCGTAATAAATTTCAAAATCGTTAAATTTTTTACTGATAAACTTACACCGAAAAGTTCCGTGGTTCAAAAATTACCGAACAGTGAAGATCTGATTTAGTGTGTACCAAAGAAAACCAATTGTGACCAAACCTTTACTTATGCTTGTACATTTTAAATTATTTTTGGGTTAAAATAATAAGTAATATTACATATTAACCTATTCTAGACCCATTCTTAAGTTTTCATTTCAATTTAAAGGAATGTTGTTTACGGAATGACAAAAGAACTAGGTGATACATTTTCCCATCCAATTTTAGTTTTAATATTACTTAACTCACCTTTTTCTTCAGAACAATAATGTTTACCGAATGTTAACCATACATATCATCTTAGTTTTATCATAATTATACACTAGTTTTACCATGATGAAATCGTCTTATAATTTTTAGCAAATTTATATTATTGATTATTAATACTCAAAAGTCAACTATATCCAAAAGACGAGTAAGAAAGTTAATGTAGGTTATATGCTATAAAAACTTTATTAATGGGCACGCATATAGTTTATTAATTAATATAGGATATACCGTGAACGTAGGTTATTCCACTTGAACTGAAATTCCGCGAATTTGCATTCAAATGCCAAATTGATATTGGCGTTGACGGCTAGCCAATATCAAATGTTATAACTTTTTGACAGAACACAGAAAATACACAGGACAATATGATAACACATGCAGACACATGTGTTTTAACAAATTAATGGAATTGAATCAAATCGATTGTCAAGTGCGCGGAATTACCACTCGTGTTGAAAAACCCACTTTTTTATTTAGTTTGAAACCAATTTTATATCACACACGCAGATTTAAACAAAATGGCAACACTGCATGCGTGAATGTGCTTTGTGAGTCAGTCGGTCTAAATGACGTACGTTCTCCCTCCTCTTGAGTAGGGGAAAAATATTGACAAAGTGAAATGAAACTCAGTTTTCAACAATACTCGTCATCAATCCATCCTTATCAATATTACATTTTCAATAATATTGTCAGTATGTCAATTTATTGTCAATATATTGACCTGTGTAACGAACGCTCTAGCGTATTGTCATTAATGTTTTCAATATTTATAGATTGATAATATTGTATGGAAAATTGACAATACGATGTTTGTCAATACACTGGAGTGGCTTTGATACGTGATACGTCCCGCGTAAAAAAAAACCGCGTAAATTCCGCAATCCGCGTAAAAAAAAACCGCGTAAATTCCGAAATCCGCGTAAAAAAAGACCGTGTAAAAAAAACCGCGTAAAAAGCGACTCTAGTGTATAATGATAAACCGCGTAAATTCTGATATCCGCGTAAAAAAAAATCAAAATCCGCGTAAAAAAAACCGCGTAAATTCCGGAATCCGCGTAAAAAAAAACGCGTAAATTCCGAAATCCGCGTAAAAAAAAACCGTGTAAAAAAACCGCGTAAAAAGCGACTCCAGTGTATATTGACAGCGTAGTTTAGTTCCCTGATGAATGTGGGCGTCTTAGTGGAATACCTGTATAATGAGAGAGAGAAGGATTAGTATTTTCCATTTAATTCCACTACTTTATTTGCTTATCCTTGACAGATACGCGTATTTCGTCTACAATGTGCAGACTTCTTCAGTGTCTTGTACTAATACTCGACTGGTTGTTTTAAACTTTCTGCTTTAATCAATGCTTCCTATAGTTTTGCTACTAAAGATAATTTTTCCACAAATACCTTCGACAATATGTGTATTTGATAAAATAAATAATCACTGAACATTTTCGTTTCTTACTGAATATTACCAACCGGAAAATTTTCGAGATTTTTATCGGGAAAACCGGGAATTTCGAAATGAAAATTCACTGGCCACCCTGAGTAGAGAACTCTCAGGAAACAATGACATCACTGACTCCATTAGTCGTAATGCCATAATCGCTATTTATTCGATCAAATGCACGCTATTTCACAACTACTCAGATTTGAATAGGATCCACCCAGATCGGTCGAAACTGAACCTACCCAAACATGGGTAAACGAAGTTGGGAGTGACAAGTTGACAAATAACAGGGTGTCTACTACCTGTAAAAACTTGGAAAATCGGGAATTTACAGGGAATTTTATTTTTTCTGGAAAACCTGGAATATTCAGGGAATTTTGGTTCCACTCAGGGAATTTTTCAATTATCACTTCATTCGTAATTCAAAACAAGTTTTTCGTTCAGTTTCTCGAAACGTTCTTAAGGACACTGAACTTGACAAGCATCTGACAGCTAAGACAACGTGTGCGAACGAGACAAGTTCATTGAGAGAGTCTTGTCACGCTCGCTCTTCGCTGATTTGTATGTGGAGGATCAAAATCTTCGTAAAAAGGAAACAGCCGAAAAAGAGAGACTAGCAACCGTCAAAAGCAAGCATACGAAGCATGTATTGTATAAGAATAAGCATGCCAGACAGCAGGTCTAAGAGTCTACAGAGAATTTGTTTTTTTTTTAGCTTCAGGGAGAAAGAAATTTGTTGAGCTTCAGGGTAGTTCGTAGATCTTGAGAACAGAACTACAAACAAATTAAAAGTAATTAACAGAAATTCATAAAAAAAAAAAACCCAAGAGAGGTCGTAGATCTTCAGATAAATGTTCAAAGAAACTTTCAAAACTTCAAGCAAGCAAAAATAATTTCAAATCAATTTGTAAAACTATAAGCGAAATGTTGCAAATCTTCAGGGAAATTCGCATAGCTTCAGACAAGTTCAAGAATCTACAGTGAAATATAAAGTATTTCACAGAAGTTTGGAGATCCTCGAAACATTATTCAACATCAGAAAAGTTCGTAGATCTTCAGAACAAAGCTACAGAACTTAGAAAAAATTACAGGACTTCTGAAAAAATCACAAGAATCTCAGAAATGTTAATGGATCTTCAGTAAAAATTGCAGAACTTCAGGGAAGTTCGGCGATTTTAAAAAAAATATTTTCACGATTTCAGGAAAATCTGTAGATCTTGAGAGAGACATTTAAAACTTCAAAGAAGCTCAAATATTTTCAGATAAATTTTGACAACTTTAGGCAATCTTCAAGGAAATTTTTAAATCTTCAGGGTAACCCGAGAGGAATTTACAAAACATCAGAGAAGTTTGCAGATCTACTGAGAAATTTATTGAGCCTCAAGTTTTTTTTGTAGATCTTGGGAATAGAGCTACGGAGTTTAAGACAACTTTACAGAACTTTAAAGATATTTGCAGGAATTTGACAGAAAGTTTTACAGTTTCTCACAAATGCGTGATCATCAGAAAAATTCGTTACTTGTCAGTAAAGCACCTCAATTCCAAAAACAAATCGAAGCGAAGTACAAAAGTACAATATTTTGCAGAACTCCATGAAAGTCGGAAATAGATAGATCTAAAGAACTTCAGAGAAGTCCGTAGACCTTAAAAGAAGTCTGTAAAACGTCAGAAAGTTCGTACGTTTTTAGAAAAAAATTGCAAAACTTCAGCAAAACTCACAGATCTTCGGAAAAGTTCGCCGATCTTTAGATCAAGAATCCACAAAGAAATTTAAAGAACTTTAGAAAAGTTCGAAGATCTACTGTGAAATTTATTGAACTTCAGGGCAGTTCGTAGATCTTTAGAGCAGAAATACAGTACTTCAGAAAACTTTACAGAATTTGAAATAAATTTTAGAAACTTCAGAAAAGTTCAGAGGGTAGATCGTAAAACTACTCAAAAATTAGCAGATGTTTAAATAAATTTTCAGAATTTTACTGCAGTTCTTGGATTTTGAAAGACATTTACAGAACTTCAGGTAAGTTCGCTGATCTTTAGAGATATTTGCACAGCTTCAGAAAAATTAGAAAAACGTCAGAATACTTCCTAAAACTTCCGGAAAGCTCAAAATTTTCTAGATAATCTTTTAATTCTTTAGAAAATTGTATAGATGTTCAGAGATATTTGCAGATATTAATTGAACCATAGAACAGAGAAAATTACAGAACTTTCGAGGAGTTTGTAGATTATTAGAAATTTTGTGCACATCAGAGATAATTGTTGATCTTCAAGGATCTTAAATCTCCAGGAATTCAGGAACCTTCTAGATTTTTAGGGAAATTTTCAGAACTTCTGAAGAACACACAGAACTTCAAAGAAATCTGTAGAACTACCGAGAAATTTGCAGATTGTCAGGAAAGATTGTTGATCTTTAAAGAAATTTTACCGGAGAACAGAAACAAAACTTCAGGGACGTCAGAAGGTTTGAAGACCTTCAAGAATTGAGTTGTTAACATAAATTTTCAGAACTCAAGGAATCATGTATATCTAGTGAGAACTTTTCCCATTGCTTGTCTAAAGTTGGTATCGACATCCTGGCGAAGTTTTGAAATCCATTTTCATCTTCATATCGCAGCTCTTGATGGACAAGATGAGCCAGATCCCTGCCGGTGTTCCTCCTGAGCAACCATTTCCTACTCCACAAAGTTCATCTTCTCTTTCTCATTTTATTTAAAATAATAAAAGCAAATACGTCTGCCGAAACTAGAGCAATTTTCCGGTAATTCCTGATGGAAGTATTTACTTTTGATTCCTGATACAGTTTTGTATTAAAATCTAAATTGACAGTTCTTTCTATATGTGCAAGCAGTGTGAACACCAGCAAACAGGGGGGTTCGACAAAGTGTGTCGAAAGTAAATTCGAGCAGATTTTTCATTATAGTGGCGGTCAAAATCAGATAGTCTAAACGGACCTTAAGAGATTTTAGACATGTGAAACCATGATTTATTATGTCTTGATCTTCCAAACAGAGTTGGACTCAAACATATTATCAAAATTATATTTTGTTTTTGAAAGCATATTGTTATCAAATTTTGATATATCGTTTTATCGAAATAGTATAGACAGGTTTCTTACTTGTATTTATATTCTTGATTTAAAAAAATACCACACAAATACCAAAAAAGAATGTAATATTTGATTAACGTAATGCATGCTATTGTTTGAATAGCTAATTTGATTGTAAAAACCAAATACAATATTGCACCCATGGATATAATTTCGCAAATTATGTGTAGGATAAATGCACCAATAGTGGAGGTACTTTAGTGCAATGTGTTCCTATGGTGGCTTATAGAGTCTCCCTAAGCCGCTATAGAAGTACATTGTACTAACGTTCTCCACTATTGGTGCATTTACTAAACATAAATTGTACAAATTAATATTAAACATCCTATGTGCATCTGTTCTGCTGTAATATTCAATCATTTTTTTGCTGTGCCGACTTATAAGTACCAACGCCCAAGTTTGAACAATCGAAAATAACATAAATCAATAAGTACATAAAAGGGATGGATAAATAGATAAAATAATAATGTGTATAATTTGTATGCACCTGGAATTTTTTTCATCCGTCCTGGAAAAACCTGGAAAACTCAAGGAATTTGAAGTAGACACCCTGAATAAACAATCGGATTCAGGTCGATGTTGTCCAATTTTGGGGTAGATTCAGTTTTGATCGATCTGGGTGGGTCCTCCTCAAATCTGGGTAGTTTTGAAATAGCGTGCCGACCGCGGATATGTAAACAACTTATATCGATTAGTCAGCCGTCAAGTACCATTTGACTGATGGCCTCACAAGCTTCACCGTTTAACCAGTTGTCTGATAAGTTGAACTCTTATCAGGATTTCACACTTATGACTCAAGCCTTTCTAGACGCTAATTGATTCTCCCCATCATGGAATTAGTACCTAATATAGCGTATAGGGGGAATTGGGATAAGACGGACACCTTAAGGATTGTTGTTTTTTCTTTCATCAATAAGTTAAGCATTTTGCTTATAATACCAGTATTCTGTGAGTTAAACTCACGAACGAAGCATCATAAAAACAACATTTGCGTGAAAAACGGACTGCTAGGGGAATGAAGAACATTCTTGAAAATTTTAATTTCAATAAGTAAATTTAAATGTTTTTCGTATGAATTATTGACAGTTTCCGTCTTGCCCCGATGGTAAACTTTTTACAAAAATGCAAACGAAGTAACAAAATTTGACTACTAATTTCAACAAGCCATGAAGCCAAGTCATGATCAGGATAGTAGACTACCCTAATACAATTTGTTCGGTTATTTTGCTTAACGACATGTTCAGGGTACCATCCAAACCATTCGTGGTATAGTTTTATCATTTGGAATATCGTTCGGGTATGGTATTTTTTATTAAAGCATGTTGTAAACTTTTTACTGTATTGGTGCTTTACAACCTCAGGAAATTTTTTCCCTCCCCTTTGGTTCAGTGAGGGTTAGGGCGCGTTCTGCCAGGTTGGCCGAGGTAGATTTCATGTGTGTGTAAGTGATGAACGGTGTTATGTGCAATTCACTTTAAAAGGTGCGTTTCATATTTCATCACAAGAGCCTGAACGATATGTGGCGCTTGCGAAGATCACTTGAACAAATTTAATGTTGCATTGGAGTATTTTTTTTTTTTTTAATAATTCGTTTATTTTTCCAGGCTCATTTGCTGTAGCTCTGCGGAGCCGATATTCATTGTTTAGATAACAAAATTACTTAAAACTAACGTTAGTAAAGCGGGGGCCGATTACTCGCGGCTATCTCGAGGTTAGGGGTAACAAATTGTAACAAATGGATGGCAGGGTAGGGATTGTGAACACAAGGTTTGGAGAGCAATGTGCTCTTGATCTCGAACTAGGCGACACTCTGATGAAAAAGACAAACATGGGGGTACACCGATGGGTAGCTAACAACTTGGGAGAACACAAGATGACACTAACTTCTAAATCCTCAAATCTATCCGCTTTAAAAACACATAAATTAAATTCAAATAGTCAAGGTCTCGGCTCGCCAAGACATCTCTAACGGGAATCGCGGGTTGTTTTCCTCGGGCCCTGAGGGATGTGGATAACTCAGATCTGGCAACACGGTGTAAGGCACACGACCAAACAACATGCTCGATATCGTGATAACCACTGCCACACGCACATAAATTGCTGCCTGAGAGCCCAATTCAATAGAAGTGCGAGTCTAACGAGCAGTGATTGGACATAAGCCTTGATATAACGCGTATAAAGTCGCGGCTCATGTCCAACCCTTTGAACCATGGTTTGTTCGACACCTGTGGGAGAATAGAATGTAACCATCTTCCCAATTCACCATCATTCCATTTTTGTTGCCAACTGATGAGGACTTGCTGGCGAGCAATGGAGAAAAATTCGTTGAAGGCGATTTGTCGCTCAAAAATATCGCCTTCCATAGCGCCCACCATTACCGCTTTCTCATTACCCGGAATTGAGCAATGAGATGGGACCCAAGCTAAGGTGATAGTATAGGAGCAGTTAGATAAAGCACTCAGTTTAGTTCGTATTTCAGGCAGGAAATACGAGGAGTGCTTCATCGGCCTCATTGAACGAATAGCCTCCAATGAGCTAAGACTACCCGTAAAAATAAAATAATGGTCAGACGGTAGTGAGGCAATTCGCTCTACTGCGTAAAATATAGCTGCGAGTTCCGCAACGTATACGGAGCATGGTTTCTGCAGTTTATAGGAGGCGCTATGAAATTGATTAAATACACCAAATCCAGTGGAAGCATTTATGGTTGACCCATCTGTGAAAAATCTTTTATCGTTACTTACATGGTGGTACTTGATTGCAAAAATTGAGGGAACAACCATCGACCGATGGTGATCTGGTATTCCATGGATTTCTTGCATCATGGTCAGATCAAAATTTACAGAGGAACTATAGAAGGCTTGAAAGCAATCACGATTGGAGATTAATGAAGAAGGACCAACCTCCAGCGTCATGTACTCATAGTACAAACTCATGAATCTTGTTTGAGGATTTTGGTCGAGCAGCTTCTCAAAGTGTTCTATTACCAAAGGATTCAATACTTCACAACGGATGAGAAACCGGAAAGACAGCTCAGCGAAACGATCTGTCAGTGGGAGAACACCCGCGAGTACTTCGAGGCTCATCGTATGCGTCGAGTGCATACAGCCAAGCGCGATTCGGAGGCAACGGTATTGAACTCGTTGCAGCTTCAAGATATGTGTTTTCGCCGCGGATTGAAAGCAGAAGCTACCGTACTCTAGAACCGACAAGATGGTTGTTCGATACAACCTGATAAGATCTTCCGGGTGTGCTCCCCACCAAGTTCCGGTAATTGTACGAAGAAAATTGATTCTTTGTTGGCATTTTTGTTTCACATACGCAATATGTTTTCCCCACGTGCTTTTGGAATCGAACCAGACACCTAAATACTTGAAAGATATACTTAGAGTGATTGTTCTACCCTTTAGTTGAAGCTGTAACTGTGCAGGATGATGCTTCCTAGAAAAAACAACCAACTCAGTTTTCTCCGGAGAGAATTCGATACCCAGCTTCATAGCCCAAGTAGACAAATTGTCTAAGGTATCTTGCAATGGTCCTTGCAGGTCCGGTGCACTTGGCCCTATAACGGACACAACGCCGTCATCTGCAAGCTGCCTTAGCGAGCAATTTTCCTCAAGACAACCATCAATGTCTTTAACGTAAAAGTTATAAAGAAGGGGGCTTAAACATGAGCCCTGGGGGAGACCCATGTAACTAATTCGTGAAGTTATCGAGTTTCCATGAGAAAAGCTCATATATTTCTCAGACAACAAGTTGCTCAAATAGTTGTTCATAATTGGTGAAAGCCCACTATCGTGGAGTTTATCCGAAAGGACATCGATACAAACAGAATCAAAAGCCCCCTTAATGTCCAAGAAAACTGAACCCATTTGCTGTTTTTGCGCATAGGCCAGTTGAATTTCAGTTGAAAGCAACGCAAGACAGTCGCTCGTTCCCTTGCCTCTCCGAAATCCAAATTGCGTATCTGAAAGTAAACCATTCGACTCGAACCATTTGTCTAGACGAAAAAGAATCATTTTCTCCAACAATTTCCGTATACAGGACAGCATCGCGATGGGACGGTACGAGTTATAATCCGACGCGGGTTTACCGGGTTTTCGAATGGCGATAACTCTAACTTGCCTCCAGTCATCCGGAACAATGTTGTGCTCCAGAAATTGATTGAATAAGTTCAACAAGCGTCTCTTCGCGACATCTGGGAGATTTTTAAGCAAGTTGAACTTGATTCTATCCATTCCTGGAGCTGAGTTGTTACATGAGAGGAGAGCAAGTGAGAATTCCACCATCGAAAACGGAGAATCTATTTCGTTACTACCCGACGGACTATCACGAACGTTGGTTTGAACCGACACCGAATCCGGGCAAACTTTCTGCGCGAAGCTGAATATCCAACTGTCTGAGTACTCCTTGTCTTCGTTGACCGGTGATGACGCGTTGCGCATTCTCCTGCCGACATTCCAGAGTGTTCTCATGGAAGCCTCTCTCGACAAACCATCAACGAACCGACGCCAGGAACCGCGTTTTTTGGCTTTAATCAAGCCCTTAAAAGTTTTCTCGAGGTCGGTGTACCGCTCGAAATCCTCGACCTTACCGTGTTTGCGGAAGCGTTTAAACGCGGCGGACTTCTCGCTGTTCGCGTCGGTGCAATCCTTATCCCACCACGGAGTGAGAGGTCGTTTGCGAATGAAAACACCCGGAACGCGTTTCGTCTGTGCTTGAAGAGCGCAGTCAACGATAAGTCGCGATAAAAAGGAGTACTCATCCAGCGGAGGGAGTATCTCAACCGAATCAGTACCACCGAGAACCGCGGACGCAAATTTTTGCCAGTCGATGTTTTTCGTGAGGTCGTACGCGATGTCAACCGAGCGAGTGGAAGATGCACCATTGGTAATAGAAATTTTGATTGGCAAGTGGTCACTACCGTAGGGATCTTGAATTACTTTCCACGAGCAATCCAACGATAGTGAACTCGAACTGAGGGAGAGGTCTAATCTACTTTCTCTTGCTGGAGGTTTGGCCACTCGTGTTACTTCCCCAGTGTTTAGAATTGTCATATTGAAGTTATCGCAAAGGTCGTATATCAGGGTTGAGCGGTTGTCATCGTACAGTTCCCCCCAGCCTGTACCGTGGGAGTTAAAATCTCCTAAGATCAACCGAGGCTCAGATAAAGCTGAGCAGATATCTGAGAGACCTTGGCGAGAAATCGCAGTTCTTGGAGGAAGATATACTGAGGCTTTTACCTCGAATATTTACCTGACATGCGACAACTTCAATACCTGTCACGGAAGGCAGATCGATTCTATGAAAGGAATGGAGCTTATTAATCCCGAGAAGCACCCCTCCATACGAATCTGCTCGATCAAGGCGAATAATGTTAAAATCGTGGAAAGGGAGATCGGTGTCTGAAGAAAGCCATGTTTCACAAAGAGCAAATGCATCACAAAGTGAGTTGTGAACTAAAAATTTGAATGTGTCAAGTTTCGGTATAAGACTTCTACAGTTCCACTGAAGAACAGAGATCATATCCCCGACCTCATTCGGAAAATTATCCATCAAAGGATATGATCGATGCAAGGAAGGACCACCTAGAAGCTAGTTGATTCAAAAGAGTTTTCACGAATGGAAGCACTAAATTAATAATGTTCCGAGTTGAGTCAGAGACGTTGAATATATTGAAGATGCTCTCCACAATTCCAGAAAACGTGAACATGGCATCATGTTCTTGCTGATTATTCAGCTGTTTTTCTGGCTGGAAAACTGGGATATCTGGGGTTTTAGATGATCCAGGAAGTAGCGGAAAGTCCTTGTTAAAATTACAAGATTTAAATCCCGGTGGTGGGGGTTTCGGTACATTTCCGCTACCTCTTAAATTTGTCAAGGTAGGTTGGGAGTCCATACGAGAGGTCTTACGCGGATTTTGAGTGACGTTTTTTTTTAATCGCTTTCTCGTGTTGCCTTTAAAGACAAAGGGACTACCTTCACCAACCTCTGAGTCAGAGCCCTGATCATCATCTGGCAAAATGGAGTATGTGTTTTTGGTTTTTGGGGTGGGTTGGGAAGATGAAGCGGTGTTTTTTAAGAGTTCTGCAAGTGACCTCTTGGAGCGAGCTTGCAAAGACCGCTTAAGTTTTTCTCCCTGCTGTTTGTACTTCGGGCAATCAACCAAAGCATGCAGAGTATCCTTGCAGTAAACACATTTTGGGGTAGCCCGGCAAGGACCATCTGCATGCAGCTCGCCGCATTGATCGCAGCTCGGTTTGTTGGAGCAGAAGTCAGCGGTGTGACCAAGTTGCTTGCATTTTGAGCAGTTCATTACCCGCGGTACAAACAAGCGTACAGGCAGTCGAACCTTCCCAATTACGACGTAGTTAGGTAGCGCCGATCCTGAAAAGGTCACACGGAACGAGTCTGACAGAGAGTAAGTTTTTTTTCGTGCCAATGAGAGACACTGATTGCATTTGGATGCAATCCAGAATCTTCACTTTCGGAAGGGCACGGTTTTTAAAAATACCGAAGGATTCGGCATGAAGGAAATCTTCGCAAGTTAGACTCGCTTCGGTGACCACTCCTTCGATTTCTACGTCGCAACTGGGGATGTAGACTCGATATTCCATCGTAAAAAGCTCATAGGCAACAATCCGGTTTGCCTGTTTCAGGTCATCAACGGTAACGCGCAGTTTGTTTGGCGTCACCTTAAATATATCGGTGACGGCCGAAAAATGTTTTGTCAGATCCTTCGAAATCCGAGAAATATTCAAAGGTTTTTGTTTGGGCCGGAAAAAAATAACCCACGGACCTTTTGAGCCGCTTGGGTAAGCTTTATGGCGGGGGGTCGCAGAAATTTTTAAGGGAACGGTTGGAGTAGGGGGAACAGGTGGACGAGGGGGCGATGGTGGAGAAGGGGTGGCAGGGGGTGCAGGAGGCTGTTGCTTAGACATCACCTTTGGGTAAGCTCCAGTGCTCGTTTTGGGGTCCGAAGTAGAGTCCCCTGAGGTATCCATTTTCTCTTCAGTGAGAATCAGATTTTCGAATGATGGAGATTCAACAGACTCATCATCGGAGATATCTGCTAGCGAAATACCCCCGCCATCATTTGTTTCATCCATTGCGGGGTCTTAAGTACCTCCGCAACAGATTTCGACATAAACAAGAAGAAAAAAAAATGCGTAAGGAAAACAAAAAAAAAAAAAAATAATAATAATAATAAAAAAAAATATATAAGAAAAAAAAACTTATCCAGAAATATAACGGTAAAAATAATACTTAATCCAACAAAACAAAAAAAAAATGTGCCAGGAAAGTTAATCAACACTATAGGGAGATTAATCAGATTGCAAAAAAAAAACCGAAGTGAAAAAGAAAAAAAAGGAAAACTTTTTCAGGAAAAAAACAAAAAGGTGTCAGAAAAATTAATCAACGCTGTATGGAGATTAATCAGGTTGCGCAGAACGGAAGATAACCGTTTGTTACTTAACTCTTCACACAAGCGCACGGAGTGTGGCTGATGACGATGATCTACTGATGTGAGGATGATGGTGATGATCGTTCTATTGTTGCCCTCGAGTGTTTTCAACAAAGCACCGGCTGGCTCGCCGGCTGGTGAACTCGATGACCTTGATGTTGCAGTGGCGTGATGCGATGAAATTTGTTGGCTAAAGATGAACAGCTCATCTGCCGGACTCGGCCGGAAATGACTGCTTCCTTTCTCGAACGGTTGTGCGGCAAATGCAATTCCGCGATGCTCACTACACTTGTGTATACTATAACACCACTCAGTGTGAAAGCGGATTGAAAAAAAAACCTCAATAGGGAAAAAAAACTAGTACTGATAACGGAGTGCAAGCAACACTAGACCGAAACAGTCGAACGTTCGATGCGGAATGATTGGAGTATTTTAAATCGTGTTAAATTTAAATGTTCCCTCATTTCTCACCCGTTAAACCATTCTGAACGGCCATCCCGTTGTGGTTATATCACATCATTGCTAATATTGTATATATCTATATCTTTTCCGGTACCATGGAGTTAACAAAGTAAAAGTGAAAGAAGAGCTGTAAAATAGAGCACATGCGGTACGACAATGGAGTGCAGTGGAGACACTGCCCATTTTCCGCATTAGTGTTACGGTTTTATAAGACGCCACTAGGAACTCAAGATCACCATACAAAGATAATGGACGGTGAAATATCGTAGAACACATCAGAAATAACATAGGAGACTTTCGGGAGTCTAGTAGCGACTAGTAGTGATGCAGAGAAGGACGACAAGTTCACAAATAGGCACGAAAATTTGACAGAAGGGTGAAGAAACAGCGGAAGTTGGTGAAATCGTTTTAAATTTTTATATTTGCTCATTTATACAAAACAATGCTGGGATTAGGAGGAACCATCAGGACACCCGATTGAAGCGATTTGGATGGGGAGAGTGAACTTGTCAACTCCCTATTGTTAACATTTCGTGGAAAAATGGCGGGCTCTTCTCCACACTCATTGGGGTATCCTTCTGTCGTGTTTTGACCAATTCAGTGCCAACATTTCAAAGGGGCGTAATTGCTTTTGTAAACAATGGCTTTAGACGTCGATTTCTCGCAAATGAAAACCCACACCTTCAAATTACAAATGCTAGCTGATACAGAAAACATTCCTCTGCGTGCTGGTGTCATTCATTTTCATGAGTGAGCTTTCATTTGCGAGAAATCGACGACTAAAGGGTGTCCGCGATGAAATCGCCACACTATGAAATTGCTCTAACTTTTTAACCGTTGGGTAGAATTTAATGAAAATTTGGGTGGATTTAGTTCATAGTGCATTATTTACATCCTGCAAGTTTTAAAGTCCTGTGATCAAAACTCGCGGAAATGGAGTCGAAAGAACAGCTCGTGCGTGATAAAATCTTGCGCATTCATCACGAGAACAAGGATCTCTCGCATCGTTCCATCGCTAAAACGTTGGGAATCGCGAATTCCACGGTGTCGCGAGTGATTAAGCGGTTCGAGGAACGGTTGACCACCGATCGGAAGCCCAGAAGTGAAGGAAAAAGTATTCCGTACAACACCAAAAATCACAACCGCGTAGTTGGGGCCTTCAACCAAAATCCGAACGCCTCCGTTAGGGATGTGGCTAAGAAGCTGCACCTAAGCCGAAGTTTTGTCCAGAAGGCCAAAACTAAGGCTGGGCTTCGAACGTTCAAGGTACAAAAGGCCCTTAATCGCAACGAGAAGCAGAACAAGTCCGCCAAAACCCGTGCCAGGAAGTTGTACCTCAACATGCTGACGAAAGTTGAATGCTGCATCATGGACGACGAAACATATGTGAAGGCCGACTTCAAACAGATCCCCGGCAACCTGTTTTTCACGGCCAAGGATAAGTTCAGCGTTCCGGAGCATGTCCGCACTCAGAAGATGTCCAAATTTGCGAAGAAATTCCTGGTTTGGCAAGCCATCTGCACGTGCGGGAAGCGGAGTGCACCTTTCGTGACCCAGGACACGATGAACGGACAGGTGTACATAAAAGAGTGCCTCCAGAAGCGGCTGCTTCCTCTCCTGAAGGCCCACAACGTCCCAACAATCTTCTGGCCGGATTTGGCCTCATGTCACTACTCCAAGGACGTGCTGAAGTGGTATGCGGACAATAAGGTCAATTTCGTGCCGAAAATGTTCAACCCTCCCAACACTCCGGAGCTCCGCCCCATCGAGAAGTACTGGGCGATTATGAAGCAGCACCTTCTTAAACGACCTAAGGTAGTGAAGACTGTCGAGGAACTGAAGAAAGTATGGGTTTACATGCAAAAAACGGTTGATTCACAGGTTGTGCAGAATCTTATGGCCGGGATTATGGCCAAGGTGCGGGCATTTGCATATGGACTGTAAATAAAATACGAGTAAAATGGTAAAATGAAGTTTAATAGTTATTTCTCAATCCCTGAAAATTTGATGGCAATCGGATGAAAACTCGAATTTTGCGAATCAATTTTGTGTGTGGCAATTTCATCGTGGACACCCTTTAAAGCCATTGTTTACAAATGCAATTACGCCCCTTTGAAATGTTGGCACTGAAGTGTTGATCATGTGGTTGGAAGGAGATTCTGTACCATCCCGTGGAGGCGTATAGGTGAATTTACCTATCGTTCCACCAAACCCGTTTTTGACCTTTTATCAGGGTGTCGACTACCTGGAAAAACCTGGAAAGTCAGGGAATGTCAGGGAATTCTATTTCTGGTCTGGAAAGTCAGGGAATGTCAGGGAATTTTAGTGTAGGTCAGGGAAAAAAAAATGATATTTTTGATTTATTCTAGGCAATTTAACATTGAAATTGAAACGAACCAAAATAGCCGAATTGAGTATTTTGCATTAAAACACAAATTTTGTGTTGTTTCATTTGGCTTTTTTCTCTTCCGCTTCGTTCAGAAAAATAATTAGGCCTTCCTGATTTTGTAAATGTAGTCCTTTACTAATTTTCCAGGGGTATGCTGTGGTTGTCAATTTTAATATATAACCTTATATAGCGCTTCTACCTCACATTGATTTTGGTACTTTGCTTTTTGGTACCCACTCTAGTTCGTTTACCCCAAAACTGGTGCAATGGGGCAAAGAGCTCGTTGACATGACTGTTATCAAATAATGTTTTTCGACAGTCAAATCGCCGCTAAGGTTCAGCTAGGACGTGACCTGGATATTTTTGGCATTGCTCCGTACTATAAAGCAGAGCTGAAAAACACTGCAAAAGTTCAGCTTTTTTGTTGTAGGGTTTGACGAACCCCTAAATAAAACAACAACAACAAAACAAATGGATTTGAATTCCCGATTCTGGGATGATTCGAAAAACGAGGTGGCAACTCGTTACATGACGTCAAAGTTTTTGGGAAGATCCCTGGCATCAGATCTACTCGCTGCGTCCATGTGTCCATGGATGGGCCCAAAAAGGTGGCGAGAAGCTGATAGATCTAGGAAGCTGTGGCTGCATATTTTGCATAATGTATTCAGGGATAGTGTTCGCAGTACCAGTTGGGGATGTTGTCAAATGTTTGCGTGGTATCTACAATATCTTCATAGATGTACCAGCAAGACGAGCGTTTTTTTCGATGTATTCCGGATCTACCATATTCCCGTTAAATTTTTGGCTGGATAATAGTGGTGCTGTTCAGAGGGCAATCAAAATTATTCCGCAAATACGAAAATTTATTCAAGGCGTCCAGAAAGACAAAATCGAACCAACCTCGGCTTCCTACCAAGATGTTAAAAACTGTTTGAATGATTCGCTGCTGATGGCTAATAGTACGTTCAGACTACAGAGTTATATCAGAGTTACCTCTATTGTTATAACATGTTATATCACTACCTTGATGGTGGTTTCTATGTGCAATTATGCAATTATGTGACAACCGTTATAAAATGTTATAACTCTGTAGTCTGAACGTGGTATTAAGCTGGCTTTCTTCAAATCAGTTGCTATCGAAGTTGAGCCATTTCTATGCGAATTTCTTACGGATAACCCTATAGTACCTTTTTTGTACAACGCGATGTCTCAAATGGTTAGAGGCATTATGGAAAGGTTCATTTATATTGATCATCTGAACAATATTGCACAGGTAAATGGCACAGGTTATTGGTCGGCGTATTCACAGAACTATTGTTGGTTTTTGAAAATGATTTGCTGCTTATCGCATGGCAACGCCAATGCAGAGAGAGGTTTTTCGTAAATGCAGAATGTCTTTTTGAAAACATGAGGGAAGAGTCAGTTGTTGCGCGATGTCAGATCTATGATGGTGTTACTCATGCAGGCGGGTTTGAAAACTTACAAAATTTGAATGAACATATTCAGCGAGTTTGAAATTCGTATTCGCTTTCCATGTAGACAAGGATCGTCGTATGAAAGAAGCTCTCGATTCCGACAAAGCAAAATTCTAGATCGAGCTGGAATTAGGGCGTAACAGCCTTTGTAAACAATGACTTTTATCGATGATTTCTAGGAACTCAAGGCATGCCCACGCAAACCATCATAACCGTCGGGTAGGGGAAGTCGTCCCCTACTGGATGGTGTTGTTGAATTGCGTTGGCGAGCCTGAACTTTCTAGAAATCATCGAAAGAAGTCATTGTTTACAAAAGCTGTTACGCCCTAATTCCAGCTCTATCTAGAATTGTTGATACCCCAGAGAGAAGCAGAAGCGAAACATCTGGAGAATAAGCGAAGAAAGTTATTGGAAGATGCTCAAAAATAAGCCGAGAGTTTGCAGGAGAAAATTGTTCTGCTCAAATCATAAGCAGAAAAATCTATCGTCGAAACAAACATATTTGAGGTAAATTTAAACGTTTAAATTTTGTTCTGTCCACAAAAATAAAAAAAAGGCTTATTGCAAACTTATTCCATTTTTGAAGTCAATACAATCTATGTTGAAAATAAAAATAATGTTACGTTTATTTTAAAAATATTCGAGCTTAAAATAAACGTGAAAACATTTTGTTGTCAAAGTGAACAAGCATAAATTTTTTAATTTTAAATATGTTTTTCATTTTTTAAACAAACAAACTATTTTAGTATTTGAAAGCGCGAAAAAGAAACAGAAAATTGATAGGTAGCATATAAATAGAAGAAAAGTCTGCAGACAGGACATGTAAATTTCCACTATTTTCGGGGTCGATAAAGGGTGGTCTGTGGATGGCGTGGATGGTGGTGTTCTAGTCCGGGTTCCAAAAGGCTTGTCGGGGTAAGTGTCTGGGGATTTCAATTCAATGGAATCTTTTGTTTCTGACGTTGACCCTCTTTCTACGTTTGTTGTCGGGAGAAGGGAGAGGATCCGGAATAGATTCAGCATCCATTTCGAATTGTCGTTTTTCTTTCGACGTGGATCGGAACTGGAACATAATTTGAACACTTCCTAGATCGGTTTTCGGATTCTTTTATTCGGTTTCACGACCATTTACTCGGTTTCACGTTTTCCGAGGAATAGTTTGAGTCAATTTTTGCCGAATGTAAACAAGGCAGAACACGCTAAAAATCGTTTACCCAAATTCTATATTGTTGAAATAAATATGCTTTTGAATTTTATCCAAAAAAAAATATTTTTGTTTCAACAATGTTTCAAATTTACTTTGAATTACTCATGTGTTTATATAGAGCATTTCCAGCATTTAATTGAAAAATGCAACCATTAGTAGTAGCGAACACGTGAGAAATGTTTCATTCAAATCGGAAACACTCATGTCCAACCGGTTTGCGTTTTGGGCTGGAAATGCTCTATAATGAACATTAATATTTTTGATTTAAATGAACAACATTTGGTTGCGTGATTGTCGCAAAAATCACCGATGAGTTTTCAGGCTAAAAAATTAATTAATTTATATTTTGGCGTTTTTTATTGTTATTACTATTGTTTGTGCATCAGGGGTTGGAAAACTAACGAAACATGCATAACCATGGTATCAATTGACGTTTGAGTGGTTTTTTTTATGAGTTTAAAGTTGGAATGATTTTTCGACGTTGTGAGTGTGAGTGCGTGAACAAAATTCACGCTTGAGATTCTCATGCATATTCACTGAATATGCATGAGAAACTCAAGCGTGAATTTTGTTTGCCACATTTGCACGCGAGTTTATTCTCGCAAGGACACTCAATGAATGAGATTTGAGAATGATTTTCCGAACACTGGTAAAGAGAAAGGATCGTCTACGGGTTGATTATTATTTAGTTGTGACATTATGAACTCAAATTGAGAGCTTGGTGACATTGATTAAATATTCCTATTATTACTTAGTAATGAATAGTGAGCCTAGTTGTGAGCAGTAGTTATTCATTATTATATTATAATATGTATTTATAACCCTAGGCCTATTCACACCCTTCGTTAGGTAGTCGGTCATATGTTCTGTAAAAATTGTATTAGTATCAAGTTCAGTTGTGCGTGCCATGAGTATGCTATTCTTGATATTTTCGAAAGCTTACTCTGCTGCTCATTTTAAACTAACCATAATTTGCACTACGGTATAATAAAGCACATCACGTTGTAGCTTCTTAGGTTTAAATATCGGAGTTTTGTGGACTGGAATTTTTCTGAAAACCCACTGGAAAGTCAGGGAAAGTCAGGGAATTTTTTTTTTCGACTTTGAGTCGACACCCTGTTTTATACATGTTGAGGACAATCAGAGGTTATTAAGCTTGATCAAATCAAACAGTGAGGAGCGCCCACTGCTATCGGACTTAGTTTCCGTGCTACAATGAGTGGTAGACAATTATCATACATTTACAACCTCAGGAATTTTACACCGAAATTTACATCACATCACCGCTAGAGGACTAACTTTTTTGTTTTTGTTTATATTTTTGCATTTGATGGCTCCCAATGCAAATGTCATTAATCTAGTGTGTGTGTTACCAAAACCCGATTAAGTCTTCAATAATTAACCACTTTATTCGAGCACTTAAAATGACGTTTACTACCACCCGAACTTTGAAATAAAACATTATTTTGAGATTTTTTCTTCTAGAACCTCGAAAAAAGTAGCCAACATTTGTACGTTTTATAAAAAAATACAAATTATTTGGTCCAGTTTCGTGAAATCGCTGGTAGAAAGTCACGCCAAAATTGCTTGACAAAGTGGTCAATTAGGTATCCATATCACCCCCACTGTCCGTCTTACCCCGAATTCCCCAACGCAAAATGTGCTAAAATCTGGACGATTTTGAAAAGTCAAACAATTCCGTCAAAACCATTAATTTCCGATAGGTATAAATAGCTGAAACGTACATAGAGTGATTGCAGCAACAGCAGCAGCAGAAGTAAAGCCAGCTTGTTTCAGCGTCGGCAAAGAGCGAGAGCGAAGCAATTTCCTTTGTGATAAAGACTCATGTTAACACGACAAGCCCCATCATCAATAACGATGGCGGAATCCTAGCTAGCATATAGGTACTTACCTATATGCGAAAGTTACACCTTCAAGGCATGCGATATGAGTGAAGCTTGTCTATAATAAATAGTGCTGACGGGTAGAGAACTTGTCGGCACACTCGTGATCAGCTACGATCATCTGGTTCACTGACCACGTTGCGAGTTGATGTATAGATTGTTGCAGCGGCGTGCAAGTAGGACCGACCTAGTGTGGCAACCAACATCATCAACAACCTTTTAACGATTATGTACACTTGTTTGAATATGACACAGTTTTGCAATAGGACGTAGTATGTAGGTAGTAGAAATCAGACACTGAATCAATGTCCCACTACCTTTGACATATCACGGAGGTAACTGTACCCAGAACGGATTCTCGCCTTTATCTAACAAACCATTAGTCTGGTCATGAAAGGTCAAAAGATTACTTGTTACGATAAGCCCGGTTCGTTTCTGCTCCTTGCTATCTCGGCATTCATATCGACACAAGTGGACGATAGCGCTAGTGATGAAACCCTATACTTTGTCTCCACATTTCACCCTCCGTAAGCGCTAGCATGTTGCAGCGCTCTCAATATGTTTTTTTTTTGTGAACTGTCACGCTTTTTGTTTGTCTACATCCCACTGCTCAGTCAGGTGCTCCAATTGGTGGCCGTATTCCGGCACGGGGCTGCACACAGCTACTAAATAAGTGGAATGAATGGGGACCATTCTATGATCTCGCCGTAGTAGTAAACACGCCCGCGAATCGGTTGGGATGGCTTGGGCTAGACACACATACGGATGAAACGACGATGAAAGCTGATAGGGCTGACCGAAACCAATTTGTCTCATATACGTTTTTCCCCTCCTCTCTTCCTCTATTTTGCACAGATTCACACTGCTCTTCTCGCACGGTAACGCGGTGGATTTGGGTCAGATGACGAGCTTCTTCATCGGACTAGGCCAGCGGATAAATTGCAATATCTTTAGCTATGACTATTCCGGGTACGGGATGAGTACCGGCAAACCGACGGAAAAGAATCTTTACGCCGACATCGATGCGGCGTGGCATGCACTGCGGACGCGGTACGGCGTCAGTCCGGAGAACATTATCCTGTACGGACAGAGCATAGGAACGGTACCGACGGTGGATCTGGCCAGCCGATACGAGGTTGGAGCTGTCATACTGCACTCGCCGCTGATGTCCGGCATGCGGGTGGCATTCCCGGCGACCAAGAGGACCTGGTTCTTCGATGCTTTCCCCAGGTAAGTTTCTTTCGTCGTTTTTGAGCATACATTAGAATCATTCCCTACCAAGTTCAAAGTTGCTCCGATTAGAAGCCATTAAGATTAGTAGGTAGCTAGCAAACACAAGGGGAACTGTGTGCTCAGACAGTTTAAAAGAATCCACAGTCCGAGGCAAAATAGAAGAAGAGTTCACTGAAAACAAAGAGCGATTTAATTTCGCATTTTCATTCATTCACACATAGGAATAAGATGTACAACTCGCATATGGGATAGAGTGCATACAAAGATTTTTACTATTGGTTTGACCGTGTTTAAACTCGATATTTCTGGTGGAATAAGATAATTTATAGTATTGGTACCCGAGCAAAGTTAGAGATCAAATTGAAATCAGAATTTGCTGTTATGATGTAATTTATTTTGAATACTCCATCTGATCTCATTTTGGTTGACTTAACGGTTAACACAGCAAAAATGAGAGCAAAATTTTACACTGTTGAATCAAACGGAAAACTAATTCTGCTTTCAATGAAATCAATTTGATTACTGATTTTGCATTCATAATGTTTGACTGAATACGGGCCTGTCGTAAATGGTTAGCATCCATGCTTCTCACGCTGAAAGATTTGAGCTCAAATGTCACCTCGGGCTAGTCACGAATGACCTAAAATGTGTTAAACAAAATAAATAAACAATAATCGTTAGTTCAACGACAGACGAACTTAAATCAAATTTTAAACAAGAAATTAACTGCAGAACTTCAAGTTAAGTTGCTTTGATTTAAAAAGTCTTGACTGCATAATGAAAGCACAATATGATATCAGACTTCTGTCGCGACAATTGAAATCAAAATGAGTTTTCATTATGATAGGAACTGCAAACTTTAATATCGATTTGCTTTCATTTTGTTAACCGACTTTGCTCGGGTATCGCCTTCAATACAAGTTCAGTTTCTACGTGGATAGCATTTCTTAAAACACACATGTAATTCTATATTTTGATTATCAGGATTATCTACTGTCTTGATAAGCATGAAAATACTTGAAGTTTTGGGAAAATTACTAATATACAGAATTTTTCCTACAATACACCTAGGGGAAATGACGGCTTCGGCATGACAGACTATTTTCGGCAACCCAAATTGAAACACTATTTTCACTGGATTTTCTTACGAAAACACTTCGCTGAATGCATGCAAATGATTCTTTATGCTTTCAACTTCAATTTGACTATATTTTTACCACTGATAAAAAGCAATCTAGCAGGGTTTTCTTGAAATGAAACACACGCACTACCAATTGTAGCTGATTTCGAGTTGCCGATAATAGAACAGCAGATTTACATGCAGTTCAAATGGAACGGTTGCCGAAGAAAAACTGGTTGCCGACAATACTCGCTCTCACTAGAGAAGATCGGAGCTTTGTAAAAGCGTTTCAAAACAGTTTGAACAATTCTTTCGACTGAAATTGTTAGAGCAGCTGGCAGCAAAAGATTGTAAACAAACCAATACTGCATATGTGTGCGTTCCATAGAGAAAAAGGCTATAGAAAGAAGGTCGCTGCTTAGGTTGCCGAGAATACGTAAATTCCCCTAGGTGTACAAAAACGCTTCTAAATTATTATGTTTTTCTCGATGATAGGTACTCACCAGAATTTTGGAAGTTCTTCAACTTACCTACTTTGGGTACGTGTACAGATCTAATGGGATGATAAACTTCACTTTAAGAAGTTTCAACAGTGTGCAATTCAGGAATTACCCTAAGTCGTAATTTCTTGTAACATTATTCTCTAAATTCTGTAAGTTTCTGTAATATTATTGAAAATGGCTTGAGAATCCAGATTTTAAAAGCTAGATCTTTTTGAAATTGCTTCAAGTTTTTCCCTAAAAACTTTCTTTTGAAATATCAGCTTTACCCCATTTGGCATAACTGCCGTTTGGCATAATACCATCTCCTATATATCTAAAATATATACGCGATATTTTGTCCGTAACGCTGCTGCTTCTCTTTTTCTTTTTTTAATTTTTGGAGAGCGGAAAATAGTGAACTCAAATGGGAAGTATTATGTAGTGTACATTAGTGTAGGGTCTGGTGGGGCAAGAGTGCCACCTTGACAATTACGTTCAAAAGTTGTTAACGATTCTTTTCAATATGTCATCCCAAATCTTTTTTTTTAACTGCAATGGGGCAAGAGTGTCAACCCCTATAGGGCAAAAGGGTCATGCGTCTTATATTGAGTGAAATTGTTTATGCTTGTTCATAAACATAGCCTGATTATTAATCATGCTAGCAAAAGCTATTATTGGTTACTCAATTTAACTATTGAATTTTAAAATATTATTCAATACATAACAAATGAACTATGTTAACCAATGAAATCAAATAAAAAATAATGTGGTTGATATTTCAAAATTCCCACAATATGATTATTTTTGGAACGGAATCGACGTGTAGAGGCCGGAAATCGATAATTTATGCCATTTTGGAATACAACCTGGCGGCTTCCGGTTTTTGAACAAAATCATACATTTTAAAATATGGATAGTTTTGGATCCGAAACAAGTACCCTACAATACATACCTCAGAACATCCCGGCGGGCCGACTGGGATTGAACCCAGGCCGTGCTGGTAATCACGCTTACCTATCAAAAATCTATGATTGACACCATTTTGGAATCCAAGATGCAGGGATGGATCGCTCTTTTGGGACTTTTTTGTTACTTTTTAATATAGAATGCTTACGTTAAATCCAACTAAAACTGAACATTCAAGTTAACCCATCTTAAAATACATAGTTTAGTGCTATTAATCTCCCTATCAAAATTCAAAATGTGCGCACCGTAGAGCCACACTCTGTGTTTTCACTGAAGGTACACTTGAGAGCGCTTCAGGGCTGGAGCGAGTCACTTTTTTCAAGCCAGTCACTAAAGAGCCTCCTTTTTTAAGACCAAGTCACTAAAGTCACTTTTTCTTGTAATCAGTCACTATTTTCAACTTTTTTAGCGTGAATTCCAATCGATGCCTTCATTTTGTTCTAATTTTCGACCAATTCGAGGAAGGTTTGTGACGTTTAATCGTCTTTTGAGAATTTCAGGGAAATTTTAAGGTGTTTTCGGGAATTTCATTTATTTCCGAGGTGAACCGAGATCTTCAATAGAGTTGAAAGCTTTAGGAAAGCTTCGAGAACATCAAGACAGATCAGAAAATCCAAGGGCAGTTCAAAAAGTTTCAGGGAAATCGTAGAAACCTGAAAAAAGTTTCGAGAAACTCAGGAAATTTTCGGAAAGTTCAGCAAAGCTCCGAGCGATAAAAATTATATGAACATCCGGAAAACGTGTGAGTATTTTAAGGGTGCCATGGAGATTTCAAGAACGAAAAATACGAAAATTTAACTAAGTTGATTGGAAAACATCAAAAAAAGTTCCATTCATTAAAAAATGCGAGAACTGAGATAGTGTCATGATATTCAGCGAAGTTCCGAGTATGTACTATCAGACGATCAGATAGCTTCAGAATAATTCCATTAACTTAAGCAAATTTACAGCGACTTACAAGGAGTTCCGAAAACGTCAAAAGCGGCAGGGAATTATGAATATATATCAGCAATTTTGCCGGATTATTAATCAAATTTAGAGAACTTCAGGTAAGCATAGATAAGTTCAGAAAAATTAGTGTGCGTATAATGTTTATTAGTGTAAGTATAATGGTTATAATAGTTAAGGAAAATTGTTGAAACTTCAAGGCAAATCAACTAATTTCAGTAAAGTTGCGAGTTCTTAAAAAAAATACTGATACATTCAGGGCAGTCTACAGAACTTTAAAGAAATTCGTTTAGGCAGTTTTAATAACACCAGGAAAGTCTAGACGTTTTAAATTAGTGTCGATAATTTCAGGGAAGTTTAATGAATTGCAGAAAAATGATGAGAACTTCAGAGAAAATCATAAGAACTAAATGAATTATTTCATTCTAATTCCATGAAAATTGCGGGTGTACAAATGTTCCAGAAAAACTTCGAAAACTTCACAGAAGGACAGTGGTCTTCACAAATATTTCGAGAACTTCATAGAAATCTATGGAGCTTAAGGGGAGATTCGCAAACTTCAGAATTTTTTATGAACATTAGCAAAATGTGGGAACATTTGAAAGAAGTTTAGTAAGCTCCGGAAATTCCGAAAGCTCCGAAATCCATTAGTTTGAGAAAATTAGTGAGAAATTTAAAGCAGTTCCCAGATTTTCAGATTACTTCAGAGACGTTAAAAAAATAATTGAGGTCTTCGCACTAGTTCAGAAGTTCACGGAAGCTTAAATATTTTTAGGAAAGTTCAAAAAACAACAACAAGCTTCATGAAAACTGCAAAAACTTTAGAGAAGTTTTGAGAATTTCAAAAAAGAACAGAGAACCTCAGAGCAGTTGCGTTAACATTAGAGAAGTCACATAAATTTTAAATGAGTTTCGAGAACTTCAGCGAATGCTTAAACCTTTAGAGGAGATCCATGGTCGTTAGAAAAATTGAGGAAATTTTATGAAGCCCTATAAAGTTCAGAGAAGTTTAAGAATTTGATGAGAAGTATTGTGAGCCAGATTCTCAAACTACAAAAGAACTTCAAGGCAGTTTCATTAACTTCTGGAAACATTTGGGAACGTTCAAGTAGTTCTGAATACCTCAGAATAGTCCATTCCATATTCAACGGAGATTTCCATTGGAATAATTCTTCGAAATTTCGATGAAACTTTCTTCCGAATTCAATTTCCTTTTAGTTTTCCTCGGAATTACCTTGAAATTCTCCACAATAAGAAACCTATTAGAAAGATTCTTCGAATATTCAATAAATTCATTTTAGATTTCCTTTTGAATCTCACTCCTTCCCTTGGAATTCTACTCACATTGAAATTCTCCTAAGTATTCATTGGCATTTCTCCTCACAAATTCCTTGGATTTCTACTCATAATTTGTTTGCAAACTCTCCTGAATTTATTTTCCGAATTCCTTTGAAGATGTAGTGGAGTAATTCTTAGATTGTAATTGTATCCTCATTTTAGTATTTATTAAAAAAAATACAAGTACTTATATTCCGGATTTGTTTTCTCCCACAATCTTTATGAAATTATCCTCAGAATGTCCTTGAAATTTTACTCTTAAGTTCACAGGAGTTGTGCTCCTCAGAAATTCCTTAGAGTTTTCACTGAAATGTATTTTTAGTTCAATTCACAGTTTCTGGAAATTCTACTCAAAACTATCAAGCTTCACATGAAATCGAAAATTCCTCAAAAACTCCAGATTCTTGAAAACTTCTTGACGTATTATAGCTTCAAGTCAAGAATAGTTCAAATTTAAAATTTCTAGGAAATATGCTTATTCCAAAACCAAAGAAAAACAAAAACTAGCCTTGAATTCTTAGAAATCATCGAGAGAAGTCATTGTTTACAAAAGCTGTTACGCCCTAATTGCAGCTCTATCTAGAAATATACTAGCTTCTTTTTCTAAGAGAGATTTTTAGCCACCTGGCTATTTCATCTCCAATAATATATTACCTCTGCCATTTTGCCTCGAGACTCATCTTGCCCCACCGTACCTTATGATTGAGCTTGTCACACAATATACAAAGTCAAGTATTGTTGTTTGCATAGAAAGCTCTCAATAATAATTGTGGAAATGCATTTAGAACACTAGACAAAACACTCGCTACAGAAGCATCGTAGAAGAAGCTAGGTTTTCAGTGAAAGTTTAGGATTAGTTTTTTGTAGTAAGTAAAGAGTTGAAAAATTCGGGGATCCACTTAAATAATATTTCATTTAAGCGGATAATCTGTACCCAAAGGGACGTCAAAATTACAAGAGCCTTTAAATGACACGTGTGACAAGTCCAAAGGACATGCAGAATCAGTGCTGATAATGTTTTGGAAAAGTCTAGTCAAAGTCCTTTTTGTAGGGAGAGAATAAAACATACTATAAGAGAGAAGAGACAACTTCAGTACTCCAGTCCAGAAGTTACGACGACAAGTCCAGAATAGTTATAGGGGCTGTTCATGAACCATTTAAAAAAAACTTCAAGGAGAGGGTGGATTTGACAATTGTCTACGCAGGGGGGTCTAAAACGATCCACGTAGTTTATGACCAGTTCCGTAGAACAAATTCTCAGTGCCCTTGAGGGATGAATTCAGCGTCTTAAAGAGATAAGTCCAATGACCTTATACTAATAACCAATCATACGCCTTTCTTTTCCAGCATCGACAAAGTACCCAAAGTAACGTCGCCGGTGCTGGTGATACACGGTACCGAAGACGAGGTGATTGACTTTTCCCACGGAATGACCATCTACGAAAAGTGTCCCCGAGCGGTGGAACCCCTGTGGGTCGAAGGTGCCGGTCACAACGATGTAGAAATGTACAGCCAATATCTGGAGCGACTGAAGCAATTTATCTCGGTGGAACTGGTCAACTGACAAAAGTTGAACAAAGGCGGTGGCGGAGAGAGCGGCGATGATGGAGGCGGTAGTAGTCGGAAGAAACGAAGCGCAGACAAAGAGAAACGAAGTAAAAATGAAGCGGATGCTGTTGCAGAGATTGACCCTGTGCCGGAGGAAGAAGAGAACGATGAAGATCTTAATACAGGTGAGTCGCAAGGGCAAGGTTGGTATTGAAAGACGGTTCTAATTTTTTTTCTGCGCTTCCAGACGACGAAATATTGAATGCATCCATAACGATTAGCTCGAATTCGAACGTTTCGACAACGGAGAAGCTTCTCTAGCATCAGGGGTCCGACGCTGGTAGCATCGGTCATCTGGTTACCAGCGTCTCGACGGCTGCCGCCACCGCCGCCGCTGCCCTTCCCGCTGCCAGCGCATCTATGCTGCCCCCACACTCTCACGATAGCAATAGCCACAACAATAGTCTCAACAACAGTAAGCGAAGTAACACGTCCGGTCGTAGCAGTGGGAACACCAAGGCCACGGTTCACATCAACGGAATCGCGGTCGATCATTTCCAACAGAATTCAGACGTCGACGAAGATCGAACCTCGATAGCGGCCTGTCAGAATAGCGACATTCAAGGATTCATATCCTACTCCAGCGACAGCAGCATGATTGAACTGAACCTGAAGTTCAAAAAATGCGCCTGCAATGAAAACATAATCAACATTTCCAAAGAAAACCTACAAAATCAGCAACAACAACAACAACAACAGAAAGAACAACGAAACTCGGAATCATCGTTGGCCATCGCAACCAGTTTTTCTTCTGCCGAAGGTCTGCTGAATGAGTCAGCGACAGGATGCGAGGGAGCTTCTGCAACCGCCGCCACCGCCACACCATTCAGCAAAGAAGGTAAAAGTAAGAAATTACTACAGTTAAACAAAGACAATTTGAATAGTTTAGTGAATAAACTGAACGATACGAATAGCTCATCCTCATCGTGTACAAAGTGTAGATTATCGTTAGATATAAACAATATTTTAAATCAGATCGTAAGCGATGGAAAAGTCAAGTATGCAACCCAGGCTAAAGCGAACGAACCGGAACCGATGAAGATCGTTGCCAATGCCATCGATCCGGTGGAGGAAGAGTGCAATCGAACGTTGAAGGTAGTAAACAAGCTTGGTAGTCCCCCAAAGGCAGCCAGTTGGTCCCCGTTGCTTCCGTCCCCGTGTTCCCCTTCCCCGTCCCCTTCGCCGAGCGTTTCCACAGACGATCCCAATCTCCTTCAGCGACGCCACAGCGAAACCGTTGAGCGCCGATCCATCGGTACTCAACATGGACTGAAGTCCGGCTATCGCAAGAAGCATCAGCTTCGTAAAGGTAAAACCCAAGTAGAGGAAATTATTGTCATTTCCGATGAATTCCGCAGACAATCATTATCGGACCAAACGGTTAAAATCCAGAAGGCGAAAAAGTACTCCAAATCAATGGAAAGCATCGATAAGCAGGTGGACGAGGAGTCCGGAAAAATTGGAGGCGGAGTGTTCGAGTGTCTCCACCTGGACGAGGATACCCTCACGGTGGTAGTCGATTCCGGCGCGCCACCGAATGGTCACAAAAAGTCCAAGTCCAAGTCGGTAGACGATATCTCACTCGGCTCCAACCACAATGAGGAAGAGTTCGCTCCCGTTGGTATGCTGTCCAATGCTGCCAACAGCGTCGAGCTGGTATTCATTTCGAATGAGTTCGTTCAAAGAAAGACACGAACCAGCTCCGATGTCATCATCGTCGATGCGAACAGAAAAAGCCTCAAACGAAGGAAATCCTCTACGAAAAACCTAATCATCATAACCGACGACTACAAGGAGAAATCGGCCACCGCCCAGAGCGACGTGAGGATCGTCAAGAGCAGTTCTCTCAAATCGAAAGACTCACGCCGCAAGACTACCATTTCCAACTCGAGCAGTTTTCTGACCTACGAGGAACCGTTTTCGCCGGAAACGCTGGAGAGCAAAGACATCGGAACGTTGTTTGCCGAGGCGAGTGCTGCGGATGCTGCAGCTTGCGCAGCGTCCAACTCCAAGTAGTCAACCGTTCGAACGCACAAAATTCCACCACTTCTTCCCTCATCCTCACAACAACTGATATTGGCACGGTGGTGAACGCATGCAAAACTAAAAAAAAAACCATTGAAATGCGCACGGATTGTTCTAGGTGTTCAATGCTCAGTCTTTTGTATTTTTTTTTTTTCTTTTCCAGTAGCTCTTCCGTAAAAATTTGCAACTTTATGTGTTATTTGATCGAATATTTGTTGCTTTCGATGTTGAATTTCAAGAGAGTGTTCTCATTTCGCTGTTCATTCTGCCTAATTTCTCTTTGTACAGTTTTCCTAACTTTCCACTATGAAATGCGCACAAAAAGTTGTTTTTTGTTTGACATTTTAGTTAAAGTTTCGCAATCAAAAATGAATTTGAGATTGGTTCTAGTGTTGCGAGAATAAAAATATGGCCATTAACTAGCGAAACATGTGAATGATAAACTTGACGTTTCTTGTTAAGTATCATGGCATCAGGAAACGTCAAGTTTGAGCTAATTCAAATATTTTGATTGGCCCTGAGAAATGTAAGCAATTTCGATTGTTAGCAGAATGTTTTGAAAATTAATAACCCTTTGATAGACCATTGCTGATAATCTTGATTATAATTGAATTATTCAATAGTTCGTCCAATGCTAAATGACACTATGGTTAAAGCGGCTTCTTAAAAAAAACTCAGTTTTTTTCTCAGGGTTCGTCACTTATAGAATGTTTTATGCACGTTTTCAGAATACAATCAACTCTCCCTTACGTGACGTTTCAAGTTTGATGCTTTCCTAAACTCGATGGAACTGCAGGTGGTAACTTTTCCCATGCAATTTTTTTATGCTACCGGAGAAGTTCTTCATCTTCTTTCTTCTTCTTCGCATTTCAAGCTTATTGCATATCGCATATTAGCTTATTGTGTGCTCTCAAACTTAGTGTTCTAGATGCACTTCCACAGTTATTAATTGAGAGCTTTCGATGCCTGTACTATTTTTGCATTGGTATAATTGTGTGGCAAGGCAAGTCCAATCATACACTTCTATGCCCAGGGAAGTCGAGAAATTTTCCAACCCGAAAAATTCCTAGTCCGAACCGGGAATCGAACCCAGCCACCTCCGGCGTGGTCTTGCTTTGTAGCTGCGCCTTAACCGGCTGAGCTAAGGGAGAAGTTCTTCAAGAGTGTTCAAAATTATCAACAAGGTCCTAGGGTGTAAATTAATTTGAGTTCTATTTTTGTAAAATTCCTTTAAGGTTGTTTACACCTTTACCTCGACTTTGCTGATAAAGTGTTCATTCCTGCTTGCTAGTGAATGGTCGTTCCGTGTTAACTTCGTTCGCCGAGTCAATTCAAAGCGCAGTAGAGTATTCAATTCCATTACAACTCCTTGCTTACTGATGCTGAATTTCAAGAATAGATACATGTGAGAATTCGTATCAAGTAAAGTTTTGTAGATTAGCGAAAAATTCATCAACCTTATCCTAGCAGCGATAATGGCTGATATGAAACTAAAACATGACTGATTTAGCTACCACCATAATATATCAAATCAACCCTACTAGGTATCAGATATTTTGCAAATCTTTTACGAAATATAGAGGAAATCATCTCGGTCGAGAGAAAGACGGAAGTAAACACTCTAGAGAGCACAAAACAGCGGAAGTAGTAGTTAACATTAATGCACACACAAATCATCACCGAATGAAAAAAACAACTAACAGAACCTAACCTAAACAAAAAATAAAAAAAAAATGCATTCGCACGTTTTCCCATTGAGAACTAACAAACAACAACACACCCCCGCACAAACCGCAACCAAGTTCCGATAAATCTGACACCATTGTTGTTTTCTCCACCTTTATTGCAGATCTGATCTGAATTCACCTTATTGCCGTCCCATGTAGCACAAAAAAAAAACAAGCAAAATATTATTACAAGTAACTGTTGTATAACGCAGATTCACACTAATCAAATAACCGTACTGGTAACCATTCAAAAACGAGAATATGTATACAATATTCCTCCTCGCCAGATGCTTCCTACTGAGAAGATACTTTAAACTGAACACACTTTACTAACCAAGTGAGAGAAAGCGAGACCCGAGTCCCTAAATATTTTTATACGATCACAGTAGGTAGAAAGAGTGTGTTGAACGTTGACTAGCGCGAAAACTACCGCTTCCTGTGTATAAATAATTTTGCATTCCTCCTTATTAGCCAAATTGCGTGATTATAGTTCTTTTCTTTAAGCTGCTGTTTTTTTGTCTCTATACAAGTTTGCATTTATCTGTCTTGTGCACATGAAAGAAGGTGTTGGTACTTTCCCTTGTTTCCTGTGCCATCCATCGCTATCTGCTAGGACCCCGTTATGATGAGCTCATTTGCATGAGCCGACCGACTGTACTTCAATCTTACTTTCGCAAGTGAAAGCACAATCTTCTTTAGAAGAAGCTCGAAATAGAAACATCAAACAACTGAATCTGTTCTGCTGCATATATGTATACAAGGTCGATCACACAAACACTCAAATTTAGAGGAAGGTAATATTTAACGAACGCACTCGTACAACCAAGGACTGCATAAACAAGTAAATTAACCTAACTAAAAGAAAAATAATAAACATAAACAAATATGAAATTGTGACTGTACTGTTAGTAGTAATAGTAGACAAGAGAAAGAACCCCCTTTTGTCCCGTTTTTGATCTTCGAAATTATTATACATTTACTTAACCGAGGTAGACAAATCTAGTGACTGAGAGGGGCTGAAAGAAAAATGAAAAAAATGTCGTATCTTGTAGGTTAAATTGAATGCAAAATATGGCAAAATCTACTAGCATTAATCATAAAGCAAAAGAAAATCTTTATATGAGTAAGGTGTTGATGTATAACCCAAAAATCGAATTCATCAAATTACCACACAAGGAAAATAGAAATAACATCAAAACAAACAGCAAGTACCCACAATTCACAGAAAGGTATTCGAATCGAGTGTTTTCCTTTCTTAGTTGTGATATTGTACCCGTTAGTGAGTGGAGAAGAAACACCGAGAGAACGAATGCAAGCGAAGGTGTGTCTAGACGAACCCCCGACCCCCTCTTCCACGTTTTTTTCCCCACAAGTTTCTACACTGAGAGTCCCCTTCGTGGAGTGAATACTATTATACCCTTCGTTTAGACGAGTACGTATGTATGTGTGTAATAATGGCATCAGACGCAAGCAAAAGAATATTTAGCAGTTTATTATTATTATTGTGAGGAAAAAAGCAAACAAACCGTTTTTAAAATTTATTATCCAATTATTAGTCCAAGTGAAGAAATCCGAAACCAGACTATTATTATGATTATTTAAATGGTAAAAATAGTATATATTAGTTGTCAGTTGTCATAAGATTATACAAAGGCAAAAGAAAGTGGAAGGAAGAAACAATGATAAAGAAGTATAAGGAAATTATATAAAATCAACTGTTATAAGTGAAACCCACAAATAGGCACACTGAATTTTAAATTTTTAATATCACAGTCCAACAGTATTCACCAATCGCAATAACAATATCCTTATGTTTGTTTTTCTTTGTCTTTTCTGCATGCTTATATCCAAACGAACGAGTGGATGATTACGAAACTAAATTCGTTTGTGACAGTATCACGGTATTGCCGAAGATGATCGACAACTAAGCACAAAACCGGAGGTAAGTCTGTTATTCAGAATTGTTAGGTCTGTTCCCGTATTTGCTTTTCTGTAAGATTCTGTACAGCAAAAAACAAAAGTATGTTTCTGCACCCTATTGTTTTCTTACAGAAACTTACAGAAAGCTGCTGCAACATACAGCGAAAGTCATCATCAGTAGGGGAAATTTCGCCAAAGGGGTAAAGTGGCCACCCCCCTCCCCTAAAATTCAACTAAGGAGCTGTTCATAAACTACGTAGTCACTTTAGGGTTATAGTCGGCATTTTTATAGTCTGGCGGATAGAATTTCTATCTATCAGTAAGCGGAACCAATTCAATATATTGTAGACAAACAATTGAAAAGGTACTATCAACTTTTATAAACGAACCTTTGATAATTCTTTCCTCGGGGGAGAGGTAGCTCATCGATTCTTCCGGTTCGCCTCCTAGCATCGTGCTATAAGGTACCAGGCGATAACCAGGGTAGTTGATCGATAGCTCGATGACGTCATTTCGTTGGCGTCTGCAATGGGAAATTCTCATAGCAGGCGTTGACGATGGGACGTTGTCGAGTTGTTGAATAGCAACTATCGTGGTAACTCACCGATTACCTGTCGATCTGCCAAATTTGGAAAGACGTCTGCATTGAATTGTCTCATATAATAATATTCCGCCCACTATATCACAAGAAATTGCGAGTAGCTGAGTGGAATGGAGATAAGTTAAGCATTGGGTACAGGACCAAGTCTCCCCTGGGTGGTGCCAAAAGATGAGCGCAATAGAATCATCAAGTTGCCATAAGGCACGGAATGAGACTATTGCATGGCTGGGTAGTCAAAGTCTTCCATTCGTTAGTCATTTCAGGTGGATTAGAACAGGTTTAGGTTTAGGGTGGGCGTTGGCCAGATTTGGATTTTTCAGATGTAATCCTGGATAGGACCCTGTCCATTGAACGTCGCGTGAAAGTGGAACTTAATGAAGGCCTAAGTACTTTTTCGTAGTTTTTAGTCTTCGGATTTGAAAGATCGTCGGTTACAGAGGCCTGCTTACTGAGCAGAAAAACGCGGTCCCAGGTCCTTACATATCAAAGAGATTTATGGTAAAATCGCTTGTGTATCGTGTATTTTGCGAAACTCGTTGTTGTCGTTGGTTCCGGGTTTGAATGGATACACAAATTTGAGCAACGGTATTATGTGATATGAGGGGCTCGGTGGCCTTAGAGCAACCGTTTTTGCTTACTGAGCAGAACATCATGAGTCTAATCTCAGGCCCATCCACATTCAAGATTCGTCAATCGTTTTATTTGTTAATATGACTACATGGTAATAACAGCAACTCGGTGATTAAAAAGGTGCTCGTCTGCCTAGTGGCAAACGTTTTTGCTTACTGAGCAGAAGACCGTGGGCTTAGTCCCAAGCTCCTTCGCGTTATATGATCGTTAGGACATCAATTCAGCTTATCGTTTACCAAAACGAACCCTGCTGCAAACCCAACCCTCTTATCCAACATCCCAGTGATTCCTCGTGGAAGTGCAGAGGTGTTCTCGGCTTCCATCAAAGCGAGTGTCATGTCAACACAATCCTTCCCATTCCTTTCTTGAGCTGTGTTCGGGCGCGGCCGGCGCTGGTATTGCCTAATTTAAGATCACCAGTTTTTACACATTGAGGATGATTGCTAGTCCCAAGCATCGTCTATTGGTTCTCTGTGTAATTACAGCTGATCTGGCAGTAACAGAGTAGCAACCGTGGGCGGTCAATCAAGCTCAAGCTCAAGCGAACCTTTGATAATTCTTTCCTCGTCAACCGAACGCAAATTAATAGCATCATCGGTTAGTGGAAACTTTGCGTTTGCGGTTTGCGTAGGCGAGCCTTGAGTCACGAGAAAAGGGTTTCCAAAGTTTTGTTCGCAAAAGCTAATATGCTCTTTTCTGTTGTTGGTCACGAAATGATCGATTGATTTCGGTATTTGACAGCTCAATTGCTTCCCGAGATTCTATCTTTTTTTTGTTTATTAATTTATTTGATAAGGCTCAACCGAATTAACTTTACAGAGCCGAGGATTCTTGGTCACTATACAATACATATTAAAACTATAGTCACAGACAAACAGACATAACACTCGAAAGTTGTTCATCGAACAAGCATTTAACGGTCAATTCAAAAGTATCGTAGTTGGTAGTACCGCCACCTGTGGCGCGCATAGTCAATTGCCTTGCGTTTGACGTTTACACACTACCGCCATCTGTTCAGTGTACTACCCACCACAGTGTATTCAACAGATGGCGGTAATGTTTTAGCGACGATGTTTTACAGTGAGAAATATTCAATTTGTTATGTCTGTTTGTCTGTGCTATAGTCAAAAAGTACAAAACAATAAACACTTTATCTTCCGCTATCCGCTATCCTCCATCAGAACTGGAGCCGCTTCCAGTAGTTTCAATGTATGGCAAATTGTTGTACGCCAACGAGGGTCAGAGCGCGTCCATTGCAGCAATGGACGCAAAACGTGGTCAGCACTCACACACTCATCACGAAACGGTTGCTTTCCAAAGTCGACGACGCATCGATCGAAAGAACTGCTGATGAAGAACCACACAATGGTTGCTGCCGAGAAAACAGACGATCGCGTAGCACACATCGAGAGTGGCCTGCTTTTGTCGACAGCCGAGTGAACACTGACCCGAGATTCTATCTGCCAGACTATAAATATTAGCGGCGCCGGTGGAGTAGTGGTAAGCGTGATTGCCTCTCACCTCAGCTGGCCTGGGTACAATGCCAGTCGGCCTTTTTCTGAGGCATAACATCTCTGATCACGCAGGTCACCGGTTCATGAGTTGATGGGTCGATAGGTAGGGTCCAGGTGTTGGAGCTGCCTTCCTGGCGTCGGTAGCATTGGTGCTCAGCACGGAAAACAAGGTCGACGGTAAACAAATCAAAAGTAAAAAAAAGACTATAAATATAGCGACTATATTTGGTGGGTGAGATCCCTACAAATTTCCAAAAATTTCCAACCTCTCAAAATCGGCTTACGTAGTTATGATGGTATATATTTTACTCTTGCAGACTTGATGCTTAAGTCTACTGAAACCAAGGTTGCAAAGACTCATTTCAGCTAAAACAATGTTTTTCTAAATTATGAAATAATTAGATGCCATGATCAAATTTTGAATTGGTAGGATACAAGAAGAGGTTGCAAAGAATGTGTTTGACATATTAAACCTGTTTATTTCACTTCATGAGAGTCACAATCAGTGATTTTTCACAAACTCACTCACTCACTCACTCAGCGATCAGCAAATCGCTGATTGTGACTCATAGAAAGCAAAATTTACAGGTTTTATGTTTCCAACGCATACTTTGTAACCTCTTCTTGTAAGTTACAAGTAAAACATGCAATCATACCATCTTTTGGTTTTATTATTCCGAAAAACATTATTTTAGCTGAAATGAGTCTTTGCAACCTTGACTGAAACTACCAGGAAAATTATCTTGATTCTATGATTTCAATAGCTTCTGAATTCATCATAGGTGAAGTTTTAACAAAACGTATTGTCGTGATTTTCGGCGGGCCTGTCGGGCATGCTTGGCATACACAGTTTAGGTCACGAACTGCTCATTTGCTAATAACTTTGCACACAGTTGACGGAACATAGTTCTTTGTGAAGCAGTAGATAGAATAGAGTGTAAGCTTGTTATAGATATGTAAAATAAAGTAGATTTTAATGCATGTAGTAAACTGTATTTGTTTTTGCGTTGTTAAAATGAGGTGAGAAATGCTCACTACACATCTCGGAATTTAAGTGTTAAATTGATTAGTGTTGATTCAAATGTTAAGCTTTACCTACTCTTTGAATATCTATAGTAAACTATGAGCCTAATCTATCAATTACTTTGAAGAAAAATAAATTTCAACATCTGAGTGAAAAGGTATTACCAAATGAGCAGTTGGTGTGTACAACTGTGTATGCCAAGCATGCTGTCGGGTGCCTTCCCAAAATGGTGGTGCTCCATGGTGTGGGATGTCTCAATTCCAATGGTGCCCCGCTGTCCAGTACTGTCCGGATGGGTTGTGATTGCAGATCGCTTTGGGGCCGTGAGGTAAACTCAAGGAAACCCTCAGCTGGCCGAAGCTCACCGTTCGTCAGCCACGGAATATGGCACGGCTGCTGCTTTCCTCACCGTTCGTCGAGCAGATCCGCCACGGAATGTGGCACCGTTCGGGTATACTGGGAGTCCGCTGGATGGAGATTGCAGATCGCTTGGAGCCGCAGTGAGGTAAACTCAGAAAACCCTCAGCGGTTGCTGCCTACCGATTGAATGAGTCCAAGTCGGGCACTGCTGCTGCTTTTATGGAGATGTGCTCTCCTCGCCGTCCGCCAATCGAATGCCGGGAAAACTACTAAAATTATGTTTATTTCTGTTTGTTTATGATTGGACATTGATTTTACATTTTTATTGATTAGCCTACCCGGCTCTTCATCTTTGTTTAATTTGTTATCCTAATTTAATATTTTTGTTTTGCAACTAGTTTACAGCATACCCGTTAAGGGATGTGTTTTGTTTGAATTGGAAAAAAGTGATAACCTACCTAACTACAAGCATAACTTAACCTAACGTGCTAGATCACGTATGACCTGGTGGCTTGATCTCAGACAGGTGTCTCTGAACCTTTCCAGGATGAAAACTCTCCGTTCTTCTAATGTTTGAATTCCAGCCAGGAGGTGGCTCTCAGAATTTCTAGTTCGTGAGGGACTGTTTAAAAGCATCCTAAGGATCTTGTTCTGGATCCTTTGGAGTTTAAGGTGATGGCATTTTGCGCAACTCTCCCAGATTGGCATACCGTATTCGATTGCAGGAAGGATGATTTGTTTGTAGACAGTAAGCTTATTTTTCAGGGACAGCGTTGACTTCCTGTTGATAAGTGGATACAACGATCTTATCAAGATGGTGCACTTGGTTTTCGTTTTGTCAACGTGCTCCCTGAAAAGAAGCTTGCTGTCTAGTGTTAGCCCGAGGTACACGACCTCTTTGGACCATTCCACCACTGTGCCGTTCAGGCAGATCTTGTTATTCTCCGACGGAACAAGTCTGGGAAATTTAGAGTGTGGAAAGATAATGACCTGGGTCTTTGCCGCGTTGATACGGATCTTCCAGCTGCTAAAATATTCAGACAGGACGTCCAGGCCTCTCTGAAGTTTGGCAGTCAGAGCTCCGATGACCCTACCCTTGTAGACGATGGATGTGTCATCTGCGAACAGAGTCAACGATCCACCATCAGGGAGAGCCGGCATATCGGAGGTGAACAGGTTGAATAGAATGGGGCCAAGTATGCTCCATTGTGGAACCCCGGCACCGACGTTGAAAGCATCCGATGTGATGCCATTCAGAGAGACTCGGAACGTCCTGTCTGATAGATAGTTGTTTATTATCTTCACTAGGAAGATTGGAAGACCATACTGCTGCAATTTGAACACCAGGCCATCATGCCAGACATTGTCGAACGCTTTTTCAACGTCCAACAACGCCATGGCAGATGTTTTCGAAACAGACTTGTTCCGTCTGAGAATGTTTGTTACTCTAGTCAGCTGGTGGACGGTCGAACGACCTTTCCGAAAACCAAACTGTTCCTCGAGTAAGAAGTTGTTTTCATCGGCAGATGTTAGGAGCCGGTCGTATACTGCTCTTTCGAATAGTTTTGATAACCCTGAGAGAAGGCTGATTGGTCGATAACTTGAAGGAGAGGACGGATCCTTCCCAGGTTTCCGGATGGGTATGACTTTGGCTGACTTCCAACACGAAGGGAAGTAGCCAAGTCTGAGGCACTGATTAGAGGCTGTCCATAAACTACGTAGACAGTTGGGGGGGTTGACAATTACCCAAGGCCCATACAACTTTTTTTTTGTATGAACAATTGTCTACGCAGGGGGAGGGGGGACAAGAATCCCAAAAAACTGTCTACGTAGTTTATGAACAGCCCCTTAAAAATTGATGGTTGTAGAATCTGGAACTCAAGTGTTTGAGTTTCAGATTCAGGATGTTGTCGAAACCTGGGGCCTTCATGTTTTTAGATGATTTGATATAGGCCAACAGTTCGTCAGCCGTAATCTCGGATTCCTCGGGAAAAATGTTAGGAATCTGAAGAACATTGGTTGCATTTTCAGCAACCTCAGATTCATGAGGGCTGACGATGTTTTGTCCGAGATTATGGGAGCTGACGAAGTGTTGACCTATCGCGGCAGCCTTCTCTTCAGGAGTTATCAGATGAACCACTGGGTTTTTAAGAATTTGTGTAAGTTTCCAGAAGGGCTTAGCACAATCTGGGAGAGAGCGGATCTTACTAGCAAAATCGTTATTTCTGATATCCAGCATCGTGGCCTAAATATCTTTGTTAATCGATTACAATTGGTCTTCAAGTTAGGCAGGCCAGTACGCTGGTACCAACCGGTGGAAACTAACGATTTTAAATTGACTAGCCTATCGGTCCCAAGCAAATCGATTAACGTACCCCATTCTAGTTGAAATTCTAGTACTACACTATGTTTGTTTTGATTCGCTATGAAAGTTTGACAGATAAAATGACGGGGTTCGTGGATTTTCTTATGTTTCGAGGGGTGCATCGATAAGCGAGCATGTTTCTTCGGGACCTGCTGGTCTTAGAGTTACCTCTATGCTGGTACTGCCTACGAATGGTGTTACGGAGTCTAATGAGATCTTTGGTATGGCTGTCAAGGTTCAGAGTGTTACTCACCTGTCTGGATACTGGCACGTGTTGTTCCCTGGTCCGGGAAATCGCCTCCTCAATGGTCAACATGTTTGGACGTCCCCGGTTGGACATCGTAGTCGATGGTTGTGTCGACGCAGTGTTGATAATGCACCCAGTTGACTCGATGGTAGTTGCGCCGGGAAGCTTCGAATCGGTTTACCGAGGATCCAACTTTGGCCACCACCGGGTAGTGGTCCGAGCTCAGCTCCTGGAATGCCACAGGTTGCGAGATGTTGTGTCCCATGTTGCTTACGAAGATGTCGATGGTCGCATGGACCCCAGACCGACTCAACCGGGTGGGAGAGTCCGGGGCCAAGATGGTATAGTGGCCCTCTTGCAGGTCTTCATTGAGGATGATGCCGTTTCTATTGCTCCGACCGTTGCCCCAAGCTTGATGTTTTGCGTTCAGATCGCCAGCGATGATAAAGTTCCCGCTCCTCCGGGTGAGTTTGATGATGTCTTTGCGGAGGGCCACTGACGACCCGCCCCTGATGTTGGTTTGCTTGAGGCAGTAGGCCGCGATGATGGTGATTGGGCCAAGTGATGTGCTCACCTCCACTCCGATGGCTTCAATTGTTTTCAGCTGGAAGTTTGGTAGCAGCCGGCAACTGATGTTCCGTCTTGCAGCGATGGCCACTCCTCCACCTCCAGAGCAGGGGCGATCAAGTCTGACGAGCCGGAAGTCGGGAAGGAATACGTTCAGTTCGGGCTTCAGATGCGTCTCGGTGATGATAGCAATGTCGACCTCCTTGGTGTTGAGGAAATCGAGTAGCTCTCTATGCTTGTTCGTCAGTGAGCAAGCGTTCCAATTTGCAATTTTTATAGCTTCACGGTCCATACTTGGTGACGAGTGACAAGGCAGCATGAAGCGTTCAGATCGAGTCTTGCAGGTACGCATGATGATGATGACCTCGGCCACGAGCGTCACAAGTTCCTCCGAGATGAACGGAGAATCGTCGACAGATTCACCTGAGACAGCACCAGCGTATGATAAACCAGGGGCGGTGGATGAACCTGGAATTGGCTGGGCCGCAGCAGCAGCGAGACGATGCTGAACTGTCCGACTGTTGGGAACCATTTGGATACTCGCGGGATTGGCTTGTTGCTTGTTGAGCGGAAGCGGGGCTAGGTTCGGAACATGTCGACGGGGCTGGAGAGCTGGGTACTGGACTTCCGTTAGTACAGGAGGCGAACGATGATTACGAAGGCGACCAAGCAGGTTGATGATTGTGGCCTTCCGACGGATATTAATGAACTCCACTCGCTTGGGACATCCGCGATTGGAGGCTTGGTGGTTTCCACCGCATTTGACACACGTTGGCTCGATGTCATCGACTTGCTCACAGGACGCAGTTGACTGAGTTCCAGCACACTTGCCGCAGTTTGTCTTCATGTGGCAGTTTTTGGTGCCATGGCCATATGAGAGGCAGTTTATACACTGCGTTACATCACGATGTTGGGGTTTGTAATGCTCCCAACTGATGATGACCTGAAACAGGTCCCGGATTTTGGATCTCAGAGCCGCAAGACTGGTGGATCCCTTCGTGAAGTGCACCAGAAACAACTGGTCACGGAAGTTGGTATTGTTGATGGAACGGCGGTTCATCTGGAACACGGCCTCAGGTTGGAGCCCAAGCATCTGAATTATGCAATCGAACGACTTGCTATGCCTCGTCAGCAAAAGCACGACAGCAGCGCTGATTTATATCTTTTCAGGATCAAGCAGAACGATGTGCAAGTGCAACCGCACCTGATAGGATTTCCCGCCGTTTTTATAAATGGGGCGGGGCAGAAAGTATCTTTTGTGCAGAATATGTAAAAAAGGCTGGACTTCGGATGTTAATCTAATTGCATATATAGAGGTACCAGATATGTTTTACAGTCAGTTGTTGGTAATTCACCAACATAATAGAATGTATGCCTTTTTTAAGCAATTTTGTTTTTCAAATTTGAAAGTTTTGGCTCTATGGTAAGCGGCTAAAAAATTTAACTTTTGCTTTTACTTATAATTGTAGTTTGCTTATAATTTATTTCCCGGAATAAAGTGATAAGTCCATGTCTTTTTTGGGTTGTCGTTTAAGGTGGGGGTGTTTTGCATGTATAACTTTTCCAAGTTCCTCATTTCCTCATTGTGATAGGATGTCACGCCATGAACCACCTTAATCCGCTGACTTGCTCCTGCTTGCTGCAGGACCAAGTGCCACTCCGTCTGAAGTGGTAATGAGCAGAGGTGACAGCAGCGCTGTTTTATATCTTTTCAGGTTCAAGCAGAACGATGTACAACCAAATGGTGCTCGATTATAACGGCTGGGTTTGGAAAAATCGTTTATTTCATGAAAACAGAGATAAAATTATCATTTGTACATTTTTCAAATGTTTTATGTGGAAAAAAATATTTATTTCAGAAGATTCATAATGTAAAATCCTATCGATTGGCGTATTTGGATTTTATTTTCATCTATAAATGACAAAGCTACAAGCGGTCAAAACCTAACACTACTTCACCACACATATTTTTTGATTTGCACCCCAGTATAGTCGACAAAGACGTAGTTCTACGCCAAAAAAGAATATGTTCAATAATCAGTTGATGGCTTTCATCTGTCAAAGAACTGCTCATGTTTTAAAGAAGGAGTCAATTCCAAGAGGGCGACAAGTTGGATTGCTGCAACTATCGCGCCTTCACATAGCTGACACGCGCCGCCAACAATGTTCTCTCCCAAATTCTATGCCACCGACTGTTACTATTTGCAAGCGAGTTTGTGGGTCGGGATTCATGGATACCCGCGCTACCACGGACCAGGTTTTCACGATTTAGCAGGTTCTGCAGAAGTGCCGTGAATACAACGTGCACACGCGCGAAGATAAACTAGCGTCTGCCTGATTCAGGCCTTCAGAAGGTCTCCTTAACCTTCCTACGAGGTATTGTTATGTTTGATGATAAATCGGAATCTAATATTAAATTACCCAGACTATTTTTTTACGTTTTGAGCTAGTCTCACATTCGCGCTATAGTGACATTGGGGAAATATTATATAGAATACTTACTTTTTACAAAACATGACCTTTTGAAATTAGTTTAATATGACGTTCCCTTTACATACAATGCAAATTCCTTCCAACATTCCGTATTGTGCATGTTGCGGCCCGGCAGCCGTCGTAAATCAAACGCAACAATCCAAAAATAAACTTTGTTTATTAGCAACTGATATACCTACACAGATAACGTAACCTTTTCGCGCACCCATATATCACTTCCCACGATTGGCGAGTTCCTCGACATATTCAACTTCAAAATTCTCCTTATCCACGGCCCTAAATATGTCGTTTCTGTAGCCGCTCAAATCTTCGTTCTTTCTCCTATGGCTTGCAATGTGCATATTAATCATGACCGGTGGAATGGGCTCGATGTCGGCCGTTTTGGCGACATCATTGTAGTAAACCCGTTGCACCTCACCGCCCATCATGTGTGCCTGACGTTTCTGTAAGCCGCGAGCCCATCGATCGTTTATTTCCTTTTCAAAATCCTCCATCATTTCCTCCCGGGATGGGAGAAGTCTACTGCCGGAGTAGTATTTCATAATGAAACGGGACTGCAAGTCAAACATCAAGGTCGTACACACCAAGAACGGTATTCCAATGAAGGCCATCGTCGGATAGTTGATGTTAATGATTTGCTTATACAGCGGTCTGACCCAATCGTCGTCCAATTCAATACCACAGTCCTTATGCAAGAATGGGAAATTGAAATGATAACCCGTGCAATAGAGAATGAAATCGACGGATTGTCTTGACCCATCGACAAATTCCACATCAGCTTCGTGTAACCGTGCGACATCCGGGACTTGCACAACGTTTGCCGGGAATTCTGCGTCCTTCAATTTTTGCGGCACGTGATGGCTAAAATAAACTGTTTTTGCACATTCTGCAGCTGCAAAAACTAAATCTCTACCACTTGGGCCGGCCCCAATGATCAGAACGTTGCGATTCTGTAGCACATCGGGCTTACGGTACTGATGGCTGTGCAACTGCACGCCTTTGAACAGGTCTTTTCCTTCGTAGTCTGGAATCTTCGGATCGAAGTAGTGTCCATTGCATACCAACACGTAATCGAAGATCAACGTTTCATGTGTGTTGCCTTTCAAATCTTTAACCCGCACTTGCCACTGCTGTCCGCTTCCATAAGGTCGCACATCCGAGACCAAGTGTTCAAATCTGGTATGCTTATCAACTTCAAAATGCCGGGCATAATCCCTCAAAAACTGCAACACTTCACTCCAGTGAATGTAAGACCTTCGTTGTGGCGGCATCGTATAGTCCGCATAACCCATAATTTCCTTGGGTAGATTCGTCCACAGACTATCGTACATGCTACAGGCAATATCCAAACCATACTTGTCCTTTCCTACGGCATCGGTATACGACCAGGTTCCTCCAATCTGATCAGTCTGTTCGAAAACGACCACCTCGCCACCGGCTTGCAGTGCATACTTGGCAGCACAGATTCCCGCAGCTCCGGCTCCAATGACGCAGTAGCGCTGTTTCTGCTTGCCCTGCAATAGTATGATTTGTTCTGTGAAGATTAGGTCGTTGGAAGCTTAGAATTATAATCCATGCTGGTCATAATTACCTACCATCGTATCAGTACCACCAGCCAGAAGGTTATAAATCCAAGCAGATGATTTTTGTTGATTTTTTTTTATTGCTGGCAGTCAATGTTTTTCTTGAACGTTCGCTCTCAAGCTCTCACCGTCAGCAACTGAATGGGAAGAGATCTAAACGGGAATGGAATAAGTCGCCCAGAGAGTCAATGTTTATCAGCTGACTGGGTTGTATGTGTATGTGGTATGGTTGTTGTATGATGACAAATTATCGCGGAAATTGGCACATTGTAAATGTTTAAATATGCATTGTTTGTCGAAATAGATTACCTAATCAAAAGTAATACATATGCATATGCAGATCCAGGCTAAACCGAAACAAAATAAAACCGAATTTCAGATTCGACCCTCTCCGATTTCCGTAAAACATTGCATACTTGTTCGCAATGCTGCCTTCATCAGGGCTGGTAGCGAGTCACTTTTTTCAAGCCAGTCACTAAAAAGTCTCATTTTTAAGGCCAAGTCACTAAAATCACTTTTTCTTGTATTCAGTAGCTATTTTCAACTATCTTAGCGTAAATTTATTTCAAAATTGATCATTGTTTTCATTTTCGAACAATTTAGAGGTATTGTGCTTCTGTAGAGCTTTTTTGGCGTTTTATCATCTTTCTCTATCTACTGGATGTCCAGGTTTTTCCAGAACTTTAACGGATAATTTCCAGGTTTATTATAAGAAAACATTTTTTAAATGTGTTAAAAATATACTTTTTCTTTTTGTAAACTAACAACAACACTCAGTTGTAAAGAAACAGTTTTATATGTTGAAGTTTAACACTCACTTAATGCTAGTAAGTCTAAGATATCAAAATATTCCATGTCTTGCAGTTTCGTATTCCATGTAAGATTGAGCATTCTTTGCTTTGTGACGATAATTCGTCTTTCTTTATCTACAGGGTGTCTACTCATCTTTCTAAATAAAATCACCTGAGTTTTCCAGAACTTTGCCGGATGAATTCCAGGCTTATAATAAGAAAGCTATTTTTACGCTTTTTTTTGTAGATCAAAATAACAACAATTTACCCAAACGTTTTTAAGACATGGCAATCAGTTTTAAAGAAACAGCTTTAGAATCAAATCCAGTGAATGATGAAGTTTAACATATACTTAATTTCTAACTTTATTAAGTTAAAAAAAAAAACTTACTTAATTTGAGTAAGTACAAGATCTAAAATTATTCAATAATATGAAGTTTCGCATTCCATGTACAAGTACAGTCAGGAATCCTTATTGCCGGGGTAACGGGGGCGTGAATAAGGAATCGCGAATAAGGATACCCACACCACAGCTTATGGGATTTTCACTAATGGGGGCTGTAGTGGATTATCTCATTTGTTTCAATACATAAAGCTATACTGTCTTGGACAAAGTTGCTGTACTGGGTTAGACCAACAAGCCTGTGCCATTGGATTCGGGTTAAATGGAGAACTACGCCGCTAGAGGCGCTTCACTTTTATGTTACTTATGACGGGCGCTATAATATATGGATCATATTTCCAACATAGAATATTTCGTGATCCTGACCATATAGAAAGTTACTGTCTTCAGCAAAGTTGTTCAGGTGACCAAGTCCTTTCGGATGGTGGCCATATTAGTTCAGAACTCTCTCACTACGCAGCACTAGTGTGCATGTGCAATTCCTATATAAACTGTATCTCGAGAGCCTGGCCATATAGAAAGTTGCTGTTTTGAGCAAAGTTGCTGCAGGTGTATATAAAATAAGCTGTAATTATTGTAACAAAGTATATGTAGGACAAACCAAGAGAACTTTAGCAACTAGATTTAAAGAACATATAGCGGAGGTTAATAAGGCCAAAAAGCAAGAGGAAAAAGGCCCAACATATGATTTCAAATCAAAGGTTGCAGAACACATCTTCACAGAGGACCACCAACTATCGACGGAGGACATCACGATTTTACGAACCGTATTACACCATGGAAATTGGATGTTGCAGAAAGCCTCGAGATCAACAAACAACGTAATTCAACTTTACTCAACAGGGATCAAGGAAACGGACACACATGGCTTTTCAAGTTACTACCTAGGACACATCAACGAGTAAGCAGCGGAGTACCTGTTCCTATAGAAAATTAAATTTAAGTTTACCTAGTTTCTAAGTGAAAATGTACCTGTGTTAATATATATTCGTTAAATGCGATGTTTTTCTTCAGTCGAGTATTAGTACACGACACTGAAGAAGTCTGCACATTGTAGACGAAATACGTGTATCTGTCAAGAATAAGCAAATAAAGTAGTGGAATTAAATGGAAAATACTAATCCTTCTCTCTCATTATTCAGCGAAGTGTTAAAGCTTTAGCGAAGATCCACACGGCGAATGAGAACGACCCAAATTGGAATATGGTTCACTCATAATCGCCAAAATTGCAGGAACTCAGCGATGAGTAAATGTGCCTCATGATTTTCTGTGGAAAATCTCTAAAGCCTGCCGGAAAATGAGGAAAATTGATGAAAAATTGTCTCAGTATAGTCTCATATTCGGGAAGTTTTCCTGGAAAAACCTAAAAAAAAACATGAAGCAAATTTACTCATCACTGAGTTCCTGCAGTTTATGACCCTTATCACGGTGAATACGAAGTGAAGTGACAAGTTGTCATTCACGGTGAAGTGATTCCCGGGCAAATCAAACGGGAATCACTTCACCGTGAGTGAAAAGTTGTCACTTTACTTCGTATTCACCGTGAAGTGACAGCCGTAATTAGGCCCTATGTGATTTATGAGTTAACTAAGAATTTGGGTCATTCTCATTCGCCGTGCATGATCGTTAGGGAAATTGGGGAAAGTTTAGAAAGTATTTAGTATGAGAAGTATTGTGAGCATCAGGCTAGTTTCTCAAACTACAACAGAACATCAAGGCAGTTTCATTAACTTCTCCTAAGAATTATATATCAACTTGTATAACAGAGCTCATAAATTTGAACGGTGAGGTTCCATCCAACCAACCCAAACAAGCTTCACTGCTTATCATTGAGTAATGCAAATCTTTAACAAACACATCAACCTAAAGACGGTGCTTGCGCGTGCCTCAATCAGTTTTTGCAGGCTCATTGTTCAACCTGCTAGCGACCATGTCGGAGTGTACGCCCAGGTACTGTATCATCGGAGCCGGAGCAGGTGGGCTCACCTGTGCAAGACATGCCATCGACGCAGCTGTGAAAGTCACCGTATTTGAACAGACCGACCGTATTGGAGGTACCTGGGTTTACACGGACGCCGTTGGACACGATCGGAATGGGGTACCCATTCATACCAGCATGTACGAGGGGCTGCGGACCAATCTTCCTCGGCAAATTATGGGCTTTCCGGATTGGGACATCGAATCGGATGTTTCGTACGTCAAACAGGCGGAAGTCCTCAAATGGCTGGAGGGCTACGCAGAAAAGTTCAAATTGCAAAAGCTTATCAAATTTGAGCACCAAGTGATAAGAGTGTCAACGACCTACAACGATGGAAGCAAGTGGGAAGTGATTGTGAAGGATTTGCGTAACCAACGATACGATACGTACGAGTTCGACTACGTAATGGTTTGCAATGGTCACTACACGCATCCGATGATTCCGGAATATCTTGGCAGGGATAGCTTCGAAGGTTTGCAACTTCACAGCCATGATTATCGCAATGCCGATCAGTTCCAGGATCTGGATCTTCTACTAGTCGGCGCCGGATACAGCTCATCGGATATTGCAATCGCCACTGTTAAGGTGGCAAAAAGTGTCACCATCAGTCATCATAATCCGGAAAAGGTTGACTTCGATATAGATGGTTCGGTGACAGTAAAACCAGCCGTCTCCAAGCTGACATCAAATGGAGTGGAATTTGTAGATGGAACTGAAATGAGCTTCTCAGCTGTTATCTACTGTACCGGCTACAAGCATACCTTTCCATTTCTGAGTGTCGATTGTGGCATTCGCGTGGAAGATAATCACGTGCAACCATTGTACAAGCATGTTATCAATATTAATCGCCCGACGATGGCACTGATTGGGGTTCCCTTCTATTGCATCCCCACTCAGATGATGGATCTACAGGCTCGGTTCTGCATGAAGTACTTCACCGGCGAGAGGAAACTTCCCTCTAGAGACGATATGCTCCGGGATATGGAAGCGGATATTGCCGAACGGAAGCGACGGGGCTTACCGAGGAAGTGGATGCACAAACTGCCGGGGGATCTGCAGTCGAAGTACTACGATGATTTAGCTACAACTGCCGGGATTAAACCAATTAGACCTGCTCTGATGAAGCTGTTTGACGAGTGCTTGCGGCGTCGAGGGGAAAGTGTCCAGTTTTATCGGGAAGATAATTTTGAGATTGTCAGTGATGAAGAATTTCGGACTTTATGATAGATGAATGAGCACCTTCGATCTGCAAAATAAAAACCAATGGTATAGGTATTGAGCTGCAGACTTTTTATTTGCTAGGTCCAACATGCTTCCAGCAAAACTTGTCCACCCATGCTTTTTCGCCTAACAAAATAGATATGATATTTGGTCATTTCTTCACCGATTTAGATGAAGTTGAAACAAATTCCAATCGATCAGCAATTGGTTCTAGTTTTCGATTTGGTAACAGTTGAGCATAATTCTTGATGACTTTTCAAAATAATAATAAACGCGTGTGGTCAAATCCATTTTTTATAAAATCGTTTTTCCCGCAAAACAAATGTCATTTACATCAAGTGTAAGTGTGCATTTTTTACAGCCTCCTTATAAGTTGCCTACGTGAAATGTAATGGCAGTTCTTGCATTGGGCTGTAGCGTACAAGTATGTTTTTTTTTTAGAAAAAATAAAATTCTAGTATAAAATCTTTACAAAACGATTTTCTATCCCCAGTGCATTGAAGGAGACACACTTTTTTCACAATTTACCTAGAATTAACGTTTCAATTTTTTTAACTGTATCTTCAATAGACAATCTGTTTATGTGGTAAAACATTACAAATTCTGCTACAGTCGATCTTCATTTTTTTTTTCGATTTTACCCTTATGCAGGATGGGTTGGAATTTGAGATCACATGATCAAAAATAGAGGCGTAAAAACAGAATTGAGTGTACTTTTATTCAAATCTATAGTACAATTTTAAATTTCTGTATTGGGTATGAACCCAACGAATTATTTCAAAATAAACCAAAACTACGCACAACCTTTACAAAATCTAAAACTAGCCGATCGATTGAATGCTTTTTTCAAATAAAAATCGTTCAATAAATGACGAAATGTGAGCAACAAATTATTGTTTACGCCAAAAAATCATGGGCTCGGAAAGGTTAATCTCAATGTGTTTCAATTTAAAAACCACCATACTCTACTCAATTAACTTTGATGAAATTGTCATCGTCAACGACCCGGTACACATTATTCCTGTAATTCAAAATATCCAACTTCTTCTCCCGCACGCAAACCGCATACAACTTCGTCAGTACCGGCTTCAACGGTTCAATTTCCGCTATCCGGGCCAGATCGTCGTAGTATCGCTGCTGGAGATCACCGGACAGCATATGCGCTTGACATTTGAGAAATCCCCTCCTGGCACGTTCCTCCTCATCCGCCTTGGTATCGGCAGCCATGTCCGCTTCCGAAGGTAGTCGTTTGCTTCCGCTGAACATTTTTATGCAAAATCTTATCTGCAAATCCACCATCATGGTGAAACATACACTGAACGGCAATCCGATCACCGCCATCGATGGATGCCGAATGTTAATGCAGTGCTTGTACAATGGCTGCACATGGTTCTCCTCTACCGTGATGCCACAGTCTACGCTAAGAAACGGAAAACTCGTCCGATAGCCCGTGCAGTAGATCAGAACATCACACGTTTGCCGTGTACCATCGGCAAATTCCACTTCGTTTTCATAGATTTTGGCTATCTCCGGTTTCTGCACAACTTTATCGCAGAAGATGTTCAACCTTTCCGGACAGCGATGGCTCAGAGTAAGCTGCTTGGCAAGTGGAGCCGCGGCGATTGCTACATCCATACCACTGTGACTTCCACCAATCACTACCACATTTTTCCCTTGAAACGGATCAGGACACCGGTAGTCGTGGCTATGCATTTGGCGACCTTTGAACACTTCATGACCCGCGATTTTCGGTACGAATGGACTGAAGAAGTGACCATTGCAGACGAGGATGTAGTCAAACAGGTACGTATCGTAACTGTTGGCCGGGAGGTTCTTCACCAAGACCTTAAAATTAAGACAGATTGTAAGAAAAAACACCGCTGAATAGGTCTGACTGCCAATCGCTTACCTCCCATTTCTCACAATCCAACTTCCGTGTTACGCGGATCACGTGATGCTCAAACTTGACGTGCTTGTACAGTTCGAACTTTTCAGTAAAATGCTCAATAAATTTCAACACGTCCTGTGCTGTCACGTATGATTCCTCCTGCTGTCCAATGGGGAAATCCGGAAATCCCATGATCTCCTTCGGGATGTTCGTCTTCAGCCCCTGATACATACTAGTATGGATGTCCAACCCATACTTGTCCTTTCCAGTTTCATCAGTGTAAACCCAAGTGCCACCTACTTTGCTCGTCTGCTCAAAAATCGTTACATCGCCTCCCGCCTCCAAGGCATGTCTTGCGGCATTGACACCGGCCAATCCAGCTCCAATGATGCCGTAGGTGAACTTGGACATTATCACTTGATCAACCGCGGGTGCGCCACTTGCTTCCTAGTCAACAGCTCTCGTTAAACTGAACAGTCGAACTCCTACACCCGGGGCTCTTATCGTAGAGCTTTTATCGACCTTGGTTAATGTGGCATGCGATCCGGATTAAGCACACCATCGTCAGCTGGCGCTTCTTTTAATCCAAGGAAATAGCTAGAATTCTTACAACTGTAATTTATTATGAATTGTAATTTTCGCTCGGAAGTTCGAACTGGCATTCATGTCTTGGTGGTTGACGTAGATAGGAAGACGATTCAGGAGATGCATTCCTTAATTTATTTCACATTTGGTTTAATTGAATGATTAAAACAGACAAACATCATCAAATTTCATAACACTTACTAAGGCGGTGGATTATTGTTATCTTCGGTTGGGCCAAATTGAATTTAACGCAAAACGGTGAGCTATCACATGGGTGTTGCGTTGTAGGCTGGTGATTTTTGGCGAGATACTGAGAATTGACCATTCTGATTAAAACCTGCCGATTGCTCGACTAATTAAACGATCTATTTTTTTTTTTGTTCGGCAAATATTTTGTTAGGAAGTGATAGAAAAATAGTTGCGAGATAATTTAACATTAGGCAACGATCAACACGTTTTACAGCGTCTGACGGCACGAGGAATGAAGAAACGGGAGCTTAAGCACTGGCTATCATGACTACGGGCCCTATTATGTAAGTCGAGTCGAGCGTCACTTCTGGTCACTGGTCTATTTTTGTATAAGACCAGTGACCAGAAGTGACGCTCGATGTGACTTACTTAAAAGGACCCGTAGTGTACCAGACCAGAATGGATGCTTTCTTTTGTAGAATTGTATGTTTTCTGATAGTTATGGTTGTTTAATTCCTGTTTAAAATTGCAGAAAGTATTCGAGTTAGAAACTTGATCTTGTAAACACTACACACTAGTAATCGTATACGATTACTGCTACACACCATAGGCATTTTTACTGCACCTCCAATAAGAGGGCGCCAGGCGAGTTCGAGAGGAAACGTCAACCAAACCGTTTGTTTACATCAAAATGAGGATTTTTCACAACGCAAATTAAAGCATTTTTCATTGAACATCTTGCCAATTTTCATCGGTAATTGTCTTACTTTACGATTTTACACCGATCTGAACTGATTTGTACTTCAACTATTCATACACTAGAAATCCGGGAGATCATAACCACTAAGGCACTATTCTAATTTTACATTTTTCTCAACAAAAATGAACACCAGCAGGATCCTTGCAAAAACGATACCGAATTAAATTTTTCGACTGTAGATCAAGGGATTTATGAGGGAAAGTTAAAAAGTATTCCACTTCCTATGTCTCACGGCAACAAATTCTGCTCACAACACTCTTTTCGACGTTCTCCTATTCATCACCAGAGGTTGAATTGATCGCTAAGTTTCTATTAAAAAGGCGTATTGTATGGTAATTTGCTCAAAAAAGAAACAACACTCGTCAAGTTTGTTATTTCATCACCTAGTATCCTGCGGGGGGACGAGCTGTCGAATCAGCCTACTGATCATTCTTGTTCTTATGACTTACTAGCTGAGTGAGCCCGGCCTTGCTCGGGATTCAATATTAGCTTGAGTTTATGCGCCAATTAAAAAAAGCATGCTTTATTGTACGTAGCCCCCTCCCCTCTTATCTAAGGGGCTACCCCCTATGACCTCCACATGTCAAATTTGGTTCCATTTGCTTGATTAGTTCTCGAGTTATGCAGAAATTTCTGTTTCATTTGTATGGGAGCCTCGGGAAGGGTCTCGAACCATCATAAGAACCTTTCCCTGCCCCAAAGACCCCTGCATACAAATTTTCAAGTTGATCGGTTCAGTAGTTTCCGAGTCTATAAGGGTCAGACAGACAGGCAGAAATTCATTTATATATATATAGGGGAAATGTATGTAATGTCGGCCTGAGTGTCCCTAATTTGGGCCCATACATAAATTCAGCAATCGACTAAAATTTCAATAGCATCCAAAAATAATCATTAGTACCGTCCCAATGACGCGTTCATCTAGATACAATTGATAAATACCAGATTTTTAGCGATGGGCCCAATCTTAGATTCATAGGCCAACATTAGAGCCATTTCCCCTAGATAGATAGATAGAAGATAAATAGATAGATTCGCGTTTGGAAACAGTTATACTAGGTAGGCGACGATAGAATCTGTGTATAAGAGTCACGTCAAGAGAAAAACAGTGGAGATCGCATCACGGTTTTCTACAGATTCCCTTCATTTTCATTTGGCAACAGTAACGGGTGAGACAGCTTTACTCTGAGTTCCGTTTTTGCTGCGAGTAAATCAGTGTACCTAAAAATTAAATCGACGTTCATCGATTTACTGTCTGTTTACTCCTCGGCTTACTCCATTTACCGCCTTCAAATCGACAGTGATCATGAATAAGTGGTATAAGGTATGATCGATGACTTCATCGATTTTCTCTTTGCAATTGCTACAGCTAAGCGAAACAATTTTCTAGAATTTGTTCAATGCAGAGTAGGGTGTCCCAAAATTGCACTATGTCTGGAAATCTGGGGGCTCAACCTCCAAATGATAGCTAAGGGTATTACAAACAAACTGTTGTATGGCGGCAACTCTGGGAAATGTTGTTTAGAGGTCGCCCCGATGATATTTTCGAAAAAAGTCCATTTTTCATAGCTTATATCCAATAAATATTTTTAGTTCTTTAAATTTCAGTGAAACCTCAATGTAGCCACAACTTGAATGCTTTGTCCGATTGAAAATTGTTGGGTTTCATGCTTTTTTTTTTTTTTTTTTTTTTTTTACTCTTTATTTGTTCCAAATTCAAAATAAATTACATTTCATTTTAACCTAGGTGCTCCAGTTACTGCAGTAACGTACCAGCCTTAATTGTTATGATATATATCTAAGTGTTTTTACATTGTTCATGTCTTGGCAATTCAGTATTTTAAACAGGTTTTTAAACCTGCATGTCAGTATAACAATTGATATCTTAAAACTAAAAACTAAAACTAAATCTTATCTAAGTATAAAGGGAATTAATCGTTGCAATTGAGGATTGCAACGATTTTTGCCTGAAATTATTAATTATTTTGTTGGACATTTGTGCTAAAGTCTCAACATTCGAAATTCTATGTACTTCGGTTGTACTGTACCAGGGAGGCAACTTCAAAATCATTTTCAGAATTTTGTTCTGAATCCTTTGAAGTGCTTTTTTCCTGGTAGTGCAGCAACTAGACCATACTGGCACAGCGTAAAGCATGGCCGGTCTAAAAACTTGTTTAAATATTAGAAGTTTATTCGTCAGGCAAAGTTTGGATTTCCTGTTTATAAGAGGATACAAACATTTAATATATTTGTTACATTTGGCTTGAATGCCCTCAATGTGATCTTTAAAAGTTAATTTTTGGTCAAGTATTAATCCAAGATATTTTACTTGGTTTGACCAGGAAATAGGAACTCCGTTCATAGTGACTATGTGACTACTACTAGGTTTCAAAAAGGAAGCTCTGGGCTTATGTGGAAATATTATAAGTTGAGTTTTGGAAGCGTTGGGAGAAATCTTCCATTTTTGTAAATAAGAAGAGAAAATATCTAAACTTTTCTGCAGTCTGCTGCAAATAACACGAAGACTTCTTCCTTTAGCGGAAATGCCTGTGTCATCAGCGAACAAAGATTTGTGGCAACCCTGAGGCAAATCAGGGAGGTCCGAAGTGAAAATGTTATACAATATAGGCCCAAGAATGCTACCCTGAGGAACTCCTGCTCTAACAGGTAGTCGATTAGATTTGGAATTTTGATAATTTACCTGCAGAGTTCTGTCAGTTAAATAATTTTGAACTAATTTAATAATATAAAGTGGAAAATTAAACTTTTTCAATTTAGCAATCAAACCTTCATGCCAAACACTGTCGAATGCTTTTTCTATGTCTAGAAGAGCAACTCCAGTCGAGTGGCCTTCAGATTTGTTTGAACGAATTAAATTGTTAACTCTTAAGAGTTGATGAGTAGTTGAATGCCCATGGCGAAATCCAAACTGCTCATCTGCAAAAATTGAGTTCGTATTGATGTGAAGCATCATTCTATTCAAAATTATCTTTTCAAAAAGTTTACTTATTGAAGAAAGCAAACTTATTGGGCGGTAGCTAGAAGCTTCAGCTGGATTTTTATCCGGCTTCAAAATTGGAACAACTTTTGCATTTTTCCATTTATCAGGAAAGTATGCCAAATGGAAACATCTGTTAAATAATTTTACCAAGAAAGACAAGGTACTCTCTGGGAGTTTTTTGATGAGGATATAGAAAATTCCATCATCACCTGGAGCTTTCATATTTTGAAATTTTTTAGTTATAGACCTTACTTCGTCCAAATCAGTCCCCCAGGAATCATCAAAAATATTTTCCCGAGAGAAAATATTCAGAAAATCCCGAGCAACCTGATTCTCAATAGGACTAGTAAGACCCAAACTGAAATTATGGGAACTCTCGAATTGCTTAGCAAGTTTCTGAGCTTTTTCCAAATTTGTGATCAAAATTTTACCACCTTCTTTAAGCGCTGGAATAGGCTTTTGAGGTTTTTTCAAAATTTTTGTGAGTTTCCAAAAGGGTTTGGAACTCGGGTCTAATTTAGAAATATTATTTTCAAAAGTTTTGTTCCTCAGGGCAGAGAATCGCTTTTTAATTTGTTTTTGCAAATCCCGCCAGATAACTTTCATGGCAGGATCGCGTGTTCTTTGATATTGTCTCCTACGGACATTTTTAAGACGGATCAAGAGCTGAAGATCATCGTCTATTATAATTGAATCGAATTTAACCTCGCATTTTGGTACTGAGGCAGCTCTTGCTTCAACTATAGAAGTAGTCAGAGATTCAAGAGCATAATTAATTTCATCTTTGGTTTGCAAATGAATGTTTGGATCGAAGTTATATTCCATAAATGTTCGATACTGCTCCCAATCAGCTCTATGGTAATTGAAAGTAGAGCTGTTGGGATTACAAATTATTTCTTGGGATATTTCAAAAGTTACCGGAAGGTGATCAGAACCGAAGTCAGCATGGGTAACCAATTGGCTACAAAGTTGACATGAATCAGTTAAGACCAAATCAATAGTGGAGGGATTTCTTGCAGAAGAAAAGCATGTTGGGCTGTTTGGATATTGAATAGTGTAATAACCTGCAGAACAATCATCAAACAGAATATTACCATTGGAATTGCTTTGAGCATTATTCCATGAGCGGTGTTTTGCATTAAAATCACCAATAATGAAGAATTTAGACCTATGACGGGTAAGTTTCTGGAGGTCACCCTTGAGAAAATTCTTTTGCTGGCCTACGCATTGGAATGGTAAATAGGCAGCTATAAACGTAAGTTGTCCAAATTTTGTTTCAACAGAAACTCCCAAAGTTTCAAAAACTTTGGTTTCAAAAGAAGAAAGAATTTTATGTTTGATTTGTCTATGAATAATGATGGCAACGCCACCACAGGGTCCATCAAGACGATCATTTCTATAAATTAAGTAATTTGCGTCCTTCTTAACCTTGTGGGCAGGTTTAAGGAACGTTTCAGTTATAACGGCAATATGCACGTTATGAACTCGTAAAAAGTTAAATAGCTCGTCTTCATTATCTTTAAGAGATCGAGCATTCCAATTTAAAATGTTTAATGCTTTAAAATCCATTACTGAATTTTAAAGTCATGACAATATTATTTGCAAATTTTACTCCAGTTTGAATAGCATCAAACATGGAGTTAGATTTAAGCATATCAGAAATCATGTCAATTAATGAATTCTGTAAAAATTCCATTTTAGGAGCAGTAATGCTTCCTAAGTCAAAATTGTCAAAATTTCCGTTAGAACGTTGGTTAGTATTTTGATTTCTACCCGCTGCAATAGCAGCATAGGTAGCTCCATTAACTCGCTGAACATTGTTAGCAGCGAGGGGAGTAGGTACAGATGAAACATTTGAAGCAGGGGTGATATTTGTACCTACGGGTACGAATGTAGAATTTGTTCCTCGCTGACCGTTGTTAACAGCAGAGGAATTTGTACCTGGTCGGAAACGTGGAGCGTTTCCTACCTGACGGTTAGAACGAGATTGTAGGATCGCTTTGCGAGTCTTACATTCCCAAAAATTGGATTTGTGGTTTTCACCACAATTTGAACATTTAAATTTCTTAGGATCTTCCTTCACAGGACAGTCGTCCTTTGCGTGAGAGGAATCACCACAATTCATGCATTTAGCTGGCATGTAGCAATTTTTAGTTCCGTGACCCCATCCCTGGCACTTACGGCACTGGGTGAGGTTTTGGAAATTTCCTCCAGTCTTCCTGAAGTGTTCCCACTTCACTCGGACATGGAGCATAAGGCTAGCTTTTTCTAAGGCCTTAAGGTTGTTTAGTTCACTAGACTTGAAGTGAACTAAATAAAAATCATTAGAAATCCCGTTGCGCGAATCGCCAGGACGGGATTTCATTTTCATTTTGATTACTTGGAGTGGCACAACTCCAAGTAATTTTGCCAGTTCATCTTTGATCTGATCCAGGGATTCACCACTGGGCAGTCCTTTCATGACAACCTTGAACACACGTTCAGTTTTGGTGTCGTAAGTAAAAAATTTGTGCTTCTTCTCAGTAAGATACTTGAGAAGACATTTAAATCCGTCCAAGGTTTCAGCCAATACACGGCATTCACCCCGACGTCCAATTTGTAGTGAAAACTTAACTTTCACGAAATTCAAAAGTTCCATGCGAAGAGCATGGAAATTGGTAGTGGTTATCACAATAGGGGGAATCTTTTCCTTCTTGGCATTAAGCCGGGAAAGTTTACTAGAATTTTTCTTGGATGATGGATCATTCTCATCATCCGTGAGCAAATCAAATTGATTACTCAAATTAATTTCATCAGAAGGGGGGTCAAGAGTTTGCCCCTTTCTTTTGCGTTTAGGCGCCATGGCGGCAGTAAATTTTTATCCAAATCGATTTCCAAGCAGATTACTATAAGAATCTGAAGGATCGAAGAGGAATTTTCCAAATCGATATCCAAGAAGGATTACCTCGGGTAGGGTCCAAACAAGGATCGAAGAGGAATAAGAGTTGAACAAGGTAGAAAATTTTTACAGGTTGAGCACTGAAAAGTGCTGTTTAAATTTGTTGTAGCTTTAGGTAGTAGTAACACTTCCTTCAGCAAAAAGCAAATAGATCCGCACGGCAAGAGAGCACGATGCGGACTGATGGGTTTCATGCTTGAAAGTAGTATCTGATGATGTCCAACTCCGACGACAAACGGTTTCTGGGCAAATGCTTCCTCGCAATACCGGTGATGAGATCCGACTTGAGCTTGGTTTTTGGTGACATGATTTTCTTTTTTGGTGCTGCTTGCTACGGCAATCAAATGGAAACTAATAAATTGTGTGATCCCTCTCCGCTCATATATCCTCCTATTGAATTCTAGAAACTTCGAAACAAATGTTATGAAATGATTTGCAACAAAGAAGGCGATTTGTATTTATCGATTTCAATGATAGTTTGATTTGCTGGTGGACATACTGCAATAATTGAAATTCTGAACTTTTCTTTCCACAGTAAATCACGAATAAAGTGTCTTCAACAAAGTTTTTGCTTATGAAATTTACCATATATCCGCTGCATTTGATTGATAATAGCACTATGTTTGATACCCACTTTTGATCATTGAATGCAGTGATGTACAACAAAAAACATCATTTTAGAGAATTTGAAAAATTGCAACTAATAAATTGGACACAGAACATGCCGTAGCAATTTTTTCTCTTAGAGTTTTGACCCTTGGAAATCTGTGAAAAATATAAAAGGGTGAGATTTCACCGAAATTTAAGAACTAAAAATATTTATTGGATAATAGCTATGAAAATGGACTTTTTTCAAAAATCTCGTCGGGGCGACCTCTAAACAACATTTCCCAGAGTTGCCGCCTTACAAAAGTTTGTTTGTAACACCCTTAGCTATCATTTGGAGGGTGAGCCCCCAGATTTCCAGACATAGTGCAATTTTGGGACACCCTAATGCAGAGTTGTAACAGGTTAAACGTTAATCTAGCGAGCTATTAACAAAAGAGAAAATCGACGAAGAGAATCGATCATCGCGTTTACGCCCTTATGCCTGCTCACTGTCGAGTTATTTACGAAAGAGAGAGTCGATAAAGATAATTGAGAGAATGTAGAATTGTCTATTTGAAATCGTAGTTACACGCTAACTTGAAAGTACTCATTAATGAGTAAAAAAAGACCCATTTTGAAGAAAAGTGGCTTAAAATTTACTCATTTAATGAGTTAAGCCACTTTTCTTCAAAATGAGTCTTTTTCAACCATTAATGGGTACTTTCAAGTTAGCGTGTAGGTAACCTGAATGACAGTGGAAAGCAAGCCACCGGCATATGCGATAGCAGTGGGTCAATGAATGGTCTGCCGCTGTCGGTAAAGCGCCACTGTAAACCAGTTTGGTTGTAGTCGCCAAATAGTAGTGCGGAAGACCAAACGTTGATGCTCACGGATGATCGTGCAGTCAGCAGGTAGACAGCGCCAATACTAAGAATATTTTGTGGATATTCCACGACAATCCAGAGCTGTTCCAGCAAACTGGAAATGGGCGAGGCACTTAGGTATCTGGTTAGTCTAGTTGAGACAGCAGCCAGAAAGCCTCCAACTCGCAATTTTCGACTGTGCAGGTAAGATCGGTCACTTGAAGACGGAATAAAGTGATCCGAAGTTGCGATGAATATGTAGATCCGGTCATCCAGTCACGTTTCCGTCAGTACGATCAAATCATATTCAACCTCCGCAACAGCCAAGAAAATCGAGTCGATTTTAGTCCTCAGCCCACGCACGTTTTGAATTTTTTTAATTCGTAGGCCAATCGAGGAGCGATCTCGGGAGCTGGAAACCGAAGGAAATTTAGGACCGAAAGTTCAGAATCGCAATCATACTCGCCTGGAGTTGTAGGCCGAAGTCCCCGATTTTTGTTGTTGTTTTGCTTGACAACAGCTTTTCGGCTTCTTACCACCATAAATTTTGCTGTGATGGAAAAAGTGAGAAAGCAAATCAAGACCAACAATTGAAATGGCCTTAACTCCATTTTGTAAACAAACCTTGTAAGGCCATTTTCTCGCGAACCGAAACCTTCATTTGCAAACCTAAACCACAATCGAGTAGAGGAGAATTTCTTCTACCTGTTCATTATGTTGGTTTGCCTTTGCGGACTTCGGGTCGCGAGAAAATGGCGTTACAAGGTTTGTTTACAACATGGAGTTAAGGCCATTTCAATGGTTGGTCTTGAAATGACAGTGATCTTGTTCACTGAGCAATGTGAGTTACTCGAGGTGCCTCAAACGCAACTCTGAAATTGCTCATGATTAGGAGCTGTCTTGCCCCTTGGGCAACAGATGATGTCTGTATCAACTTCAAATGACTTCTAACGAGAAAAAAATACTAGCGGCTGTAGTAAATCATTATACCAGTAATTTTGTAAAATTAACAACAAATATTACAAATTATCATGGCTCATCATTAAAAACGTATCCCATGACAATTTAAAGCTCACTGCGTGTTTATGATCATTTCTTCGATTATATTCAATTTTTTTTTTTTTTTTTTTTTTTTTTTTTTTTTTTTTTTTTTATTTATTTTTAAACTCTTTATTTGTTCCAATTTCAAAATAAATAACATTTCATTTTAACCTAGGTGCTCCAGTTACTGCAGTAACGTACCAGCCTTAATTGTTATGATATATATCTAAGTGTTTTTACATTGTTCATGTCTTGGCAATTCAGTATTTTAAACAGGTTTTTTAACCTGCATGTCAGTATAACAATTGATATCTTAAAACTAAAAACTAAAACTAAATCTTATCTAAGTATAAAGGGAATTAATCGTTGCAATTGAGGATTGCAACGATTTTTGTCTGAAATTATTAATTATTTTGTTGGACATTTGTGCTAAAGTCTCAACATTCGAAATTCTATGTACTTCGGTTGTACTGTACCAGGGAGGCAACTTCAAAATCATTTTCAGAATTTTGTTCTGAATCCTTTGAAGTGCTTTTTTCCTGGTAGTGCAGCAACTAGACCATATTGGCACAGCGTAAAGCATGGCCGGTCTAAAAACTTGTTTAAATATTAGAAGTTTATTCGTCAGGCAAAGTTTGGATTTCCTGTTTATAAGAGGATACAAACATTTTATATATTTGTTACATTTGGCTTGAATGCCCTCAATGTGATCTTTAAAAGTTAATTTATGGTCAAGTATTAATCCAAGATATTTCACTTGGTTTGACCAGGAAAATGGAACTCCGTTCATAGTGACTATGTGACTACTACTAGGTTTCAAAAAGGAAGCCCTGGGCTTATGTGGAAATATTATAAGTTGAGTTTTGGAAGCGTTGGGAGAAATCTTCCATTTTTGTAAATAAGAAGAGAAAATATCTAAACTTTTCTGAAGTCTGCTGCAAATAACACGAAGACTTCTTCCTTTAGCGGAAATGCCTGTGTCATCAGCGAACAAAGATTTGTGGCAACCCTGAGGCAAATCAGGGAGGTCCGAAGTGAAAATGTTATACAATATAGGCCCAAGAATGCTACCCTGAGGAACTCCTGCTCTAACAGGTAGTCGATTAGATTTGGAATTTTGATAATTTACCTGCAGAGTTCTGTCAGTTAAATAATTTTGAACTAATTTCATAATATAAAGTGGAAAATTAAACTTTTTCAATTTAGCAATCAAACCTTCATGCCAAACACTGTCGAATGCTTTTTCTATGTCTAGAAGAGCAACTCCAGTTGAGTGGCCTTCAGATTTGTTTGAACGAATTAAATTGTTAACTCTTAAGAGTTGATGAGTAGTTGAATGCCCATGGCGAAATCCAAACTGCTCATCTGCAAAAATTGAGTTCGTATTGATGTGAAGCATCATTCTATTCAAAATTATTTTTTTCAAAAAGTTTACTTATTGAAGAAAGCAAACTTATTGGACGGTAGCTAGAAGCTTCAGCTGGATTTTTATCCGGCTTCAAAATTGGAACAACTTTTGCATTTTTCCATTTATCAGGAAAGTATGCCAAATGGAAACATCTGTTAAATAATTTTACCAAGAAAGACAAGGTACTCTCTGGGAGTTTTTTGATGAGGATATAGAAAATTCCATCATCACCTGGAGCTTTCATATTTTGAAAATTTTTAGTTATAGACCTTACTTCGTCCAAATCAGTCCCCCAGGAATCATCAAAAATATTTTCCCGAGAGAAAATATTCAGAAAATCCTGAACAACCTGATTCTCAATAGGACTAGTAAGACCCAAACTGAAATTATGGGAACTCTCGAATTGCTTAGCAAGTTTCTGAGCTTTTTCCAAATTTGTGATCAAAATTTTACCACCTTCTTTAAGCGCTGGAATAGGCTTTTGAGGTTTTTTCAAAATTTTTGTGAGTTTCCAAAAGGGTTTGGAACTCGGGTCTAATTTAGAAATATTATTTTCAAAAGTTTTGTTCCTCAGGGCAGAGAATCGCTTTTTAATTTGTTTTTGCAAATCCCGCCAGATAACCTTCATGGCAGGATCGCGTGTTCTTTGATATTGTCTCCTACGGACATTTTTAAGACGGATCAAGAGCTGAAGATCATCGTCTATTATAATTGAATCGAATTTAACCTCGCATTTTGGTACTGAGGCAGCTCTTGCTTCAACTATAGAAGTAGTCAGAGATTCAAGAGCATAATTAATTTCATCTTTGGTTTGCAAAGGAATGTTTGGATCGAAGTTATATTCCATAAATGTTCGATACTGCTCCCAATCAGCTCTATGGTAATTGAAAGTAGAGCTGTTGGGATTAGAAATTATTTCTTGGGATATTTCAAAAGTTACTGGAAGGTGATCAGAACCGAAGTCAGCATGGGTAACCAATTGGCTACAAAGTTGACATGAATCAGTTAAGACCAAATCAATAGTGGAGGGATTTCTTGCAGAAGAAAAGCATGTTGGGCTGTTTGGATATTGAATAGTGTAATAACCTGCAGAACAATCATCAAACAGAATATTACCATTGGAATTGCTTTGAGCATTATTCCATGAGCGGTGTTTTGCATTAAAATCACCAATAATGAAGAATTTAGACCTATGACGGGTAAGTTTCTGGAGGTCACCCTTGAGAAAATTCTTTTGCTGGCCTACGCATTGGAATGGCAAATAGGCAGCTATAAACGTAAGTTGTCCAAATTTTGTTTCAACAGAAACTCCCAAAGTTTCAAAAACTTTGGTTTCAAATGAAGAAAGAATTTTATGTTTGATTCGCCTATGAATAATGATGGCAACGCCACCACAGGGTCCATCAAGACGATCATTTCTATAAATCAAGTAATTTGCGTCCTTCTTAACCTTATGGTCAGGTTTAAGGAACGTTTCAGTTATAACGGCAATATGCACGTTATGAACTCGCAAAAAGTTAAATAGCTCGTCTTCATTATCTTTAAGAGATCGAGCATTCCAATTTACAATATTTAATGCTTTAAAATCCATTACTGAATTTTAAAGTCATGACAATATTATTTGCAAATTTTACTCCAGTTTGAATAGCATCAAACATGGAGTTAGATTTAAGCATATCAGAAATCATGTCAATTAATGATTTCTGTAAAAATTCCATTTTGGGGGCAGTAATGCTTCCTAAGTCAAAATTGTCAAAATTTCCGTTAGAACGTTGGTTAGTATTTTGATTTCTACCCGCTGCAATAGCAGCATAGGTAGCACCATTAACTCGCTGAACATTGTTAGCAGCGAGGGGAGTAGGTACAGATGAAAAATTTGAAGCAGGGGTGATATTTGTACCTACGGGTACGAATGTAGAATTTGTTCCTCGCTGACCGTTGTTAACAGCAGAGGAATTTGTACCTGGTCGGAAACGTGGAGCGTTTCCTACCTGACGGTTAGAACGAGATTGTAGGATCGCTTTGCGAGTCTTACATTCCCAAAAATTGGATTTGTGGTTTTCACCACAATTTGAACATTTAAATTTCTTAGGATCTTCCTTCACAGGACAGTCGTCCTTTGCGTGAGAGGAATCACCACAATTCATGCATTTAGCTGGCATGTAGCAATTTTTAGTTCCGTGACCCCATCCCTGGCACTTACGGCACTGGGTGAGGTTTTGGAAATTTCCTCCAGTCTTCCTGAAGTGTTCCCACTTCACTCGGACATGGAGCATAAGGCTAGCTTTTTCTAAGGCCTTAAGGTTGTTTAGTTCACTAGACTTGAAGTGAACTAAATAAAAATCATTAGAAATACCGTTGCGCGAATCGCCAGGACGGGATTTCATTTTCATTTTGATTACTTGGAGTGGCACAACTCCAAGTAATTTTGCCAGTTCATCTTTGATCTGATCCAGGGATTCACCACTGGGCAGTCCTTTCATGACAACCTTGAACACACGTTCAGTTTTGGTGTCGTAAGTAAAAAATTTGTGCTTCTTCTCAGTAAGATACTTGAGAAGACATTTAAATCCGTCCAAGGTTTCAGCCAATACACGGCATTCACCCCGACGTCCAATTTGTAGTGAAAACTTAACTTTCACGAAATTCAAAAGTTCCATGCGAAGAGCATGGAAATCGGTAGTGGTTATCACAATAGGGGGAATCTTTTCCTTCTTGGCATTAAGCCGGGAAAGTTTACTAGAATTTTTCTTGGATGATGGATCATTCTCATCATCCGTGAGCAAATCAAATTGATTACTCAAATTAATTTCATCAGAAGGGGGGTCAAGAGTTTGCCCCTTTCTTTTGCGTTTAGGCGCCATGGCGGCAGTAAATTTTTATCCAAATCGACTTCCAAGCAGATTACTATAAGAATCTGAAGGATCGAAGAGGAATTTTCCAAATCGATATCCAAGAAGGATTACCTCGGGTAGGGTCCAAACAAGGATCGAAGAGGAATAAGAGTTGAACAAGGTAGAAAATTTTTACAGGTTGAGCACTGAAGTTGCTGTTTAAATTTGTTGTAGCTTTAGGTAGTAGTAACACTTCCTTCAGCAAAAAGCAAATAGATCCGCACGGCAAGAGAGCACGATGCGGACTGTGGCGATTATATTCTATATTTTGTTGCAATACCTTTCGTGGAGCATTCATAGCATCATAATGTTTGTTTACTTTGCACGATAGGCAGCCGTTTTGACAGTACAATAGGTAGACTTAGCTTCACTCTTGGCGTGACTCATTATACACCGACTCAATGATGCAATTTTTTAGTCAAAATGAATGGAAGGCACCCTGGTTCCAATGTCAAATGTCTTGACGTCAGAACAACATTAGAATAGCAAATTTTTATTCGAAAATGTGTGATGTATACACACGTTACCTTGCATAAATACATCTAATTCGCATTGATTGACGTCAGAAATACATTTGATTTTGATGCTGATGTAGACATCAGAATCAAATGTTATAGTACGTTCAGACTACAGAGTTATAACATGTTATAGCGCTATCTTGATGGTGGTTTCTGTGTTGCAATTATTTGACAACCGTTATAACATGTTATAACTCTCCAGTCTAGACAGCGTTTTAGGCTAATCTTCTTTCCTTTATTTAAGGTCGGTCTCTGTTCCGCAATCTAGTGCCAATCACCGACGGACATCGATTGACGGCAATCGAATGTGCAGGAAGGCAGCTTCCACACCTGCGTAGGATATCGCACCCATTCACAAACACACATGGGCCATGACCAACGGCTTTACTTCCCTTCCGAAGGAAGACGTGACCAGAGATTTTTATGCCTCAGACCTCGGCTGGGATTGAACCCAGACCCATTGGGGTGTTAGAAAGCAGTCACGCTTACCATTTAACTCGAGAATGGATAGACGGATTTGCAATATTTAAACATGGATTCGTTCGTCTTGATCCCCGCCGTGTTTTAATGCAATAAAATGTAGAAGAAACCCCCAGAAACATTCAAAACCCGCGAATCCCAGGAATGCCATGGGCCCCAAAAGGATCCAACGCTTTTGAATCCACTTTAATCTAGGAGGCGGTATCGCAAATATACGAAACCGCGACCGCGTCAGCTACTGTCATTCACAATCGATCGCCGACGTTTAGATTCAATTTTTCTATTTGAAAGTGGCCTTTCCAAACATTAATAGGGGAAATGACGGCTTCGGCATGACAGACTATTTTCGGCAACCCAAATTGAAACACTATTTTCACTGGATTTTCTTACGAAAACACTTCGCTGAATGCATGCAAACGATTCTTTATGCTTTCAGCTTCAATTTGACTATATTTTTACCACTGAGAAAAAGCAATCTAGCAGGGTTTTCTTGAAATGAAACACACGCACTACAAATTGTAGCTGATTTCGAGTTGCCGATAATAGAACAGCAGATTTACATGCAGTTCAAATGGAATGGTTGCCGAAGAAAAACGGGTTGCCGACAATACTCGCTCTCACTAGAGAAGATTGGAGCTTTGTAAAAGCGTTTCAAAACAGATTTTGACAATTCTTTCGACTGAAATTGTTCGAGCAGCTGGCAGCAAAAGATTGTAAACAAACCAATACTGCATATGTGTGCGTTCCATAGAGAAAAAGGCTATAGAAAGAAGGTCGCTGCTTAGGTTGCCGAGAATACGTATATTCCCCTATGTGAAAAAAATCTACTAAAATTTTGCAATATATGAGGTATACTGTAAATAATCAAGTGATTTGTGCCAAAATTCAATATTTTTTATATCATTTTCAGCAGTGTTCAAGGCATACCGGCTGTGACAGAAGTGAGACTGTTGGAGCTATTTATCCTCAAGTGGTAAGTTCAATTTTTTCTGAAGCCTTTCCAGGTTGTTACGAGATTAAATTCACAATTTTAATTGCTTTTAGTTCTGCCGTCGTATACCAACGATGCCCAAAGTGAAACGTGCGAACATAGGCCATTGCACACGCAATGCGAGCCAACAGAGAACCATCCGTGCGAGCCAAAATGCGGAACAGCGGCTACAAATGAACGAGGCCACACGACGCCGTTACCAAGGACAAACAAACATAACTCTTCATTGTGAATCTTCGTTGATGCATTTAACGGTAGATTTGAATATTATCAGTTCCGCGAACTACTCGCCGCAGCGCTAGCATCAGATCACTTTGACGTTCCTATACATTCTATAGAACTTGCAATATGCAATATTGTTTGCGAGATAGCGAGCAAGCTTGTTTTCCGCGAGAAGCCCGAGAGATGTCGTTACTGAGGTCCTATATTTTGATATACTATGTTATCAAGAAAAACTTTTTCAAAGAATTACGTCTGTTTGTCTGTGCCGTTACGCTGAAGCACGTTACGAAATTTCTGGCCAGTTACGCTCATACAAATCTATAGATTCCGTTACAAACGAAGAAGATGTCCCCACTGAATTTTTTAATTCATTGGAATAACCCGGATTGCCACCTCACGATTTGCAGCTGCAAATTGGATCGGTAATTATAATAACCTCTAAATTTTATAAGGTTATAATAATGCTGCGGATTGTCAATCAATCTCGACTTTACAATGGTACCAGGTTGGTTGTAAAGAAACTGATGAACAACGTCATTGAAGCGACAATTCTTAAAGGGAAGTATAAGGGTGAGGACGTTTTAATTCCGCGCATTCCAATGATATCAACCGATTTGCCTTTTGAATTCAAACGTGTACAATTTCCGGTTCGCCTTGCGTTTGCAATGACTGTAAACAAATCGCAAGGACAGTCATTGGATATTTGCGGATTGAATCTGGAATTTCCATGTTTCTCGTATGGTCAGTTATATGTTGCATGTTCACGAGTGGGCAAAAGCTCTGCATTGTATGTATTTGCTCCAGACGGCAAAACCAAAAATGTCGTTTATTCTAGAGCACTTCAATGACTAATCTGTATTATTTTCGAAAACAATGATATTCATTGTTTCTTCAAATAATTAAAACTAGGAGTTAGAATAGATCCATTCAGTATTATTCATTTTTCAAATATTATATCCCGGCAAGTATGTAACAACAAAGCATAGAAACAAGTTTATTGCTGCAAAAGTCAGGAGTTGAAATTAATGAATCCAGCTATTGTAGTAAGGAAGTTACAATGGTTCAAAATATTTTCCTAAATCTATCAAAAACAACACTAAAGTTTCCCAAAACATACAATTCCGAATAAACCGGAAATCATCACCCAGAGTAATCCATTGCCCTGAATGCCATTTCTCTTAATTTGTAATTTTGCATTATTTATAGCATGAGCTGTTCTTCCGTATAAATACTCTTACATCAAACTTAGCAAGGTATAACTCACGATTAAAAGAAGGAAATACAAATTTAATTGTTCATTATTCCTTAAATGATTAAATGAGCAGTTCTTTCATATTTGTACTGTTCTACCAACCTGAATAGTAAAACATTAAAGAAAAAAAAAAAACAACATAAAAAGCTTTTCAAAATAATGTTATTTTGAAAAATATTCATGGATTAGGAACCCATACGAAACTAGTTACTTCTTAAAGGTTAAGAAGGAAATAAACTTTAAAACAAAATCAGAAACAATTTTGAAAAAATATGTCAACTAATTATTTGAACCATTCATCATCATTCAAGGCAGTACAAAGTTTGCCGGGTCGGCTAGTTTTGAATAAAAAAATAAATAGAAAATGATGACCCCCTTCAATATTTTTGTAAGCTTGTGAAAAATACTGTGAAATTTTCAATTAGGACACATAAAAATTAGCAAAAATCAAAAAACAACAGCTTATGGTATAATTTTTGTTTTTTTTTGTTTGTGATATTTTACACTGAAAACCATTTATTGTGCACATTCAGGTAAATGAATGAAGACACACATTTGATCAACATAGAAACAAAAGCATATATTTCGACAGGCGTTTCAAATCACGGATATCACCTTCTCCATACATCACGACAACACCTCCTCGAAAGTCTCATCATCCACAATGCGGAACACATCCTTCCGGAAGTTCAACAGATCATCGTTGAAGCGTTGACTGCTCTCGTTGTGCAACTTGGTCATCACCGGTTTGATCGGCGCAATCGATGCCGTTTTGGCTAAATCTTCGTAGTATTCACCCTGCGCCGGTCCCATCATGTGTGCTTGACACTTCCTAAAGCCCTGCATCCATTTCTGTTTCATCTGTTCGTGCATATCGGCAAGCATCTCCTGCTTTGTTGGTAACGTTTTCTCGCCGCTGTAGTATCTGAGACAGAATCTCGCTTGTAGATCGAACATTTGCGCAGCGCAAACGTAGTACGGAAGCCCTATGAAGGTCATCGTCGGATGATTGATGTTGATGCAATGCTTGTACAGAGGATGAACGTAATTGTCTTCTACGATGACCCCACAGTTCTGGCTTAGGAATGGGAAGTTGTAACGATATCCGGTGCAGTAAAGGATAACGGTGAACTCCTCTTGGGTACCATCCTTGTATACCACACCAGTTCGGGTGAGTTCCAAGACGTCGGGTTTTTGAATCAAGTTCGAAGGAAAAATCGTTTTGAAAGATTCCTTCGTGTGGTGGCTCAAAGTTACATGACGTGCTTTGCGGGAAATTTCCAATGCCAAATCCATTCCGGATGGACCAGCTCCGATGACCAGCACCGTCTCATCTATCAATGGAGCAAAATTATAATGTTAAGGAGAGCTATGTATATTTGCCGATTACCCATACCTTTAAAATAATCAGGTGCCCTGTAGTCGTGGCTATGCAGCTGCTTGCCCTCGAACAGATCCATATTGGGAAAGTAAGGCAATCGAGGCGTGTGGTAATGCCCATTGCAAACAAACACGAAATCGAAGAAGAACGTTTCCATTTTGTCTGCCGGGAGATTCTTGACCTGCACTTTCCACCTTTTGGGCTCTTCAACGAAATCCACCGATGACACGTGATGCTCCAGCCGCACATGTTGCGTAACGCCAAATCTGTTCGCGTACGACTTCAGAAAGTTCAAAAAATCCTGCGAAGGAATGTACGATTCTTTTTGCTCCGGGATCGGAAAGTCCGGAAAACCCATAACTTCCTTCGGAAGGTTAGTCCGCAACCCTTGGTACATACTAGTGTGGATATCCAGCCCATATTTATCCTTTCCGACCGCGTCCGTATAGTTCCAGGTTCCGCCGAGCTGGTCGGTCTGTTCAAACACTATCACTTGAGCACCGGTTTCCAGTATTCTCTTTGCCGCAGCAAGTCCAGCAGTGCCAGCACCGATCACACAGTAACAACTTCCGTGATCCATTCCACTTTGTTCTCCGGAACTCCAACCGTACGCGCGTGCCTCAACGAACTATAACGCGACAGCGTTTGCACTAATGATTTATATTTATACACTAAGAGATGCAAAAATTGCAATTGCATTTGCCTTATCAACTGCACTTTTATCAACGAACAATGAACGTGTTCGTTGCTTCTAACCGACCGTGGCTCCTACGAGATGGATGCCCCCTATAGTGTGGTAAACTATAAGTAAACGGCTTCGTTGGTGGATCACGTTTTTATAGACAATCAGGGCTGGCTCGCGACAATAAAGCGGTCAACGCACATTCACAAGCTTTGCGTGCTGCTCGTTGGCTACTCCTTAGTCGAGCGACTACTTTTTTCTATGCGACAGCCGTATGGGCCTTTGTGATGATCGAATCTGGTTGCTATACCGGTACCAGCAACTAGTATTATGCACACGACAGGTAACGTGAATGAGATTTCTTAGTGTTGTAAAGCAACACAATATAGATAGCCAATCGGCGGCATCGATGGAATACCGGTACGCCGCCTATACAGTGGCATAAGACGAGTAGTGATAACAAGTTTCACAGTATGGCTTATCGTATCCACTTACCCTTAGCCTTAGTCACTTCTTCTTCTTCTTCTTCTTCTTCTAAGCTTTTTACGCATCTGTAGCGAGTCTTCTGTCGACTCTCAACTTAGTGTTGTAGATGTTCTTCCACAGGTATTAATCGGGATCTTTCTACGCCAACCAATGCATGAATTTGTATATTGTGTTGCAAGCATAATGATACTCTATGCCCAGAGAAGTCCAGAAAATTTCGAAACCGGAATATTTTCCGGGAATCGAACCCGCCGCCTCCGGCTAGGTAATACCGTGCCTTTACTAGGCTATCTGAGGCCCCATAGCCTTAGTCCCACTAACCCAAATAAATTCGGGTGCCGGTTTTGCTAACTAATAGCGAATTTGTTGATTATCGGTGTGAAACTGATTTTTTTTGTCAGTGCGAACCTCAACTTGAGGTAAAGGGTGTCCACGATGAAATTGCCACACACAAAATTGATTCGCAAAATTCGAGTTTTCATCCGATTGCCATCAAATTTTCAGGGATTGAGAAATAACTATTAAACTTCATTTTACCATTTTACTCGTATTTTATTTACAGTCCATACGCAAATGCCCGCACCTTGGCCTTAACCCAGGCCATAAGATTCTGCACAACCTGTGAATCAACCGTTTTTTGCATGTAAACCCATACTTTCTTCAGTTCCTCGACTGTCTTCACTACCTTAGGTCGTTTAAGAAGGTGCTGCTTCATAATCGCCCAGTACTTCTCGATGGGGCGGAGCTCCGGAGTGTTGGGAGGGTAGAACATTTTCTGCACGAAATTGACCTTATTGTCCGCATACCACTTCAGCACGTCCTTGGAGTAGTGGCATGAGGCCAAATCCTGCCAGAAGATTGTTGGGACGTTGTGGGCCTTCAGGAGAGGAAGCAGCCGCTTCTGGAGGCACTCTTTTATGTACACCTGTCCGTTCATCGTGTCCTGGGTCACGAAAGGTGCACTCCGCTTCCCGCACGTGCAGATGGCTTGCCAAACCAGGAATTTCTTCGCAAATATGGACATCTTCTGAGTGCGGACATGCTCCGGAACGCTGAACTTATCCTTGGCCGTAAAAAACAGGTTGCCGGGGATCTGTTTGAAGTCGGCCTTCACATATGTTTCGTCGTCCATGATGCAGCATTCAACTTTCGTCAGCATGTTGAGGTACAACTTCCTGGCACGGGTTTTGGCGGACTTGTTCTGCTTCTCGTCGCGATTAGGGGCCTTTTGTACCTTGAACGTTCGAAGCCCAGCCTTAGTTTTGGCCTTCTGGACAAAACTACGGCTTAGGTGCAGCTTCTTAGCCACATCCCTAACGGAGGCGTTCGGATTTCGGTTGAAGGCCCCAACTACGCGGTTGTGATTTTTGGTGTTGTACGGAATACTTTTTCCTTCACTTCTGGGCTTCCGATCGGTGGTCAACCGTTCCTCGAACCGCTTAATCACTCGCGACACCGTGGAATTCGCGATTCCCAACGTTTTAGCGATGGAACGATGCGAGAGATCCTTGTTCTCGTGATGAATGCGCAAGATTTTATCACGCACGAGCTGTTCTTTCGACTCCATTTCCGCGAGTTTTGATCACAGGACTTTAAAACTTGCAGGATGTAAATAATGCACTATGAACTAAATCCACCCAAATTTTCATTAAATTCTACCCAACGGTTAAAAAGTTAGAGCAATTTCATAGTGTGGCAATTTCATCGTGGACACCCTTTAGGTTTTAAAAACAAACAATCAAACTGATGTTTGTCAGAAAACAAGCAGAGCCGATCTTGATACCCGGTTGGCACAATTGAAATAGGCGGAATAACCGAACGTAAACAATGGCTTTAAACGCAAATTCCTCGAGACTCAATGCACATCCAAGAAATCTAACACCATCATCTGATAGAGCAAATTTCCTTTATCGAATGGCTTTGTTATAGCGAATTTGTTTATTATCGGGGTTGGAACCAGTTCCAACCCAGTGTGAAACCGAACTTTTTGTCAGTGCGAACCTGAACCTGAGGTAGGTTTTAAAAACAAACGATCAAACTGACGTTTGTCAGAAAACAAGCAGAGCCGATCTTGATACCCGATCCAGGTTGGAACTGAATAATAAACAAATTCGCTATTAGTTTACGTGGGAGTGTTTGATTCTCGAGAATTTTGTGTTTAAAGCCATTGTTTACGTTTGGTTGTTCCGCCTATTTCAATTTAGTGCCCACATTTCAAAGGGGCGTAATTGCTTTTGTAAACAATGGCTTTAGCTATCGATTTCTCGCAAATAAAAGTCCATCCCTTCAAATTAACAATGCTAGCTGGCAAAGTAAACATTCCTCTACCTGCTGGTGTCATTAATCTTCATGAGTAAGTTTTAATTCACGAGAAATCGACGGCTAAAGTCATTGTTTACTAATACAATTACGCCCCTTTGAAATGTTGACACTGAATTGTTGGTCTAGAGTTCATTTGTTTACATGATGGCTTCACCGGAGCAAGCACGTCGCGATTCAATCCTGCATGCTCGAAACGAAAATCTCGTTCTAGCTGCTCTTGGCAGTTTTCGATCAAATTCCTGAACAGGAATTTTATCGTCGGTTGACCAAAACAGTGCTCCGGAAGAATGTAAAATTAAAAAGAAGTAGAAATTCTCCACAGGCCCTTATTACGAGCACGCAGGCAAAAAGAACGTAAGAATTCCATAAGAAACGCTTGTGAATTTTAGCCATAAGAAATGAGTGTGTATTTCATTGATTTGCCTTTTGAAAAATAATTTTGACGAAAAAATAATAAACCGGAGCAGACTGGAACCGGCGTTGAGGTTAGGGGGGCCCGGATGTTGACCACTTTTCTTTCAACGCTTGTGAAAATGAAATGATTAAAGGTGTATAAGAACCATAGGCGTAGCCAGATAGGGGCAGGGGGGGGGGGGGCGACTGCCCCCCCCCCCTAAACTCGGCAACACAAAGGCTTTCGAGGAAATGGCGTTCGGTGAAATGGCATTCGGCCAAATTTTCCATGGTAATTTTTTTTTCGCCCCTCCCTAGCTCGAAACCTGGCTACGCCCTTGATAAGAACTACCTCATGCTACCCGAAAATCATTCATAAGTCGAGCCTTATGAAATTCTTAGGTCTATTTGCCTCAGTGAGTATCACTTCACGGTGAAAACGAAGTAAAGTGACCACTTGTCACTCACGGTGAAGTGATTGCCGTGTAAATCAAATGGGAATCGCTTCACCGCGAGTGACAAGTTGTCACTTTACCGTGAAGTGACATCGGTAATAGGGGCCAAAAAGTTCATTGTCTGGCAAGCAATCTGCAATTGTGGGCTAAAAAACGAAACTTTCGTTACTTCTGGGACCATGAACCATAAAATTTAGCAGGAGGAGTGCCTACTAGACTGATGCAAATTTTGACATTTTCGCTCCACAGTGCTCAAACGGTTTCAAATCGGGTCCTGATTAGTCTCCCAAAATTTGAACTCATTTGAAAAGAAACTGACTTGGCACAAACCATTTGAAGTTTCTATGGAAATTACTATGGGAAATCCAAACTTTTTGTTCATTGTCTTCTTACCTTTTTCCATATGGCACTGTTCAAAAATTCAAAAGCTATACTTATGGAAAATTTTCTCAACTTCAACTTAGGGGCTCTCCATAAACTACGTAGACAGTTTAGGGGGGGGGGGGTTGACAATTAAATTTGTTAGATGGATATGAACAAAACATTTGGTTTTCCAATAGTAATTTCCATATAAACTTCAAATGGTTTGTGCGAAGTCAGTTTCTTATCAAATGAGTTCAAATTTTGGGAGACTAATCAGGACCCGATTTGGAACCGTTTGAGCACTGTGGAGCGAAAATGTCAAAATTTGCATCAGTATAGTGCCTACGGAAGAGACTACTGCCTTTTCTGGAGCAGCCAAATGCATGGCACTACAAACGTATTATACTTCCCATAAGCAGAAATTATTCGAGACATTATTTGAGTTTTTCTCATATGCTATTTTTAGAACATAGGATGCGGCATATGGATATTCGTTCTATCCAAATGGGAAAGGTTCGAACTAGGTTGCTTGCTCATTTGCCTTAGCATTGCTCTAGGGTAAACGCACATATATGTCACTGCTGAGATCTCAGTGAAACTACACGGAGAAAAACTACTACTCTAAATTTGAGTTCTTTTTACTTAATATTGAGTTCAGCTTCTCACTTGCACTCTTCATTGTTGTCAAAAAAGAAACGAGAGATTCGACCCAACGATATAGTTCAGCCAATAAGTTACTTTTGAGTAAATTTCATATTCTCAAATTTACGTGAATTAAACTTAATTTTAGTTAGAATATACTTAAGAGCAAGTAATTTTTTTTGCTGGTGTTAAATGGAAACTACTGAGGTAGAGAACTACTTCGGCCTAATCGCCCATTTTGGGCCTATCGAGCAGAAAACTTCAAATAAATCCATGATTTCAGAGTTAACCAATCAATTATGCGTTTGGTACGATACTTTATTTAATAAGCTACCGAACGAAGTCAATGAGAACGCGTGGTATGAAAATTTGCACCCATTATTCCGAAAAACAAAAGAAGTGCTCTGACCGCATCAATTTTTATCTTCATCCGATAGGCCGAAGTGAATTCTTTTGCGTTTCAATTGCGTTTCAATGCGTTAGGCCGAGTTTAGAATTCGTAGGCCGAGTTTGGCGTCAAGAAGCAGTGTTAGACTTTAGACAATATCTCAACGATTGGCTTCTCTTTATCAAATCTTACGGTACGTACGGAAAGGTAAATAAATTTGAAAGCCATCAGTGGTAATAACATTCCGTTTGGTGCTAAACTGCGCTAGTTTAAGAAAGACTAAATGCAGGTTGTGCTTAATAGGCCGGAAATAGGGTAGTTAACCCTATATGCGATTTACTCAAGTTTGGGTTATTGGGCTGAACCCGGGAATTGTGGTAAAAGTACTTAATTTTGTTAGTTTTCATCTCCGTGTAATTTTGCCGAAGTTTGCACAGCCGAGCTCGATAGAAAAAAAACTAAGCGTGCATCTGAGTACTGCGAACTCAGTCGATTTTATTTTTCAAGTGAGCTAGAAAACATCTTGAAAATCTTCCGAAGTTTCAAATTGTTTTGCTGAAACAGTTCACGAAATTGTATATACATACTGTCAAATGAACTCTTCGCTCCTCCTCCTCTGCTCCAGAAATAACGTATATATGGCGATGCGAGTGCACCTGCCCACAAAGCTCACATGACTCTTATAAAGTTTGATTACATTCTTGTTTCAGCAACCCAGTTTGGCATTATTAATATCAAATAAAAACACTTTTTCGAGCATCACGCTCGACGATTTGCTACCTACCTGACTTCTTAGCTCTTTTGAATGTTTGGCTCCCGTTTGACAGTTTGACTCGGCTCCCAGATGACAAGCATTTTGAGTTAGTTTGTAGTACTGAGGTGTGCATGTGACATCATTTTTCGATCACCGTAAAGTACCACAATTTTGCGCAGTTTTGAAAAATCCCAAAATACTGTGTAATGCGGATATTTTGCATTGAGCTGCCAATCTATTTAAGAATTTTACAATAATTATGAAATTTAACAATCCGAAAATTCCTTTTTTTTTCAACGATATATTTGAAAATTATTTTAGGAAGGAAAAATTAAAGGTTTGATCACAAACAAACAGACATAACACTTTTCATCGAATAAGTAATTAACTGTCAATTTAAAGATTTCTTCCCTGGACTTTGGCAAAACCTTGAGGTAGTTTAATTAGGCTACCAAGTCCCAGGGCTGATCTGGATCTTTACCACATTGGAAAGATGCACACTAGTGTTGCCAGATCAGTGTTGATGCTTACCAAAAGTGCATTTGAAACCGCTTATAAAAGCATATTAACAGATTAATCATCACCGTACATTGTTTATTGCTCTGTACTTATAATATATGATTAAGCACAGCATTTGATATTTTAGTAGGAATGCTGGATTTAGTCGCAGTGGAAATCAATCCTTTGTTGAATTGGATTTATTTCTATGGATTTGCACGTTTGGAAAGTATGATCACAAAGATTCTGCACTCGGTCTACAGCTTGTGGGCGGGAACCGTTGTGTTTGTTTTTGTTCTTTTTATCTATTTATAGAGTCAATTCTTAGAAATACGAAGCGAAAGACAAATCAAACATTAAGCACAAGACCTTCAAGAAAACTAACAACACGAAGTCTGGAAATAGCAATGTTTCATTCAAAACGTCAAGTATTACAAGAATATTAACTTCGACCGTGACTTAGAAGTTGCGACTGTTCTCAAAAGCAACAGAAATTCTCTCCGTAGAATGGAAACCACCATGCTCGCAGCTCTAAAGGCTCTTAGTTTTGAAGCAAGACAGCGTCCTGAGGCATTCACCAATGAAAGCCCAGAAAAACCGCCACAAACTGTTATCAATGACTCACAAAGCGCAAGAAGGCAGTCCCAACATATTGCAGTCAGAGAACTGGGGAACCACACGATCAACAATAAAATTAGAGTGGCGCGGCTAAACTACTTTGGACATATGTGGTACGGAACTCATCCCAAGGAATACTTTCAATTACGCGTGCATGGAAAAAAGAAACTAATACGACCCTGCCTCACGTGGAAAACGAGTCTCAAACAGGACTTCGATAGAAGCAACACAACAGCGGCGCATTGGAGAGAATTGGCATACAACCGTGGCGAATACAAGACGGCCACAAAGAAAATATTCAACGCACTTATCGAGTCTGAATATGAAGATTCGGAAGATTCCGCGAGCACGGAAAACACGGAAGATGATGTACGATTGTCGGAATTCGAAGGATTTTCGACTCGAGACAGCGAAGAGGAGCCTTTCCACGGATTTTAGCAGCTAAGTAGATAACAAAATGTAAGTACATTATCAATCACTAAACTAATCAATAACACAAGTAAATGAAATCATAAAGCAAGAATTACAGGTATTGCAAAACATGGTCCTCTGTACGTTTACTTTCAAACTTATAAAAATACTACTGTTACTCCGACTATCCACTACTTGAAACACTATTCCTCCCTATCAGGTATCTTAAGCAGGATTCAATTGATCCATGTGATTATTATTCTGTGGTGCCAAATCTTTACCTCTACCCTTGTGCTGTATGGACAGTGATGTTTTACTGGAGACCTGGCCCTATGACCAACAATCAATACGAAACTAACGATTTTGAATTTGCTCACTACTTGACTAGCCTATTGGTCCCAAGCAAATCGATTACGTACCCCATTCGTGACCGGACCGAGGCTTCCAGCCTCGGTCACGGCTACACGAATCTCGGCTGCTATACTTCCACTGCTGCTGCTGCTGTTCCTGCTGCTGCTGTTCCTGCTGCTGCTGCTGCTGCTGCTGCTGCTCGTCCGTCGCTTTCAACGTTCGTCACAAGAATGCCCTCTGCGAGTTAGTTAGTTTAAATGATCTTTATTTTAGTTTAACTTGGACGATTACCATATAAATTTTTACTAAGTGATTTAATTGCTTTCTTCATCTTTAGGTATGGGCAAAATTCAAAATTTGTTTTACAGAATTAGTCCTAGACGGTCGACCACCTTGGTGGGATTGGTTTGTTTTGTTTTTAGAATTTGAAGAGAAACTACTTAATACTACTATTTACAGCTTAAAATTAACCTACTCTACTATATACACTTAACCTACTATGTACAAATTGCTTATTAAAGCATGTTCAGAAAGATTGCATTTTTGAATAAATTTAGTTGTCATATCATCAATTTTGGAATCTACTTTGGGAATTTCTGCCTCTTGATGGAGGTCTGCTATTCTTGTGTCGAATGGACGATCTAGGATCATCCTCAACACTCTATTCTGTGCAACCTGGATTTTGTTCCTGTGGGTCTGAGCGCACGATTCCCACACCGAGGCGGCATAGAAGATCGCGGGGGCTATGATCTGTTTGTAAACAGCCAGTTTGTTTTGCCTTGAGAGGCGGGATCTGCGGCAAATGAGCGGATACAAACACCTAACCAAGGCGGAGCACTTAACTAGGGTTTTCTCTATGTGCGAGCGGAACAGGAGCTTCTCATCGAACAACATCCCGAGATAAGTAACATCAGTGGACCACTCGACCCTTGTACCATCCATTATTACGGTACAGGAGGGAGACGGTTTAAGTTTTAATGATTGTCTGTGAAGGAACATGATCGCTTGGGTTTTCGAGGCGTTGATTTTGATTTTCCACGTGTTGGCATAATCAGTAAAGGTGTCAAGGCATCGTTGGAGCTTGTTCGTAATTTCACGAGGCATCCTACCCTTGACGGCTATCGCGGTGTCATCTGCAAACAGAAAGAACACGCAACCGTCTCCTAGAGGAGGGATGTCCGACGTGTAGATGCTGTAAAGCAGTGGTCCCAGCAGACACCTGCTGGGATCGGAAATTGTCCCGAAAGGGAACTATTCAACGACACCCTGAACGACCTTTGCTGGAGATAGTTACGGGTGATTTTCACAAGGTATGGTGGAAAGTTGGAGTTACAAAGCTTGTATATAAGTCCGTCGTGCCAGACATTGTCAAACGCCTTTTCGACGTCTAACAAGGCCATGGCTGTGGACTTGGATACAGCTTTGTTACTCCGGATGTTATTCATCACCCGCACTAGCTGATGATTGGTGGAATGCCCCTTACGGAACCCGAACTGTTCCGGAAGAAGAATGTCATGTTCCTCCACAAACTTGTTTAGTCGGCTGAGGATCAATTTTTCGAACAGCTTGCTCAGCGCTGAGAGCAGGCTAATCGGTCTGTAGCTTGACGGTAGTGAAGGGTCTTTCCCAGGTTTGAGGATCGGGATGATTTTTGCCACCTTCCAGATGCTTGGAAAGTAGTGCAGCTCCAAGCATCTGTTGAGGATGGCAGCCAGCAGCGAGTGGACCCTCGGGCTGAGATTTTTCAACGCTAGGTTGAATATTCCGTCAAACCCGGGAGCCTTCATGTTTTTACTATATTTCAGCGCTGAGCAAATTTGTTCCTCTATAATCCGTTCTTCTGGAGGTACGGCACAAGGGGAGGTATCTAACGTCTGGACGCACTGCACAACCTGGTTCTCGAGTGGACTTGGGATTGTAGAGCCAAGCAAATGCGACTGGGCAATGTGCTCCCCAATTGCATTGGCCTTCTCTTCGTTGGTGATAAGCCGTTCGTCATTGACTCTAAGTGGCGGAATGGGCTTGGGGTGAGACTTCAGCACCTTGGCAACCTTCCAGAATGGTCTGGAACGGTCGTCCAGGTTCTGAACGAGCCGCCCGAAACTCTCGTTCCGGATTGAGATCATTCTGGAAGCGATCTGCCGATTCAGATCGACCATTTCGCATTTACACTGCAGATCCCCAGTCCGCTGAAACTGGCGTCTACGAACATTTCTGAGCCGAATCAAGAGTTTGGTGTGGGAATCAATTGTGTTTATTTCGCTTCTCGCGTGACGCGTACCGAGTCGAGTCGTTTATGTCACCCAATTCCCGTACTCGAATAGAGTGACAATTGTCGATACGAATGAACTCCGATGAACTTTCGGTGTATTCCCATAGTCGATGTATATCGACAAAACTCGTATCGGAATAACGTTTTCATGCGAGTGTTGTCGATACGTCAGAAGCAATCGAGAACGTTTGAAAAGCGTGAAAATGGAAGTGAAACGGTAAGTTTTGTGTGTGTGGGTGTGTGTGTGTGTGTGTGTGTGTGTGTGTGTGTGTGTGTGTGTGTGTGTGTGTGTGTGTGTGTGTGTGTGTGTGTGTGTGTGTGTGTGTGTGTGTGTGTGTGTGTGTGTGTGTGTGTGTGTGTGTGTGTGTGTGTGTGTGTGTGTGTGTGTGTGTGTGGGGATGAAACACCCACCAAATGAAAGGTATGACCACGGTTCCATAGAACGAATAGTTGTCTCCGAAACACGAATCTTATGCTTCTTAACCCTCCGTTTCTCGCCCTGTTGCACTTTGTACAACACACATGAGTTTTCCATTGCCATTCTGTTGCTGAGTTACCAATCGTTCTGAAACCAACGAGTATTCCTCAAAAAACTTGTTTTGATTTAAAGAAGCTAAACTTTGATTACAGTAAACACCTAAAATAAGGATAATAGGGAAAATGTAAATGGAAACCGCGTAAACTGTGGGCATACAACGTGAGATTTGACTTCATTGATTACAACATAGAATATATCGAGATCCTGACCAGATAGAAAGTTATTGCCTTGAACAAAGTTGTTCAGGAGGTTAAAGCCTATTTTTTTGGCACAATTTTTCAGAATTTTCTCACTACGCGACGCTAGTATACACGTGAAATTTTCACGTATAACATATCTCGAGATCCTGACCAAATAGAAAGTTACTGTCCTCGGCAAAGTTGTTCAGGAGGTCAAGGTTTTTTGGCTGGTGAACAGTAGTTCAGAATTTTCTCACTGCGCTGTGCTAGTATACACGTACAATCCTCATATATGCTACAGCTCGAGATCCAGAACAGCTAGAAAATTACTGTCTTCGACAAAGTTGTTTATGAGATCAAAGCTTTTTTGCTGGTAGACAGTAAATAGTTCAGAATATTTTCGGTATGCGGCGCTAGTGTGCATGTAAAATATTTGTATATGCTATAGCTTAAGGTCAGGAAGTAACTGTCATCGTCAAAGTTGTACATGCAGCAAAGTTCTTCCGGATGGTGAACATGCAAATGTGTTTTGTTCAAAGCTCTCTAATGTTACGTCCAATTTTTGATCTCCTTAGGTTATTTGAATGGTATAAATGGTATAAGGGTTCTACTACTACTTTTAGTTTCAATTTTTTTTCCAAGTCAATTCTGAGAAAATCAATCATTATTCTTAAGAGTAAATTTCGAAAAATAGTGTAACTTTGGGTGAAGCTTTGGTATACAAAATTTGAAAATCATATTGAGCAATTTGCCCCTTCGTATTTCCATTTAAAATCTTTAAAATGTTCTAAAAAGAACGAAAATTTGACGTTTTTAGGGCATGTCCTTACACTTATGATCGGGAGTGTACAGTTTTATAAATTTCTCCATTCAACTGAGCAAAAATGCCTCACTCTCTGAGTTAGTTTCGTTGTCCGTGACACGTTAATACAAGGATTTTTTTTTGTTCTGACCCCTCAATAAGACATTTTGAAATTAGCCTTAAATGAAAGGGAGACTCTAAACATTAATTTGGTGGAAGTTTCAACGATATTGATCTTTTAAGATAATGTTTTCTATCTGAGATACGTGTTACCACTAATTTATCAAAGGTATACAAGTGGAACGACTCACCTCAATTTATGTATCCACAAATCTGCATGAAAATCTTCACCAATAAAAGAATTCCAGAATATATTTGGCTTATCCTACTTAGGCTGATGTAAATTGTATTTTTATTTTATGATATTTGATATGCGAGAATTGCCCGGCAAAAGATCTTTATCTCCTCAACAGCTTTGCCAACTACAGTAAATTTCTAGCTGTTCAGGATCTCGAGATATTATATATGCGAAGATTTTACGTATATCCTAGCGCCGCATAGTGAGAAAATTCTGTACTGTCGACCAACGAAAAAGTTTTGATCTCCTGGACAACTTTACCGATGACAGTTTAGCAGGTCTCGAAATATATCTAATGCGAGAATTGCACGTGTATACAAAATGAATTTCTGTCCACCAGCCAAAAGGCTTTGGCTCCCTGAACAACTTTGCCGAACATAGGGTCAGGATCTCGTGATATTTTACATGTGAAAATTTCACGTGTATACTAGCGCCGCTTAGGAAATTCTCAACTTTGCGAAGACAGAAACTTTCTATCTGGTCAGGATCTCGAAACAAACCACATGCGAGAATTTCACGTGTATTCTAGCGCTACATAGTGAGAAAATTTTGAACTACTGTCCACTAGCGAAATCTATCTGAACAGAATCTCGAGATATTTTACATGCTAGAATTTTGCGTGTATACTAACGCCACTTAGTGTGAAAATTCTGAACTATTGTGCACCAAGCAATAGACATTGACTTCATGAACAACTTTTTCGAAGACAGTAATTTTCTACCTGTTCAGAATCACGAGCTATAGCATACGCGAGAATTGTACAAGTTTACTAGCGCCACGTGGTGAGAAAATTCTGGGCTACTGTGCACCAGCCAAAAAGTCTTGACCCAATGAACAAGTTTGCCGAAAACAGTAGCTTTCTATCTGCTCAGGATCTCGAGCTATTGTATATGCGATAATTGCACGTATATATCACATGCGGGAATTTCACATGTATTCTAGCGCTCCGTAGTGAGAATATTTTGAACGACTCTTATGTCAGATATCATTCATCGTTAATATTTAAAAAAAAAAACGTTTATAACTTATAACTTCAGATAGTGTGAACCAATCTCAGATTTTCTTAATTAGAGATTTGTTGGACTCCAAAACCTTTCGATTGGTGGTTGGTATGTCAAATTTGGATCAGTGGTTCTGATGATAACTTCGACACCAGTCAATTTCTTATGACATTCAAGAAAAAAAATTATAAGGTCCCAGGACCTTTCGTTTGGCAGTTGTTTTGTCCAATTTGTTACAGTTAATGAGGATATATGCCATTTTGTACCAATAACCTGGCATTCCCAGATCATTAAAATCTAGATATTCCTCGTTCAGGTACTGTAGAGTATCAATACCTTTCGTTTGGCGATTGTTTTGTCAATTTTAGTTTAGTTGTTGAGAAAATATCTTGTTTTGTACCAATTCCAGATATTCCCAGCTAAGATACTGCCTAACGAAAGGATGCGGTTGTTTTGTCAAATTTGGTTCGGTAGTTGAGAAGATATGTGATTTTGTACCAATGAACTAACAAACCCAGACTTTATTCAGGTCATAACTTCAGAACTTCTGAACTAACTCCAAATATTTTTAAATAGAGTACAGTGGGACTTCAATTCCGTTCGTTTGGCGGTTGTTTTGTCAAACACGGTTCAGTTGTTGATAATATATGATGTTTTGTACCCATAACCAGGCATTTCCAAATCATTCGCGGTTTCCTTATTAGAGATTTGTATAGATTTTTCTCCTTTAGCTTACTTAAATCTTTGGTTTTTATTAGTTAGGTAGGTTCCGATTCAACACATTGTAGTTTCATTTTTATACCTATGATCTTGACTTTTTTACCTAGGGGATGAGTACTTAAGGGGGTTAGATTTTGATAAGTTCTTTAGTGGGAATGACACTGATGAAGACTGCACATTGTAGTCGAAATACGTATCTGTCATGGATACAAAAATTAATTAAGTGGAATTAAATGGAAGATAAACCCTTTTGCTGTTTTATATTCGCGGTCATAACTCAAGAATGTCTGATCCAACTTCAGATAATCCCAGCTAAAGTACTGTGGGATTTAAATACCTTTCGTTTGGCAACTGTTTTGTTTAGGAGATATGCTGTTTTGTACGAATAATTCAAATTTTATCAGATCTTGTTTTATCTCCGGATCTTGGAATTCCTAAGATATTCATTAGCGTTCGATAGGAGGACTACAATACCTATCACCTGGCACTTGATATGAATACCCTTATCTGTAAGAAGGGTAAAACCGGCTTCCTATCGGAAGTCGAGTTGTTGGCGATGGCTATACCGGCTATACCCTTCTTCTCCTGGTCGATGAGATTGGTCCACATTGCGTGGACTCAACGGCAGGAGGGGAGACTCGGGCTGCGATTTAAAACACGCTGACTTAAATCCCCGCCGGGAAGAGATTGTTCGTCGAAGGACTTGAGGTTCGCGCGGTGAATATTTCAGATGTTGGCGGTGCCATTATAAAAACAAGTGAAAACATTCTGGATGAGCTGCACACTTAGGTGAAGAAGTGGATCATTGATAAAACCTAGTGATGAATTAGAAAAATAAAAAATTCAACAAACAAGAAAGAAGGCAATATGGACTTCAAAAATACTCCAGGTTAATTTAAGGTGTTTCGTCTGAGATTATTTTATTCATTGTATCATTCATAGGCACTTATCCCGTCGCAACGCTTAGCTTCCCTTTTCGAGAGTCGAATACCGTTGAGCGGTTTCGATCTTGGCTTCTCGGCTCCAATCCCGCTGTATCGCGGATTTTCAATTTCTTTCTCCAGGTCAAGAAAACCAAAAAAAGCAGAAAACTCAACCAGTCGGAAAAACTTTCCACTAAACACCGATACGATTGGTTGATCACAAAAAACAGATCTTCGAATTAAAAACAACAAACTTCTCTCAAAAAAGGACCAAATTACATAACCGGTGGTGCTATCAAAATGGCACAGAAAGTTACTTAGAACCTTAAGCTATAATTCTCAAATGATATAAAAACGTGTGCTCTATTGTTTTTATCCATATCTATGATTTTATTTATTGAAAAAACTAATATTTATACCAAAATCAAATTACTGTTTTATCAGAAAATACTGCATACGTCCTTATCATAGCTTCCGCGATGAACTCTTTCAGTTTGACGTTTCTTGAAATGAACAGCACTTCGCGTGCGATTCATCCTTCCTCTCGATGCAAAATGAACATCTCGCGTCGTGCGAGTCGACAGTCGGAATAGAGTGAGAATTGTCACGCGAGAAGGAAACGAGAATGGTCATCTCGATTCGCGCGAGAAGTGGAATAAACACAAATTGCTTGAAACTTACCCCTCACAGGAACTCGTCGAACGCACTCTTCGTCAGCCATGGATATGGCTTGATGGAGACCCTCCAGGGCCCGGTCGATGTCCTCCACTGTTTCGAGCGGTGGGTTGTCGTCGATGTGGCGGTCGACCACGCGTCGAAACTGGACCCAGTTGACTCGATGGTAGTCCTTCCGCTGGCACGGTGCAGGGGCCACGTTGTAGCCCAGCTCGGTCAGCACCGGTTGGTGGTCCGAACTCAGGTCGTTGACGGCAACCGGCTTGGCTAATCTGGTGTTTGCCAAGAACAGGTCCAGCGTCGATGGGTTGCCCGTCGGTGATGTGAAGGTTGGTTCGTCCGGAAACCAGACGGAATAGAGACCATGCTGGGAATGGTCGAATAGCAGGCGGCAGGTTCTGCTGGTAGTTCCGCCAGGCCTCGTGCCGGGCGTTCAGGTCCCCTCCGATTACGAAGCGGGCATTGGTGCGGGTTATGATGGCAAGGTCGTTCTTGAACTGCTGTGCTGTACCATTGCTAACGGTACATTGCCGGGGGCAGTAGACAACGATGAACCGGACGTTTCCGGTCGATGTTTCCACCTCAACGCCGACGGCCTCGATGATGGAAGTGCGGTAGTGGGGTAGGGTGCAGTACTTGATGCCTTTCTTGATGATGACCGCGACACCGCCCCCCCCTGGAGCTGGTGCGATCAAGCCGGACAATGCTGTGGTCGGGCAGCCAGAAGCTGTCACCGGTCTTGAGGTGGGTCTCGGTGAGAAGGCCCACGTCGATGTCGTGCTTGCGGAGGAAGTCTGCAAGCTCAATGTTTTTCGCCCCTACGGAGCGAGCGTTCCAGTTGGCGATCTTTATGGGTTCACGGTCCATAATTAGCGACGAAGGAGATGATAGCTTGGAGCTGTTGTGTTCTTGTTGCGCAGGTGCGCTTGATGATGATGGCCTGGGCCAACAGTGTGACGATCTCATCCGTTGACAGCGGAGAATCGTCTGTAGCTTCACCGGTTGTACCGGCCAATCCCGGAGCAGGGGGATCCGTCGATGGCCCGGAGGCTTGACCGGGTACTGCAGTGGCAGCCAACTGTTGGTTGAGCGGGAGCGGCGGCAACACTGGAATTGGCCGTGATTGGACCGGTGATAACGGAGGAAAGTTCTGCGCGTTGTTTTCTGGAACCTTCTTGCGACCGGGCTGGCTGTTGGACGAGGCCTTCTTCCGGATCTCGGCGTATTCGGCCCGCTTCGGACAGGCCTTACTCGTGGCCTTGTGGGCGGCACCGCAGTTGGCGCATGTGGGAGTGGCTTCCTCGATGCTGTCGCAGTTGTCGATCTTGTGGTTTTTGCCGCATTTGATGCAGCGGCTGGCCATGCGGCAATTCCTGGTGCCGTGCCCGAAAAATAGGCAGTTCGAGCACTGAGTGACGCCACGGTGGGTGGGTTTATACCGCTCCCACTTCACTACGATGTGGAACAGTGTGCGTGTCGTCTGGAGATCCTTCACGGTTGTGGAGTTCTTCTCCAGATGGACCAGGTAGAGCTGGTCACGATACTTGATGGCCTTGCTGCGGGTCATCTTGTGGACTTCGACCGGCTTGAGGCCGTTCGCCTTAATCTCGTCCATTAAGGTGGTGGTGTCCATGTCGTGGAGCCCGCGCAGCACCACTTTCAGCGGCTAGGTGGCCTCGATGTCGTGGGAGAAGTACTCCAGCTTCATTCTGTCCAAGAGGGCCTGAACTGCGTTGAAGTGTTTTTCGGCCGGGACCATCAGTTTGTAGCCTTCCGTTGAGCAAGTTTCTTCGGGACCTACCAGTCTTAGAGTTACCTCTATGCTATGACCCCCTTCTGTGCTTGAAAATGAAAATGAAACTGTCAATTTAAAGATTTCTTGGTTGGTAGCATCGCAGTCAAATGTCTTGTTGTTTGACGTTTTTGTTGTTGTCCTTTTGTCTGTGATTTCATCGTGCACAAAATTCGAAACAACAAAAATCAACTTTATGTGAATTTCTGATATGCCATTATAAATCTGTACCCGTATCGGTCAACAAATCTTTATTTCAATCCATTAACTGAACCTAACATACAATATATACATCTAGTAATAAACTTAACGCACTAACATCTTCCCTATTAAATCTTAACGTAGGTCTCATCGTCAACAATTCTGAACTTGTCCTTCCTAAAGTTGACCAAATCTTCACTAAACCGAAAGGCGCAGAGTTTGTGCAACTTCTTGATAACGGGCTTGATGGGATCCACGCCGGCCGTCTTGGCAAGATCATCGTAGTACCGATCCTCCTGCGGTCCCATCATGTGAGCTTGTCTCTTCTTCATACCCCTACGCCAGCGTTCCTCCATCTCGGCATTGGTATCCGCTTCCATGTCCTCCTGCGACGGCAGCTGCTTCTCCCCGTTGAAGAACTTTATGCAAAACCGAGCCTGCAAATCCATCATCTGTGCTGCGCACACATAAAACGGCAATCCAATAAACGCCATCGTCGGATAACGGATGTTTATGCAGTGCTTGTACAGCTTCTGAACAAAGTTGTCCTCGACGATAATACCACAATCGCAACTCAGGAACGGGAATGTGTACTTGTAGCCGGTACCGTAGCAGATGACGCTAAAGTCTTGTGAAGATCCATCTGCGAAGACTACACCCGTTTCGGTCAACCGAGCAACATCGTGTTTCAGCGTTACATTGTCCGGGAAGACTGTCTTGGGATTGTCCTTGAGATGGTGACTCAACGTGACTCGCTCTGCCTTCTTGGAGATCTCGTATGCCAGATCCATACCAGAAGGACCAGCACCAATTACCAATACGGTTTCACCTGGAACGAATTTGGTATTTTAAATATTGATAAAACGATTCATAGCCGCGTTTCAAGTTCCTTACCTACAAACGGATCGTTACATCGATAGTCATGGCTGTGCATTTGTTTCCCTCTGTATATATTCAATCCCGGATAGTTGGGTAACCTTGGAGTATGGTAATGCCCGTTGCAGATCAGTACATAGTCAAAGTAGTACGTCTTGAGTGCATCGTTCGGACAATCTCGGACGATCACCTCCCACTGTTTCTCATCCTTCGTGGGCTTCACCCGGATCACATAGTGACTAAATTTTATATTCTCGGTAATTCCGAAATAATCCGAGAAATACTTAAAGAATCTCAGCATATCCTCCGCCGGAATGTAGCTGCTATCCTGCTCCGGAATCGGGAAATCCGGGTAACCCATGATCTCTTTGGGCAAGTTAGTCCTCAGACCCTTGTACATACTCGAGTGCACATCAATGCCGTACTCATTCTTGTCGATCTCTTCGTTGAATACCCACGTACCGCCCAGCTGTTTGCCCATCTCGAAAACGGTGATATCACCGCCGGCTTGTAGTGCATGACGCGCGGCGCATAGTCCCGCTGTTCCGGCACCAATCACGCAGTAGGTGCGTTTTTTCTCGTTAGTCTGCGGAGGAAAAAAAATAAATCGATTAGTATTGTTTAACGTCTAAATTGATAACTGCGATAGACTAAACAGTCTGCTGCGAAGAGTTACACGCAATTGTATTCCAAGGTCCCGTTTGGCATTATCAGAAATTGGCTTATGTGCGCTGTCTGGGTCAACCCCGATGTGCGGGATCTTATAGGTAGGGCAGAAGGAAACACTAGTCGCCTTTTTCATTCTCCTGGTGTTCTTATGCATGATCCAACGTGACGTTACGTTTTATCAAAGATATCTAATTAACAAGATATCTCAATAATCAATTCTCTGAACAAGGCAATGTCCCCCGCCAGCCGAGATGACAGGTGCCAGTATGACAGATGCCAGCGGGGACGTTGATGATCAGCCGAGGGTAGAGGACGATATCATCCTCGATTTCATCAAATCTCGAATAGTAATTCTCAATTACTTTTTCGAAGGGACGTAGCAGCTTTTATAAAAAATGCATTTGATCGTCAATTTGGTGTAACTAGTAGCTCACCAACGCATACTAACAGTAACATAAGATTGGGGAAACTCTCCTCTACCTGATAGTGGTGTTAGTATGCTTGGGCGAGCTACCAGTTACGCCAAATTGACGATCAAATGCATTGTTTACAAAAGCTGATACGTCCCTCCGAAAAAGTAATCGAGAATTGATAATTTGCGAAGCTGTTACTCAAAATAATCCTTATGCGTATAGAAGTAAACATGGAAAAAAACATTCCCTTGTTATTCAAAAATAACGGTGAATAATGGATTACTTTCATATTCTATAACGTAGGAAGGAATTTGTCAATGCCCGCGAATGCACAAGGAAGCTAAATGATGAAGATGAGTGATGACACCGCTTCGTGTTTTGATTTGCGCTATAGAGCTTTTTGACGTTTAATCGGCGCACACTACTGCATCATTTAAATCGAACGAGTGTGAGCAAGAGGGAAACAGATAAGTGGGAAAACAAACCGTCCATTGATCCATGTGTGCTAGATAGAGAAAGACGATTAAACGTCAAAAAGGTCTATACCGTTCGCTCAGTGGTGTGGGTTCGTACATTCATGTTGGTGTGCGTATTTTCTTTCAACGCTGCAGTTCAACATTGTCTCGTCACAAACCGTTTGGCGCTGTTATCTGTATCTGTAAATTTCAAAAAGTGAAGGGGACTGGTTTTATCATGCATAAGAACGTCGGGAAAATGAAAGAGTCGACTAGTGTTACCTTAGATCCCGCACATCGAATCAACCCATCCAGCTTCGCTGCATTTAAGCCAAAGCTTCGACCATAAGCGTAAACTGTACAACTATCCTCTAATAAGTGTTCATAGAGTACACACACCCTTTTGCCTATCAATTTGCTATTTACAAGCAATCAATTGATCAATATAAGTGATCAAACCAATCCCACTCAGGTGGGCATTTTCTAAACAGGCCTGCTAAGACTAGGCACTTTGAATAGTAATTAAAAATAACTAAAGTTGAAAAGATGCATTTGTGTCACTTGTAAACCACACAAATTCAAGAAATAATGATCATTTGAAGTAAAAAAAAAAACGTTTAAAAGTCTATAAGTGCATCTCAGTACCACGACTGCCGATGACGTGTGTCCTATCAGTTGACCCCTCTGTGCTCTACTATAGATTTAAAAGCACCAATTATTTATTTTTGCAAATGCAGGACACGCTACCGGTGATGAGAGAGCCAATAACCGGATTATGTGTAGTATTCGTCGTGCTTTACTTTGTTGCAACAGATAAAGGTACGTTCTGGTCGTGCATTTATCAGCAACGAAGTTGCTCTTCTTGATTCTGAAGCAAACATACTTGCAAAACATGCCAGATGTGCAGCGCATGCATTCCACAGAATGGTCCAGATTAAGAGGCAAATTTTATTATTATATACGTATAGGTATACGGTCCTACGTACGTATTTCACATGGTTCAAAGAGAGTGTTGTACAATTAATACTCTTTGACCCTGCCACCAAAATGCCAAAATAAATCTGAACTGGTCCCAACCAATTAAACGTTGCCGTTGATAATTCTGGAAATAGCACTTTCCTGTTGGTAACATTATGAGCAAAATGCGAGTAGTAGGTCGTCACGGATGTGCCTCATCGATTGTGGAGCCGAGTCAATTTGAGTTTTAGGACGTGGTCCGTGTCGGTCGTAACGTTGTGAACACGTGATAAGACTAGAATTTGTTATATAATAAGGTGAAAGCCTGCAATCGCATTTCAGTTCAAATTGTTTTTAATATCAAATTCATTCAAAATGATTTTTTTTCACGGAATTAAACAAGGTTATGTAATTCTTTAATGCTACCGACGCCAGAAAGGAAGCTCCTACACCTGGAACCTATCTATCGACCCATCAACTCATGGACATGGAATACATTGAATCGTGTTAAATTTAAATGTTCCCTCATTTCACATCCGTTTAACCATTCTGAACGGCCATACCAACCGGTGGAAACTAATGATTTCAAATTGGCTCACTACTTGAGTAGCCTATTGGTCCCAAGCAAATCGTTTAACGTACCCCATTCTAGTCGAAATTCTAGTACTACACAATGTTTGTTTTGATTCTCTTTGAAAGTTTGGCAGATAAAATGAGGGGTTCGTGGATTTTCCTATGTTTCGAGGGGTGCATCGATTAGCTTGGGACCGAAGATAGTACCAGAGCTGAGCCAAAAAATTGAGCACGTTTCTTCGGGACCTTCTAGTCTTGGAGTTACCAACAATCAATACGAAACTAACGATTTTAAATTGGCTCACCACTTAAGTAGCCTATTGGTCCCAAGCAAACGATTAACGTACCCTATTCTAGTTGAAATTCTATTACTACACTATGTTTGTTTTGATTCGCTATGAAAGTTTGACAGATAACATCAGGGGTGTGTGGATTCATGCAGAACATGCAGGGGTGAGTGAAATAGCTTGGGACTGCTTGGGACCGTTGTTCTGGTACTGAGTGAGACAAAAATAATAATGATTTTCTTCGGGACCCAGTGGTCTTAGAGTTACCTCTATGGAGTTACCTCTATGGCCATACCGTTGTGGTTATATCACAGCTTTGCTAATAACATAGAGGTAACTCTAAGACAAGTAGGTCCCGAAGAAACGTGCTCAACTTTTTGGCTCACCTCTGGTACTATCTTCGGTCCCAAGCTTGTCGAATCACCCCTCGAAACATAGGAAAAACCAATAACCTCTCTTTTTATCTGTCAAACTTTCATAGTGAATCAAAACAAACATTGCGCAGTAGTAGAATCATAGAGGTAACTCTAAGACCACTGGGTCCCGAAGAAAATCATTATTATTTTTGGCTCACTCAGTACCAGAACAACGGTCCCAAGCAGTCCCAAGCTATTTCACTCACCCCTGCATGTTCTGCATGAATCCACACACCCCTGATGTTATTTGTCAAACTTTCATAGCGAATCAAAACAAACATAGTGTAGTAATAGAATTTCAACTAGAATAGGGTACGTTAATCGTTTGCTTGGGACCAATAGGCTACTAAAGTGGTGAGCCAATTTAAAATCGTTAGTTTCGTATTGATTGTTGGTAGAATTGCGACTAGAATAGGGTACGTTAATCGTTTGCTTGGGACCAATAGGCTACTAAAGTGGTGAGTCAATTTAAAATCGTTAGTTTCGTATTGATTGTTGCTAATAATGTATATATCTATATCTTTTCCGGTACCATGGAGTCTACAAAGAAAAAAGTGTAAAAAGAGCAGTAAAATGGAGCACATGCGATACGACAATGGAGTGATGCTCATTAGGAAAATACCCAGGAATGGGCACTGTCTATTTTCCGCGCTGGTGTTAACACGCAACTAGGAACTCAAGATCAATTTTCGCGAGACTAGCAGCGCTGCAGAGAAGAATAATGAGTTCACAAATACGCACAACAATTGGACATAAGAATGAAGAAACAGCAGAAGTTGGTGAGATCGGTTTAAATTTTTATTGTTGCTCATATATATAAAAAATTGCTTATACTAAATACGTGCCGAATAAAACCGTATTTTTTTTATTATTCTGGAAGTGTGAATGCATTACATGCATCCAATTGATACTCATCAGGAAAATACCCGCGCTGGTGTTACACTTTTACAAGACGCAACTAGGAACTCAAGATCAACTTTCGCGAGACTAGATGCGCTGCAGAGAAGAATAATGAGTTCACAAATACGCACAACAATTGGACATAAGAGTGAAGAAACAGCAGAAGTTGGTGAGATCGGTTTAAATTTTTATTGTTGCTCATATTTATATAAAAAATTGCTTATATATATATATACGTGCCAGAATAAAACCGTATTTTTTATTATTCTGAAAGTGTGAATGCATTAAACGCTGGCCAGACTGAGCAGTTATAACACGTTATAACGGTTGTCAAATAATTGTAACACAGAAACCACCATCAAGATAGTGCTATAACATGTTATAACTCTGTAGTCTGAACGTACTATTACATAGGAGATAAGTTAAGCATTGGGTACAGGACAAAGTCTCCCCTGGGTGGTGCCAAAAGATGAGCGCAATAGAATCATCAAGTTGCCATAAGGCACGGAATGAGACTATTGCATGGCTGGGTAGTCAAAGCCTTCCATTCGTTAGTCATTTCAGGTGGATTAGAACAGGTTTAGGTTTAGGGTGGGCGTTGGCCAGATTTGGATTTTTCAGATGTAATCCTGGATAGGACCCTGTCATTGAACGTCGCGTGAAAGTGGAACTTAATGAAGGCCTAAGTACTTTTTCGTAGTTTTTAGTTTTTGGATTTGAAAGATCGTCGGTTACAGTGGCCTGCTTACTGAGCAGAAAAACGCGGTCCCAGGTCCTTACATATCAAAGAGATTTATGGTAAAATCGCTTGTGTATCGTGTATTTTGCGAAACTCGTTGTTGTCGTTGGTTCCGGGTTTGAATGGATACACAAATTTGAGCAACGGTATGTGATATGAGGGGCTCGGTGTCCTTAGAGCAACCGTTTTTGCTTACTGAGCAGAACATCATGAGTCTAATCTCAGGCCCATCCACATTCAAGATTCGCCAATCGTTTTATTTGTTAATATGACTACATGGTAATAACAGCAACTCGGTGATTAAAAAGGTGCTCGTCTGCCTAGTGGCAAACGTTTTTGCTTACTGAGCAGAAGACCGTGGGTTTAGTCCCAAGCTCCTTCGCGTTATAGGATCGTTAGGATATCAATTCAGCTTATCGTTTACCAAAACGAACCCTGCTGCAAACCCAACCCTCTTATCCAACATCCCAGTGATTCCTCGTGGAAGTGCAGAGGTGTTCTCGGCTTCCATCAAAGCGAGTGTCATGTCAACACAATCCTTCCCATTCCTTTCTTGACCTGTGTTCGGGCGCGGCCGGCGCTGGTATTGCCTAATTTAAGATCACCAGTTTTTACACATTGAGGATGATTGCTAGTCCCAAGCATCGTCTATTGGTTCTCTGTGTAATTACAGCTGATCTGGCAGTAACAGAGTAGCAACCGTGGGCGGTCAATCAAGCTCAAGCTCAAGCTCAAGCTTCTGAAAGTGTGAATGCATTACATGCATCCAATTGATACATCAATGTGTTCATGCGGGGCTTATTGTATATGAAGGTGACCTCAGAATGTACGTGTATAAACAAGCATTCTTAAATGGGTCGTTGGATGTACAGTAGAGCTATCACCTTCCATCGCCAGGGCTAAAAATGTTTGCACTTGTGTATAAAAATAGGTGCAAACGATTTCCTTCCATAAAAGCACTGTCGGCCTGTGTGGAAATGGATTGTATTCACACACACACACTTAACCTTTTTTTCGAACGGATTTTTAGCCAAATGGAATGTTCAGACGGCTTCTAAGTGTATTGACCATTCCATATGTACCGATGATTTGATAAAGAGTCACAAATTGTTTATATTTTGTTAAAAATACAACACTGCTTCTTGTTTCAAAATTCGGCCTACCAGTTTCAATTTCGTACAAACACATAGGAACTTCATTGCATTTAATTTGACATGCGGATGAAGGCAAAAACGTTGTTTAGCAGTTTTGAGACCAGCGATTTAAAAAAAAATCAAGCAAACAATAGTTGCAATTTCCAAACCTACGACTGGATGCCTTCCTTCAAATAACAATTGAAGTGCGGTAAAAATCGGTAGAACTGTTTCAAACACTCAGTTGGTACTTGAACGGGTCGGTTTTCATCTCTTTTTGCCAGTGGCGGCGGGGGGGGGAGACACCCCTCACCATCCCTCTCCAAAGGGGGAGTTTGGTAAAGAGAGATGAAAAAACCGATTTGTACCTTCCTTAAAAGTTGTCCTAGTTCGCTATTCTAATATCTATATACAATCTTCACACTGCCGTACTCTAACGGAACTATCAACTCTATGCTTTCATCTACTCCATCTATCGTATAAAAATTACCACTACAGTCTGTTATTTGAAATTAGCATCTTCAACTATATAAATAAATTATTGATTTTACTAGCTTAGTATAAATAAGACCTTATTTTCTCTAAAGGGCGGGACACCTTTGAGCAGTTCCAGGTAAAATAGTGAGAAAAAAAATGAATTTTTGAATCGACTTTCTCCAATTTGTACGAAACTTTGCGCAATTGTAAGTTATATGCATCACATTTTTGCTCAAATTCGGCCATTGGACTTCGATCGAAATGACGCCTGAGACAAAGTTGTAGTGATTTTCGGCGAAAAATAATGTGCATTATTTATTTTAAGTAAACATTAAAAATATATATATAAAATCCAAATTTCCTTGCAAGTTTTCAAAAAAAAATCAAAAAGAAGGTTATAAAAATTTTCAAAACCATGAACACTTGAAATCTGACAAAATTCATAGAACAATCCATTTTTTTATTTTTTTTTTCTTAGTGCGCTGCTTCACAGAAAATGATAGCTCATAACAGACAATTATGCAAAGTTTCATGAAAATCGGAAAAGGCCGAGTTTTTCCGATTCATCATTTGGCTCCTTTGCTGAATAATCAAAATGTTTTTTGATTATATATTAAGTTTCTTTACTTAGACATACAAACAAAAGTATCTGTAGAACAAACATTGTTCAGCACAAAAAGTACTTCTTTTACATGTATTAGTTTTTAAAACTGCTTAAATATTTTCGTAGATATTTAAAAATATGTGATGATATTTTTCAATATATCGAAGATGTATTGCCCCTTGGTTTGCTTGAGGTTCTAGATGAAAAAAATACAAAATATTGTGCCTTGGCAAAGTTCGAGTGTCAGTTCGCTTTCAGCTGTGGACACAGCAGCAGTTCTCGATGAAGATTTCAAAAGGTCCTATCCGCTTTGATCAATTCGACAGTGAACATGCATAAGCGCGTAAATGCGATGATCGATTCTCTTCGTCGATTTTCTCTTTTGTTAATAACTCGCTAGAATAGACGTTTCTCGGCGCGTTTGCTGTTGCTTTTGATAGCCAATACAACCTGTTACAACTCTGCATTGAACAAATTCTAGAAAATTGTTTCGCTTAGCTGTAGCAATGCAAAGAGAAAATCGATGAAGAGAATCGATCATCGCATCTACGCCCTTATGCAGGCTCAGGGTCAAATTGTCTGCATCGACTTTCTCTTCTGATAACCACTGCTATGCAAACAGATTTCGCGCTCTTTTGACCACATTGTTTGATAAAGGAGGTTCTTATCTAGCGTTCAAAACGTCAAATACACAGGGAAAGGTTTTACAGCTGAGTTATTATTGGAAAAGAAAGTCAATGAAGAGAATTGATCAATGCATATAGGACCTTTTGAAATGTTTATCTAGATTTTCAAATGGTCCTATCTGCTTTGGTCGATTCTCTTCGTCGACTTTCTCTTTTGATAAACCCTGCTATGCAAACAGATTTCGTGCTATGTCGTGCTAGTTTGATGTGCATTCTATGTAAAGCGCTCATTGCACATATCAATATAATGACAATAAATTGACATACTGACAATATTATTGAAAATGTGATATTGAAGACGATGATTGATGAGAAGTATTTACGAAAAGCTGATTTTAATTTCAATTTGTCAATACTCAGAATGTATTGACAAAAAACCGAGTTGAGGCTTTTTCAATTGTTGGTATTGGATAGTTTATTATCATCAGAATCGTTTTACATTTTATAAAAGGTGTTACGGTTTTCTGTTTTTTTTTTTACCTTACTTTTAATGTGTTTGGTAAGTGAATATTATTTAGAAATTATCATGAATACCCACGTTTAACTTTGCCAACCCGGCTGAAAAATCGAAGGCTCCCAAGAAACAAGTTCGAAAATGAACAAGAAACATTGACTCGGGGGATTGAACCTGACGTTTGTTTTTCCGCGGAGTTTTTTAAAAATCCGTAATCGGTTGCTGATCTTGCCATAACCAGGCCCAGGAGACAATTTCTAGTTCCTCATTCTAGGTCCGTATTATTTGCCGCTGAGAAGCTGTTCCGAAGCCAAGTAGAACCTCCACGAGGCGTCCCATCATTAGTTGCATCATTCGTTGAGTCGCAGCGTTTAACCTGGCTATTGGCCACGTCTACAATTTGGACTTCTACATAAACACATGTTAGGTAGCCTTTAGGTTCAATTGGCTAAACTTGGTGAGTTCGTTCCATTTTGTATTTTTTTTTTTTCAAACCAGTAACGTTGGGAAATCACCTTTTTGTGGTTCGTTACTGGTATAATATCTACCACCGAACCCTAGTCGTGACAACTTCAAACTAGGGAATCAGGATTTTCCAGAAATCAAAGGATCACATTTTAGTCCTTTTTTTTCTATATTGTATCTTTCAAATCAAAAATATTGTTTATGTTCATAGATTTCACATAATCCTTTTCCTTTCCCTCTTCTCTTTACATAAAGCTCATGCCCCAACCGTCAGAAGAAAATGGAGCATCACTTTACCTTTCTAGCTTTGATGCTTCCAACGACCAACCAATCATATAATTACCAAAATTAGAACGTACGGTACGAGATGTCCACGTGTCATCCATTTATTGGATTCTGAAGCATCGCCCTATGTTTTCTGAATCATCTTGCCCCTTAAATAGTGCACATTAGACCTGGCCGTTTTGATACCTTTGTGTGACGCATCTTCGATTTGAAACATATATTAAATAGACAAGAAAAATGATGTAGGTATGTACAGGATGCGTGACGAATTTTTGCAGTAAATTTCAAATAGTAATTTCTCATGCTTGTGCATCATGATTTAGATATATTTGGCAGCACTGGATAGCTTATACTGTTAGGTGTAAGATTTAAACAAACAATGTTGAGTAAACGTAAAGATGTCGAAACAAGAGAGCAATCTGTCAGCCGTTGTCGCTTTGTTGCGCGCCGGAGTATGCATGAAAGAAATAATTCGGTCGGTAAATGTGTCTGAAAGAACAGTGTATAATATTAAAAAAGGCTTGTGAAAGTGATAAGACGGAGCACCTGCTCATACTGCTAATAAAGCACAGAAATGGCTTACGGAAAATATTTCGTAAATTTAGGAGGAAGAAATTTGGCCCCCAAGCAGTCCCGATATCAATCCGTTGGATTATTTTGTATAGGGCGTCGTCCAACGGGATACCAATAGAACCCCTCACACCACACTAAAGTCGCTAAAAGCTAAAATCAAGGCAGTGATGACATCTATGGATCGAAACATTTTAAAACGTGCATACTGCAGTTTCCGGAAGCGTCTAACTACAGTCGTCGAAAAGGAAGGCAATTTTTTTGAATAAATTTACTTACAACTTCCATATGTTGCGAAAGAAAATAAATCGCACAAAATTCATTGCTAGAATAACTAACTGGTGTATTTTTTCTCAAATATGCCATTTACTGCAAAAATTCGTCACGCACCCTTTATATATTATTTTCCATGATATATACAAGAACTGGCTGTGTTGGTGTTAGATTAGATTAGATTAGATTAGATTAGAACAAGAAACATTGACTCTGGTGGAAAAAGTCCGCATAATTGAGGACTTTGAAACGGGAGGCAGCACACATGATTCGCCCAGGAAGAAATACGGCATTGGATCTTCCACTGTAACCAGAATCATTCACATAAAGAGAGCGATTCGGGCAGCGGGGGAAAAATTTTATAAACTGGGGGTGGATAATCGAAATACATTAAAAGAGCAGACGTTCCCTCTACTGGAAGAAGCTCTTTTCGTCTGGACTCCAGCAGCGATAGGCCAACATTTTGTTAACGGTAGAAGCAAAATCAGAGCTGCTGTTCAAGATGCTGCAGGGATTGCGCGTAAAGGCTGTAGCAGAAGAAAAGGCATCTGCAGACATTGAAGCGTACCTAAATTTCAAAAAAATACTACTACTGTAGGTATCGACATCTCAGTTCTTCAATGCAGACGAATCTGCACTGGCAACACGCTCTGTTATTACGTGTACTGAATCTGTGGCAAGTGGACGGAAGCAAAATAAAACTAGATATACGTTCATGCCATACTCGAACATTGACGGATCTCTTAAGCTTCAGTTGCGTTTTATTGGAACTGCTGCAAAGCCACGAGGGCTTAATACAGCAGCACTGCCTGTGTCATATTGTCACTCAAAAAAGTTTGGATGACCCAGCAATTATTCCGTCAATGGTTTTATGGCAAATTTGTTCCGCCGGTGCGGAAATGTTCAACCGAGCACCGATGGTAACGATTCTCTGCAAAGTGACGAGGGGCTTAGGTTAGGTTATCTAGCTACCTCCAAATTTCACATCGGAATGTCACGTGATGGACCAATCGGTCATCAATGCAGTGAAGCGTAAATATGAGAGGAAACTTATGTTAAAGTTGATGTTGGAAAATGAACATTTGACCTTCGAAGAACGATTGAAAAAGATTACTTCAGTTGGCTACATTTAGGAGTGAAATGTCCACAAAAACCATCCGAAACTCTTGGAGAAAGCTGATCGACTAGTTGCCGGACGATCCTGTTTATGGGAATGCGAATACAGACGAGACGAACTTCAATACACTTGTTGTGAGCATCGACATTCTTGCGGAAACAACGACGACTGAACAAGACATTGATCTTTGGATGAAAGATCAAATGTATGACGCTGACCTTAATCCGGATTGGGTTACCAGTCAAATATTCACAGACGAAGATATTTTGTCATCAGTGCTTAACAAAGACCAGCCGAAAATGTATGAGAAATGGCTAGAAGAATCCACAGAGGACGGTTATAACTCTATTGATGCCTCGATTATCAATGCAGCAGGTCCAGAGGGGCCTCCCTTAGCTCAGTCGGTAAAGACGCAGCTACAAAGCAAGACCATGCTGGAAGTGGCTGGATTCGATTCCCGTCCGGTCTAGGAATTGTATCGAGTTCGAAAATTTCTCGACTTCCCTGGGCATAGAGTATGATTGTACTTGCCACACAGTTATACTAATGCAAAAATGGTACAGGCATTGAAAGCTCTCAATTAATAACTGTGGAAGTGCATCTAGAACACTAAGTTGAGAGCACGTAATAAGCTAATATGCGATAAGCAATAAGCTTGAAACGCGATGAAGAAGAAGGAAGGTCCAGATTTTAACGACGTTTCACGAAACATGATGCAACAGAAGTTTGCCGATTGAACGCTCTACGGTCAAAACTTATTGAAGCTTAATGGCTAAAACGAGCTTATTGAAGAACTATGTTTTAATTTTACATTGTTATATTAATTAAAATTAATGAAATAAAACTGCTTTGTAGTGAATTCACACGATTTAATTTCGTTAAAAAATATTTTCTTCTATCCAAATTGTTTATCTATCGGCCCCTCGAAAAGGAATCAGCACTGTCAGTAATGACGTTTAACTTCGATTTAGGGGGAGCCCAACTAAAACGTAGCCCACTTAAAGATAGCCCAACGACCGAAATTCGGCTGTATATCGAATAAATGCTGAACAAAAAGGGGTGTCGGATTATGTGCTGAAAAAAGCTTATTTTGATCGATAGAAGATGCGCGATTTCTTCACTGTTTGCTCTGATCTGTGTAATTTACTTATTAAAAGCTTTACAAACGTTGACTGCCTTCCCAATTCGTTAGCTAAAGTTTGACCTAGTAACAAACTCAATACGTTTAATATGCTCATAAATCGACGCACTAATTCGACCGTTTACAATTGCTTTATTATGCTTATCAGATGTCTAATCAATGTTTTTCTCCTTTATTCGATTGCGTTGTATTGATTGAAAATTGCTGAATAAAGGTCAATATAGTCAGTTTATAAACTCACTATACCAATAACACTGGTTTAGCCTAAGAAAAAGACGAAATCGATAGCTTAGTGTTTACCGTTACCACTTGTGCAGTCGAGTGGTCGCGAGTTCAATCCAAGACGCAACCCTTTTTAATTTTTGTCACTTCACCTAATTAATTTAAATTGCAATCACCAACGTACCACAATGAATCCATCGGTAATTGTAGAGGTGAAGAGGTAACATTGGATTCTAGTGAAACAACGATTGCATGGTTGTCAGAGCTTTTATTGTCAATTTGAGCTGATCATATTATGTTGTATTCTATGTTAGCTCAGATGGCAATGCAAGTGGCTGGTACACTATTTGAATCCCATGCAGCGACGAAGATGTATTTTTTTTGTAATATAAAGGATCAGTTCCACAAAAGTAACGGTCACAATCATTAAAAAAAAAATGCTTCCATTCTTATTTTCACTTTATTTATTATTTGGTCCGTAGTAGTCCGTCGCTGAATAAATAAATAAACATAAGAATCAAGCAAATTGCTGTTTAAGGCAGCAACGAAGTTAAATAAACGCTGAACAATTAAAAATTTGATCGATTAGGCTCTATTAAAATGTGGCGTAGTCGAATAAAAGCATTTCTATATACCTTACACAACAGAACACCAAGCAGTTCAATGTTGTGGATGAAAAATTCTAACGATTTGTGTAAACAAAGTCTGAACAGAAGTACAAGTATTATTCAGCAGCATGCAGCTGAATAAAATCATCACGTTATCGTTTTTTCAATAGGCAATTGTTTGTTGGGATGTTTGAATCATTAGTTTAGTTCTATAAATAACTACTGCCAGTACATTACTTTAAAGGCACAAATGTTAGCTTCCACAAAACATACAAATTTTGAAATTGCTACTCCTTGTTTGCTGTGCTACTACAAACAGAGAGTAGCAATTTCAAATTTGTATGTTCTGTGGAACCTGACATTTGTGCCTTTGAAGTTTCACGCTAAGGCTTCCTTAGAGTATCACGGAGTTTCCAAAACCGCAAGAATTTCATACGAATTGTGAATCACATTTTTTTTTTTTTTTTTTTTTTGTCTTTATTTTAGAGATTTTTAGCCTGAGGCTAGTTCATCTCTTTGTGAATCACATCCACTCGATCATGGCACGGCTTTCTCCCGAAGAAACCGTTACCTACTGAGTCCTACCCACCGCTTTGTCTCGGCGGGTTTTCAATCAATCGCTCTGATTTTCTGTGAGTAACTAGTTCTCCATTGACATTACTCACATGCAAAAAATCAGCCCGACTGGTGGAAGAACCCTTTGAAAAACAGCGGTGGGTAGAACTCCGTGGGTAACGCGTTCTTCGGGGCAAACCTGTATACGAACAAGACAACATACCCATTTTCATTGACTGTAGATACATTGTTTGTGAAGTTAAAATAACAAACAGTTCAATGTTTTTTTCCACCATCCATCAGCTGTCGCTGCCCGTACAGTTAAAATAAAGGAAAAACAAATCGTGTTTAGATTCAAAGCACGGCATTTGCCTCTTTAACCACTGCAATCACTGTTACCTAGAGAAGAAGTGAGTCACGTCACAATAAATCAAGAATTGCTTATCTCAAACATGTGACTATTGATGTTTGTTTGATGTCTATTGATCCCCATGCCGAAGGGATTGGAAAGATGGGAAATAAACATATTTTTGTTTACCCCAAGCAGGCTATGAGGGTTTCACTACGTTCGAATCTTCCTACGCACATGACATTGCAGGATTAAGATTTAATTTCAACCTAATCTAAACACAGCCCGCACTTTACCTCATTTTTTAGAACAAGTTTGAATAAAAAATTTAATGTTTCTATCAAAGATGCCTTTTAAATATGGATTTACCTTTCCATACGTGCCGTTGAATTTTGGTAGAGTCACAAAATGAGATAGTATTAAAAAATCGAACACCTCTTCTTGATGCAAATTCCATCTACGAGTTGCAAACACATTGAAACGACATTGGATTCACTTCGGCATTCGGATGAAGGTAGACAAAATTGATTCCCTTTGAGCGCTTCTTTTGTTTTCGAGAATATTGTTTTCTTAAAGATTTGATTATGTAGGTTTTGAACTAAACTATCGTACCAAACGTATGATTGATTAATTGACGTCGAAATCATTGACATATTTGATCGAGCAGAAGATGTGACGGAAATACGCGCTCATGCCGAAGTAGTTGAATGGGGAATCAACCCAAGCATACTGTCAAACTAATCATCACAAATCGTGAAACTGTGTTTTATCAGCAGTGGGAATTTATTAGTTCAATTGCTATAGGAAATTCCTGCTTACTTTGCATCACTGAACCATTAAAATGTGATGCAACAATTTTGACACGTTGCAGTCACTTTTTCCGTTGCACTTCTATTCACTCAACAACATACAGAGAACGTTGACAACACGCCCGGTGCTTTTGATTATGCTTACCACGTCGTTCACCATGTCGCTGCTTCTGTTAATCCGCCCTCAAAAACACTAAATCGTTTTCTTATATTTCTATAGAACTGTTTAGTCGTATTCCTTCGTTTGTCACTGAGTTTCCTTTCACTAGTTTCGTTTTGCTCGATCTTTACGATCGAACCGTCGACCAAAGACTACTGATCCGCTCTGCAGGCCGGTTCTTATTTATTAACAACACCATCGACGACGACGATTGGACTGCATCAGGCTCTGGAAGTTCCTGTCTCAGTTGTAGAACTGCGCATACTCCTCACCGGACAGCTTCGTAAATGATTAATTTGCTATGTGTATTAAATGTATTACAATGTTGAGTACCTACATAAAACCTCAACTGATAGTGCTCGCAAGCTGCGCCAGCTTGAGCCACAGCGGTAGCGGATCCTATCAAAGAATGGTTCAATAAAAAACAAAACGAATCATCAGAAACATATACAAGCAATCAACAAGGCACATGGCTTTGCCAATCAGGCGCACCCGGCGTGCAACAAAGACCTAATCGGCCAGCTCAACCCAGTAGATTCGCGTTGATGAACCGCAAAACTGACATTAACCCAGTAAACATGCGCTATCGTATTCTAGTGGGGTGACGTATGTGTATGCTCCATTCCCGACAACGTTGAAAACATGTTCGATGCGGAACACTCTTGTTATAATATTACACCCCAAAGACGAGCCCCCTTTCGCTCCTATCTCTAACAGCTCTAACATGACCTAGCCAACAACAATATTCCCTATGCTCGAACGCACACTCTGAAGCCCGCGTGCTCGCCGCTTACTAACACTTCATCTCGAATACGAACACTTTCGGCGTGCGCTGGTATGTATACAATTCTGTAAAGCAACGCTAACCCGTTACATCTTTTTCATTTGTAGGTAAGGTAGTTTTCCATTAAAAAATTGCAAAATTGATAGCACCGTTCTCGTGTGATGGAAAAATATAAAACGTCATCGAAGCTGCCAAGACGCCGCACGAAATTGCTGTCGTCAAGTGGATTTTTTTGTTTGTCTCGGTTAGTTATAGTCTGTGCGAAATTTCAACCATTTCATTATCACATAGAACAAGTCATACGTTTGAAAATTTTTCAGAACAAAATGATTAGCACAACGATTAGTACAAAGCGGTAGTAACCTAAGCCCTGTGTGATTTTGTGAGTTTGTATCGAAGTAGAACTACGCAAAATACTGAGAACAAACAGATTTGATAACGATCGCGGCCCATCAATGTTTTGTCAAACTAATTTTTAGCCAATTATTTAGTGCGCAAATTTTTCTACTTGTTTATTTGAAAAAAACATAAATCAGGATTCGAAACTTCGAAGGTTATGCGTTTCGATGTCATCTGAACTTTTTTTTTAACTTTTCTAATGTTATTGATTGTGTTAGTCAATTGGTTAATTTATTGTTTTGCAAAGGTTGTTATACACTCAAATGAATCGTAGTATTTTTGTTAACGCTTATTCCTCACATTCGTAACACAAAGTTGTCTGTTGATCTTTAGTAAACGTCAAAATAGAAGCAAAAGAAAAACATCAACTCAGTGCTAACATTTGAAAACGGCGCAGTTACTGTCAAGTGCGTCAATTTTCGTCTACCATAGCAAAGCAGCTAAGAAACGCGTTATACTTTTTTTTAGTTTAGTGATAAATTCATTTGTAACTGTTAGAACGTTACATGCGTTACATACTAGTGATCTGATGCTTGTAATGCTACTTATTTATATGTTTAATCAAACTTGTCATACTTCTCCTAATTTTTTTTTTCAGAACAAAAACATGGGTTTCGAAACTAAATCCGACAATATTTAAGTAGTCTACACCGAAGCTGAGCTTAGAAAAAGCTGTGGACATGGCACGTGGAGGTGTATCTATCCGGCAATCAGCAAACTCGTTTAACATTCCGGAAGCTACTGTTCAGCGGAAGCTGAAGCAACCAAAGCAGCGTTCACGGGGGAAGCAAACGATTTTGGCTGCGGAAGAGGAAAGGACAATAATCGACTGGATTCGTTTTGCGGCAAAAGCGGGCTTTCCGGTTGATGCCCAAAGATTGAAAACATCTGTTGGATATTTTCTTTAAGAAGGGTGTCGACTACCTGGAAAAACCTAGAAAGTCAGGGAATGTCAGGGAATTCTATTTCTGGTCTGGAAAGTCAGGGAATGTCAGGGAATTTTAGTGTAGGTCAGGGAAAAAAAAATGATATTTTTGATTGATTCTAGGCAATTTAACATTGAAATTGAAACGAACCAAAATAGCCGAATTGAGTATTTTGCATTATGTTGTTTCATTTGGCTTTTTTCTCTTCCGCTTCGTTCAGAAAAATAATCAGGCCTTCCTGATTTTGTAAATGTAGTCCTTTACTAATTTTCCAGGGGTATGCTGTGGTTGTCAATTTTAATATATAACCTTATATAGCGCGTCTACCTCACATTGATTTTGGTACTTTGCTTTTTGGTACCCACTCTAGTTCGTTTACCCCAAAACTGGTGCAATGGTGCAAAGAGCTCGTTGACATGACTGTTATCAAATAATGTTTTTCGATAGTCAAATCGCCGCTAAGGTTCAGCTAGGACGTGACCTGGATATGTTTGGCATTGCTCCGTACTAACACTGCAAAAGTTCAGCTTTTTTGTTGTAGGGTTTGACGAACCCCTAAATAAAACAACAACAACAAAACAAATGGATTTGAATTCCGATTCTGGGATGATTCGAAAAACGAGGTGGCAACTCGTTACATGACGTCAAAGTTTTTGGGAAGATCCCTGGCATCAGATCTACTCGCTGCGTCCATGTGTCCATGGATGGGCCCAAAAAGGTGGCGAGAAGCTGATACCGTTCCGATTCAAATTTCGGACGATTCAAATTTCGGACACTTTCATTTTTAATTAAATATTACATCCAGTTAGAAACAAAGTAATAATGTTAGATGATCGTGGAGGGCACTAGTCAAAAAAATTTAAAATTTACAAGACATGTGGATCATATTCGACCGAGATAATCAACTTTTAAAAGTGTCCGAAATTCGAGTTTAAGTGTCCGAAATTTGAATCGGCACGGTAGATCTAGGAAGCTGTGGCTGCATATTTTGCATAATGTATTCAAGGATAGTGTTCGCAGTACCAGTTGGGGATGTTGTCAAATGTTTGCGTGGTATCTACAATATCTTCATAGATGTACCAGCAAGACGAGCGTTATTTTTCGATGTATTCCGGATCTACCATATTCCCGTTAAATTTTTGCGGCCACCTATGGCTGGATAATAGTGGTGCTGTTCAGAGGGAAATCGAAATTATTCCGCAAATACGAAAATTTATTCAAGGCGTCCAGAAAGACAAAATCGAACCAACCTCGGCTTCCTACCAAGATGTTAAAAACTGTTTGAATGACTCGCTGCTGATGGCTAATAGTACGTTCAGACTACAGAGTTATATCAGAGTTACCTCTATTGTTATAATATGTTATATCACTACCTTGATGGTGGTTTCTATGTTGCAATTATGTGACAACCGTTATAACATGTTATAACTCTGTAGTCTGAACGTGGTATTAAGCTGGCTTTCTTCAAATCAGTTGCTATCGAAGTTGAGCCATTTCTATGCGAATTTCAGACGGATAACCCTATAGTACCTTTTTTGTACAACGCGATGTCTCAAATGGTTAGAGGCATTATGGAAAGGTTCATTAATATTGATCATCTGAACAATATTGCACAGGTAAATGGCACAGGTTATTGGTCGGCGTATTCACAGAACTATTGTTGGTTTTTGAAAATGATTTGCTGCTTATCGCATGGCAACGCCAATGCAGAGAGAGGTTTTTCGTAAATGCAGAATGTCTTTTTGAAAACATGAGGGAAGAGTCAGTCGTTGCGCGATGTCAGATCTATGATGGTGTTACTCATGCAGGCGGGTTGGAAAACTTACAAAATTTGAATGAACATATTCAGCGAGTTTGAAATTCGTATTCGCTTTCCATGTAGACAAGGATCGTCGTATGAAAGAAGCTCTCGATTCCGACAAAGCGAAATTGATACCCCAGAGAGAAGCAGAAGCGAAACATCTGGAGAATAAGCGAAGAAAGTTATTGGAAGATGCTCAAAAAGAAGCCGAGAGTTTGCAGGAGAAAATTGTTCTGCTCAAATCATAAGCAGAAAAATCTATCGTCGAAACAAACATATTTGAGGTAAATTTAAACGTTTAAATTTTGTTCTGGCCACAAAAATAAAAAAGGCTTATTGCAAACTTATTCCATTTTTGAAGTCAATACAATCTATGTTGAAAATAAAAATAATGTTACGTTTATTTTAAAAATATTCGAGCTTAAAATAAACGTGAAAACATTTTGTTGTCAAAGTGAACAAGCATAAATTTTTTAATTTTAAATATGTTTTTCATTTTTTAAACAAACAAACTATTTTAGTATTTGAAAGCGCGAAAAAGAAACAGAAAATGGATAGGTAGCATATAAATAGAAGAAAAGTCTGCAGACAGGACATGTAAATTCCCACTATTTTCGGGGTCGATAAAGGGTGGTCTGTGGATGGCGTGGATGGTGGTGTTCTAGTCCGGGTTCCAAAAGGCTTGTCGGGGTGAGTGTCTGGGGGTTCCAATTCAGTGAAATCTTTTGTTTCTGACGTTGACCCTCTTTCTACGTTTGTTGTCGGGAGAAGGGAGAGGATCCGGAATAGATTCAGCATCCATTTCGAATTGTCGTTTTTCTTTCGACGTCTTGGGAAAGGGTGTTATGTGGATCTGAACTGGAACATAATTTGGACACTTCCTAGATGGGTTTTCGGATCCTTTTATTCGGTTTCACGACCATTTACTCGGTTTCACGTTTTCCGAGGAATAGTTTGAGTCAATTTTTGCCGAATGTAAACAAGGCAGGACACGCTAAAAATCGTTTACCCAAATTCTATATTGTTAAAATAAATATGCTTTTGAATTTTATCCAAAAATAAATATTTTTGTTTCAAACATGTTTCAAATTTACTTTGAATTACTCATATGTTTATATAGAGCATTTCCAGCATTTAATTGAAAAATGCAACCATTAGTAGCAGCGAACACGTGAGAAATGTTTCATTCAAATCGGAAACACTCATGTTCAACCGGTTTGCGTTTTGGGCTGGAAATGCTCTATAATGAACATTAATATTTTTGATTTAAATGGTTTAAATGGTAAATTGGTTGCGTGATTGTCGCAAAAATCACCGATGAGTTTTCAGGCTAAAAAATTAATTAATTTATATTTTGGCGTTATTTATTGTTATTACTATTGTTTGTGCATCAGGGGTTGGAAAACTAACGAAACATGCATAACCATGGTATCAATTGACGTTTGAGTGGTTTTTTTATGAGTTTAAAGTTGGAATGATTTTTCGACGTTGTGAGTGTGAGTGCGTGAACAAAATTCACGCTTGAGATTCTCATGCATATTCACTGAATATGCATGAGAATCTCAAGCGTGAATTTTGTTTGCCACATTTACACGCGAGTTTATTCTCGCAAGGACACTCAATGAATGAGATTTGAGAATGATTTTCCGAACACTGGTAAAGAGAAAGGATCGTCTACGGGTTGATTATTATTTAGTTGTGACATTATGAACTCAAATTGAGAGCTTGGTGACATTGATTAAATATTCCTATTATTACTTAGTAATGAATAGTGAGCCTAGTTGTGAGCAGTAGTTATTCATTATTATATTATAATATGTATTTATAACCCTAGGCCTATTCACGCGTGCCATGAGTATGCTATTCTTGATATTTTCGAAAGCTTACTCTACTGCTCATTTTAAACTAACCATAGTTTGCACTACGGTATAATAAAGCACATCACGTTGTAGCTTCTTAGGTTTAAATATCGGAGTTTTGTGGACTGGAATTTTTCTGAAAACCCACTGGAAAGTCAGGGAAAGTCAGGGAATTTTTTTTTCGACTTTGAGTCGACACCCTGCTTTAGCAGTCTGGCAGACCTAACCCTTTTACTGGTGGAATCCCTGGTCGTAAGTGGTTGAAGCTGTTTTTACGACGCCTACCGGGTGCTCTCTCGAAGCAACGAACTGCGGTTTCGGAGAAACATATAAGAAACTGGTTCAGCGAAGTTGATTAATTTATAAACAATGAAAAACTACAATTTCTTGAGTAGCCAGAATGTATGTTCAATATGGATGAATCGGCAGTTAGAATGGTTCCGGCAAATGAACAGATTTTTGCGAAAACTGGAAAAATATGTTCACATGAACAACGGAAACTCCAAGAAGGAAAGTTATACCATAGAGGTAACTCTAAGACCAGAAGGTCCCGAAGAAACGTGCTCAACTTTTTGGCTCAGCTCTGGTACTATCTTCGGTCCCAAGCTAATCGATGCACCCCTCGAAACAAATGAAAATCCACGAACCGCTCATTTTATCTGTCAAACTTTCATAGCGAATCAAAACAAACATAGTGTAGTACTGGAATTATTTAGTGCAACGGAGTATGGGCACTTCACTAGAATGGGGCACGTTAATCGATTGGCTTGGGACCAATAGGCTAGTCAAGTGAGTCAAGTAGTGAGCCAATTTAAAATCGTTAGTTTCCACCGGTTGGTTATACCGCTTTGTTTGGAAGGAAGTCTGCTGCACCGATTCTTTTCCCTTATTAACAACCTTTTTCGGTGGAAACCGCGCGGAGTGCATCACCAGGTTGGGCTGTTGGAAGAAATCAGTCGGGATGGATGACTCAAGAAACATTTTTTGATTATTTAAAGAATGTGTTTGTACCGTGGTTGAAAAAACAGGAATACCGCTACCAATCATTGTTTTTGTGGATGGTCATTCTTCTCACGTATCGTACCAGACTGCTTTCCTTGTTCCCGAATTCGAGAAGGTACTGCAGCCATAGGACGTATCCTTTTTTAAGCCATTGAAGGTCCAATCGAACATACATTTTATTGAGTATCGGACCTTTCATGCTGGGGAGTCCATGCCAAAGCATGAAATTGCACAGCTTTTGAAAAAAGCCGGTGATGATATGAAAAACTTGAAACCTATCGAGAAACCTAAATATACTTGTACATGGTTTCCGGAAGTGTGGAATTGTGCCGTGAGATCCTAATGCGGATAACTATCAAATGCTCCTTCAAGAGCAAGATAAGCCCAACGGTGAGAGGGCCGGGCGTATTCAACCTCGTACCTCAAGGTCGGACAGCTAAAACTTTTGAGGAGGAGGATTAACTTGAGGAACATCAGTCTGTCGTGATTTGGCCGGGTCCTGCAAGTGATACCAACCTGTTTTATGTTTTCCAGAAGATGAAAAAAAGGCAGAGTCCATTTCTAATAAGCCTGAGAACCAAACAACCGGTTTTTATGGGTTTGGACGTGATGAAATTGAAGGTACCAATTCCTTAATATGTTTTTTGAAGTACCTGATAGCACAGACAAACAGACGTAACTCTTCATTGTGTTCAACATTTTCGTTCATGGATTTAACGATTGATTTGAATATTATCAGTTCCGCGAACTACTCGCAGCAGCGCTGGCATCGGATCACTTTGACGTTTCTATACATTCTATAGAACTTTTATGCAATATTGTTTGTGAGCTAGCGAGCAAGCTTGTTTTCCGCGAGAAGCCCGAGAGATGTCGTTACTGAGGTCATATGTTTTGAGATAATATGTTTTCAAGAAAAACTTTTTCAAAGAGTTACGTCTGTTTGTCTGTGCTGATAGGTTAGATATAAATACTGATTTATTTTAAGATCAGGGCTGGTAGCGAGGCACTTTTTAGTGACTTGGTCACTATTTTCAAGTCAGTCACTAAAAAGTCTCTTTGTTTAAGGCCAAATCACTAAAGTCACTTTTTCTTGTAATAAGTCACTATTTTCAACTTTTTTAGCGTGAATTTATTTCAAGATTGATTATTCTTTGCGTTGTGATGTTTAATCTTCTTTCTCTATATAGAGGATGTCCAAGATCTGAAAATATTCAATGTCTTGAAGTTTCTTATTCCATGAACAAGTTCAAGATACTGAAAATATTCAAAGTGCCAGAATTAAGTAAAAAAATAAATGATTTATTTCAAGTTCGTAATTAACTTTATGAGCAATGGATTAACTTTACAACAATTTTAGGAGCTTTGGAGAAGTTCTGAGGAATGAAAGGAAATGCTGAGGATTTCAGTGAAGCTCTATAAACAAACTTCAGGAACATAAGGGAAGTTAACACGCTGAACATATGGGAAACTTACTGGAAGCTGTAAGAACCTCAAAGCGGTTCTTTTAGCATCCGAGACTTTTCAGGAATTTTTATGAAGTTCCTAGAATTTCAAAGAACTTCACAGGTGTAAAACAAACTTGAGAAATTTAGAAAACTTTAAAAGAAAATTTAAGAAGTTCTAAGCACCTCTGAAAAGCTAGATCTAGAGATCTTCGAGGAATTTCAGATCTTAAGAGCAGTTCCCGTAACTATAATTCAGACTTTTGGGCAGTTTAAAACCTATAATCGTAAATTTAGATAAATTCAAGATAGTTCCATGATGTGCTGAAAAACAAATCGAAAGCCCTTAAGATGTTCCGCGAATTTTAGGGAAGTACAGAGACATTCAGAGAATTTATGAAAACTTCAGAAATATTCCAGAAACTTCACAGAAGTCCAGAGAATTTCAGGGAAATTTAAAGGTGTTTACGGGAATTCTATTTATTAACGAGCAGAACGAGATCTTCAATAGCATTGAGAACTTTAGGGAAGCATCGAGAACATCAAGACAGTTCTGAGAATCAAAGTGAATTTCGGGAAACTTATGCAAAGCTCCGAGAGAATTTCTGCAACGTGATAAAAATTATATGAACATCCGGAGTATTTTAAGGGTGTTATATCATAGTGATTTCAAGAACTTGAAAAAATACGAAAATTTAGCTAAGTTGATTAGAGAACATCTACGAAGTGCCATTAATAAAAAATGCGAGAACTATTAGCAAGCAGCGATACGTTCAAGGAATTCCAGAGTACTTCTAATAAATTTATATATTTTTGATAGTTTCATGATATTCAGCGAAGTTCCGAGTACTTTGATGACGATCAGATAGCTTCATAATAATCTCATTAACTTAAGCAAATTTGCAACGACTTACAAGCAGTTCCGTGGAATTGTGGGTTATTTCAAGCATTCTACGATTGATCCAAATACGTCAGGGAATTATGAATACATAATATATATCAGAAAATTTGCCGAACTTTAGGTAAGCGGGTTCTTAAAAAATACTGATAAATTCAAGGCAGTCCAGAGAACTTTAAAGAAATTCAGTAATCGTTTAGGCAGTTTTAATAACACCAGGAAAGTCTACATCATTGAAGAAGTTTTAAATTCGTGTCGATAATTTAAGGGAAGTTTCATGAACTTCAGAAAAATCGTGAGAACTTCTTTTTTTTATTCTTTATTAAAGAGATTTTTAGCCTTAGGCTAGTTCATCTCTAAAAATGAGAACTTCTGTGAAAATCATAGAACTATATTAATTATTTCGTTCTAGTTCCATAAAAATTGCGGTTTATGCTCCCGCAGAAATTTAGTAAAACTTCGAAAACTTCACAGAAGGGTAGTGATCTCCAGAAACATTTCGAAAACTTCATAGAAATCTATGGAGCTTAAGGGGAGATCCGCGAACTTCAGGAATTTTTATGAACATTAGCAAAATGCGGGAGCATTTAAAAGAATTTAAGTTAGCTCCAAAAATTGGAGGAATTTCGGGGGAGTACAGTTCCATTATTTTCAGAAAATTTGTGGGAAATTTAAAGCAGTTCTCTGATTTTCAGATAACTTCAGAGACGTTAAAACGTTAATTGAAGTCCACGCATAAGTTCAGAAGTTCACTGAAGCTTAAACATTTTTAGGACTTGGTTCATGAGAACTACAAAAACTTTATAGAAGTTTTGAGATTTACAGAAAAGAACAGAGAACCTCAGGGCAGTTCCGTTAACATTAGAGAAGACACATACATTTTAAAGAAGTTTAGAGAACTTCAGCGAATGTTTAAACCTTTAAAGGAGATCCACGATCGTTAGAAAAATTGAGAAAACTTTAGGAAGTCGTATAAACTACGGCGAAGTTTCAGAATTTGATGAGAAGTATTGTGAGCATCAGGTTAGTTTCTCAAACTACAAAAGAACTTCAAGGCAGTTTCATTAACTTCAGGAAAAATTTGGGAACTATCAAGTAGTTCTGAAGTCCTCAGAATAATCCATTCCATATTCAACGGAGAGATTTCCATTGAAATATTCCTCATAATTTCGATGATTCTATCCTTCGAATTCAATTTTCTTTTAGTTTTCCTCAGAATTACCTTGAAATTCTCCACAATAAGAAACCCTTTGGAAAGATTATCCGAATATTCATTGAATCTCTTTCCTTCCCTTGGAATTCTACTTACATTTAAAGTTTCTTAAGAATTCATTGGCATTTATCCTCACAAATTCCATAGATGAATTCTCGTGAATTCATTTTCCGAACTTCTTTGAAGATGCCCTGTAGTTATTTTCAGATTTAATTATAGTACTTCTTTTAGTATCTTCTAAAAAAAATTCAAGGACTTATGCTCCGGATTCGTTTTCTCCCACAAACTTTATGAAATTATGCTCAGAATACCCTTGAAATTTTCCTATGAAGTTCAACTCCTGTGAAGCTTCTCAGAAATTCCTAAGAGTTTTCATTAAAATTTGCTTGTAATTCAATTCAGGGTTTTTTTAAATTCTACTCAAAACTATCAGGCTTCAATTGAAATCTAAAATTCCTTAGAACTACCTTCAGCACTTGCACTTGATGTTTTTCTCCAAGACTCTTTTTTTCCTAGAACTCCCTTGGAATGAGGTCCTTAGAAATTATAATAAAATTCCACGAGCCTTTAAAACTGTGCATGGAATTTAACTAGATACATGACAATTTCTTGAAGTATTATAGCTTTTAAGTCCAGAACGAGTTCAAATTTAAAATTTCTAGAAAAAATGCATGTTCCAAAACCAAAAAAAAAAACATTTCAAGCCTTTGTTTTTTTTATTTTATTTGTTACTGTGCATCTTTAAAGTTCAAAGTGTGCATGAAAATAATGAGAAAAAATAAATGCTGATATTTTCAAATTCATTATTTTCTTTAAAATATCCTTAGTAAGAAAATTACAAAATTCTCTGAGACTTCCAGGTATTTGAGGCAAAAATAAAATTTCCTAAAGATTCCCGGTTTTCCAGGTTTTTGCAGTTAGTAGAAACCCTGACTAATATCGTGGGTATGGCCATACACTTTCTATTGAACCTTTCGCTTTAAAGGTTCATATCGTACATATGTGTTTATGAGATACGAATTGAATAAGTCTAAAACATCAAACATTTATTTGGTGTGCCATCATAAACGACTACTTTTCTACTCTTCGGTCACTTTTTAGTCACTATTTTTACACCTATAAGTCACTATTTGGTCACTTATTTCATCAACATGGTCACTAAAATCACTATTTTTAACAGCAGTGATTGCTACCAGCCCTGATGCTCACCTTGCTAATGTGGGATAAATTTAAGATCACTGAGAGCCCAAGCAATGACGAATCCGTCAGATGTACGGCAGGACACGAAGAAAGTGGGAATCTTGAATAATCTTCGGGAGAGCCAACAGAGACAGAAAACTTCCAAACGCATCCGGATAAGCATAAGGAGTCAGCAACATCACACAACTTATCTTAATCAGAAAAAAAATGAGTAGCTACCTATGATAAAATGAGGGGTTCGTGGATTTTCCTATGTTTCGAGGGGTGCATCGATTAGTTTGGGACCGAATATAGTACCAGAGCTGAGCCAAAAAGTTGAGCACGTTTCTTCAGGACCTTCTGGTCTTAGAGTTACCTCTATGGTACTACCAAAATTCACAAACCTCTCATTTTATTTGTCAAACTCTCATAGCGAATCAAAACAAACATAGTGTAGTACGAGGGGGACGACTCTGTCTGCTGTGGCTAGCTGCACATACGCTGAGTAGATAGAAAGAAGATTTATCACGATTTTGAAGATTTCCTGCAAAAAAATGATGCGCGATGCAAGTAGATGCGAGAAATGAAAGAAGAATTTTCGAAGATTTATTCGCTAGTGTGAGATTTTTCGAGCATCTAGAATTGAGATTTAGATGTATAACCCTCCTCGGTGTAGTACTCAAATTTGGACTAGAATGGGGTACGCTCAAGGGTAAGTCACTCTGCCACCTTGTGTTAAACACAGCAAAAACACACTTCAAACACCCTTCCGCCTTATGAAAAGCTATTTTTTCATCAATTCTGGCACCACTGCCAATAATGTTTACGTTTGTTGATCAATTTAGTTGTTGTTGTTTCAATACACTTTTAATCCAAATCAAACAAAAATACAAGATAAAAGCAGGGGTAAAAGGCATAATCCACACTCCATCCGTGTTTCTTCAGATACTCAATCCCTTCAAATAGAATAGCTCAGCTCCACTCCTCACACGTTAGAGTCGCAGAGAGATTTGTCATTTTCAACGCTGTGGATGTTATGCCCAACTAACAATTTTGACTGCAGACTAGCTTATACAGCAAAAAATGCCTTATGCAGCTAATTTATGCCTGTAAAGGCTGGTCTGCAGCTAAAATGGTTTGTTGGGTGGTTGCCGGTAAGCATAATTTTTCGATTGATGTTTTGACAGCTCGATCGACATGAAGAAACACGCAAGAAACACAATCAGCACAGTCACGAGGTGGCAGAGTGACTTACCCTCTGGGTACGCTAATAGATGTACTTGGGACCAATAGCCTAGTCAAGTAGTTAGCCAATTTTAAATCGTTAGCTTCCACCGGTTGGTACTACGAGGTAACTCTAAGACTAGTTTTCATTTGTTTGCTGAGATTCAGCAAAGCATTATCTGAGACTCAGCAATCAAATGTCACTTTTGCTGAGATCTCAGTGAAACTTTTTTTTCCGAGATTTGCACAGCCGAGCTCGGTAGAAAAAAAAACTAAGTGTGTACATTGGATTTGACATACTCCTCACACTTAAACTTTTTCGCCGAGATTTCAACAGCCGAGTAATTCTACAATTTATTTTGCTGAGATTCAGTCAAACAATTGCCGAGACTCAGCTAACAAATAACATTTTGCTGAGATATCAGCTAACAAACAGATATTTTGCAGAGATATCAGCAACAGTAAATGCCGAAGTAATCGGCTGTTGGAGATTTTACCGAGCTAGATTAAGTGTGCTGGTTAGATCAGAATATCGTCATGTTGCCAGTTAGTTTTTTTGTCTTCCGTTTCTGTCTCTTATAGGACTCAATGTCGCACATAATTCATCACAGTTGACTGTTGTATTTCATTCCTCGAATCGTTATTGAAATATTCCATTGTTCCATCGCATTTCCGTTTTCCAAATACTTGCTATTCTATGCAGCGATATTAAATGTTTTGTGACGTAGCCAATTTAGCTATCAATGCTTAATAAATTCCACCTAAAGCCTAGTATATAAATCGAAGCGATTAAAATTTGAAGCTCCTCCGGTGATGGGAAAATCGATCAAAACTGATAGATACGCTCTTTCTCGAAACGTCGAACGTCGAGCATGTACATGCGTGAAAAAAGTAAACTTAAGCGAAAAAGATGCGATCCACAACATCCGATGTCGTTGGATGGTGTATGTTTACCAAGCATGGAAAATCATTTGCATTCATTTCATACATTCATTTACATTAATTTGCCTCTAACTTTTTTCATCACCAGAACTCCCCAAAATTATGTATAGAGCTTTTGTAGGTTTTGTTCGAGACGGTTTTATGACAGGTGGGCAGGAACTCACGGTCTCCCAGTGTTGGTGAGTTCTTTGCCGTTAATGTTCACGAAAAGTTCACTATTTTGCCATACAGAAATTCAAAACAAAATTTTTTATCTGCGGATTTGGACAGTTTTTGACCTGTTTCATACGACCGGAAGGTGTATGTTGGTTACAAATGCCGTGCCAAACTGATTTCCTACGCAATCAATCAATCTTTGATGTGAATTTCGCTAATAAACACGAGGAGCATTTCTTATAGCAAAACTTGCCATAACAAAATGGGCGATTCATTTTAGTAAACAAACTAACACTTCTTCCGACTGTGGCACCTATGTATTAGGCGCCTAGGGTTTTGTTATTACCTCAAATATGTATCTCTTATGCATCACGAACTAGAGCGGGCAGAACTTGTTACTGTTTTTCAGTGAATGTAAAATATATTCACTGAAAAACAGTAGTGGCTTCTGTTCGCTCTGGTTCGTCATGCATAAGAGAAACGGATTTGACTTGTTAGTTGTAGCTAATAACAAAACCTACAAAAGCTCTATACATCATTTTGAGGAATGCTGTTGAAGAAAAAAGTTAGAAGCAAATGAATGTAAATGAATGCACGAAATTAATGTAAATGATTTTCCATGCCTGCTGTTTACAGTTCCAAACTAAGTGTTTTTTTGTTTTGCGAACGACTTTCTTAACTTAGGTGTAAAAATATAGTATTTTATATGAGATTTCACTTCGCTTCGATCTCTTTACACAGGCCTTAACAACGTACTAAACGCACCTCCATCTCACCGATAAACGTCAGCGTCGCCGCCGAAGCACTCAGTCGAACTCGAACGTCAAAGCTTTCTCACCACCACCCACTTGACCACCCCCTTTGGGTTTGTTTTTCATCACGCCCGGGCCCGCTTACCCGCTTCGCATACAAAACGATTGCGAACCGAAGTGAGAGAACATGTTCGGTGAGCGAGTAGTTAGGGGAGAACAGTCCATAATGCACCGCTGGGATAAAATGGCCCTACGCGGTTTTTTTGTTGACCTCCCATTACTACTTCTGGGTTTTCATGTGCCGAAATGCTAATTTAATTACTGAACTTCTAATGCTGCACGAATTGATAATGGAAAAGCTATGAAAAACCACACGGGGCCTCTTTACCCCAGGAGTGCGGTTTTGCCTGTCCTACCCTATGTAGTGAGCACAAACAACCCACCCCACCATACTCGATAGCCATAGAGAAGCCAGAGTGGGTGTGTGCGCTCTCGTTTCGGGTTGGGAGCACTCACCACTCACTCGTCGTCGTCGTTTCGTTCTGCTGTGTTGTTTTGCGTTGGAAACCAGCTGAATCGATAATCCAAACAAAAGTTCGAGTCTAGTCATCAAGATGTGCTGTTTTCCGTGAAAATCTGCGAAAAATCGGGAAAATTTCCATCCAAACCAGTGTTTCCGGTGTAAAGTGGTGTAAATCTGGCCGGATAGGACGATGAGTCGTAGCGCCAAGCTGAAGAGCGCCGCGGTAAGTCGATTTTCTGCAGCCTTGAGACTCCTCCTCAAAGTCAGGCTGGGCTGCTTGGCAGTGTCAAGTGAAAAAAAATATGAGAGAAAAATAGATGAACATTTTCATAGAGACGTCGGGAAGAAGATGATTAGATATTGCCGATACGGCAAACAAAAATTGCACAACCTTTTTTTCGGGGGGCTCAGTCGTGTGTTTGTGCATCATCATCTCGATTGCATCAATGCAATGCTCTTTTTTCCTGCACGGCAGAAACGCGGCCCAATCGACTGGAACAAACCATACATCAAAATGTTATGAAAAGTTGAATAATGAAAGTGAATCGCTTGCCGTGCCAGTGCGATGGCTGAGCCCGCACCAGACGTCATTATCAATTCTACGAGACTGATTTTAGGGGAATGCAGAGCAAACTGTGAATGGAATTTTCTTTTCAACTCAACTTAATCATAACACGAAATGACGTCAGAATGTTACTGCTCCACTTTAAATTTGCGTTTCTCGTGGGGAAGTTTCTGAAGAACGCATACACACCCCGACCTCCCCACGTCACAGAAAGGAAAAACTCAACCACAGCTTTTCTCTTTTTTTTATAATCAGATGACTTCATTTTTTCTGTCTTTGCCGTGGTTTTCCTTTGCTGCTCCTTCCGTCTTACTTATGTTACCTTTTCTTCCACACAGGGCGCGAAAAATGAGTGCGTACAGGTGGTGGTGCGCTGTCGGCCGCTCAACAACAAGGAACAAGCGGGCAACTTCCAGCGGGTGGTCGACGTCTACCCCAGTCGTGGCGTTATCGAGATAGTAAATTGCAATGAAACATCACGGGAAAACAAGAAAATGTTCACCTACGATGCGGTGTACGATTGGAGGTGAGTTAGTCGCCGAGTAGATTGCGTTAGAGTTGATAAGTCAACCTTCAAACTGCAATATTTTAATTCACCTGAAATTGTTCCAAAAATATTTAAGTTTAATTTCGTTCGTCAAATCTACAGACATACTTCAAATCTCCGCGTACATCGTACGGGTTAGGCAAAGAGTGTGCGTTTGACTTGCACTGTCGCATTAATGGCCCTTCGCTCATTTTCAAACTTCTATTCAATTTTCATACTGCCGTACTCTAACGGATCTATCTACCTACCCTAAAGACCATTGTCTAGCTAATAAATTATCACACTAAAGCTTCATGTTAGATTGCATTTCCAACCAACTCTGAAAATCGCAAACTTCGCGTATGAAGTAACATAAAAACACTTTGAATATATACATGTGATTATGTCTCAGCTAATTTTACTGCTAAATACAATGAGGTGTGGCAAAACTTTAAATATACTGTAGATGAAATTAATAGTAACACAAATTTCTCTTAGATGTATGAATATTTCGTTTGCTATATTATTTGATACGGAAAAAAGGTTTTTTTTTTCAAGTAATATCCCGGACAGACTATGGCTTATATCATGTAATATAGGCTGGCTTGCAATGAACACTCATATATAGGATTTCCTGTGAAAACTAGATGTATGAGTGCTCATTGCAAGCCAGCCTATATTACATGATATAAGTCATAGTCTGTCCAGGGTATAAGGGTGAGATTTTGTTGCGTGTGAAAATTTCCGTTAGAACTTACGCCAAATTTTCGTCAAAATTATAACCTTTTTCATTAGAAGCAACAGAAATATTTGTTTGAATGTCTGCCTATTGTTATTTGTTAATGATATCAATTGACATTGAAAATTTCGTTATATATTGTGATCAATTTCATTGTAAGTTGCGGCCGAATGTAACTATTTTTTTCTTAGAAATTAAGACCAATAAAATTAAAAGTTTACATTGGAGTTTTATATCTTTTTAAACTAATCTCCTTAACAGTTGAGGCCAGTTTCTGTGATAAACATCATGATCAATTTATTAGGAAATTGTGACAGGTGCTTAGAAAAGCTGTGTCAAAATTCTTTGAAATTGGTGAGATCAATATTCTCTTGATCAGTTCCACACAGATTCGCAAATCGTTTCGGATCGAACTTTTACGATTATGATGAAACTTTGCACAGTTGTTTGTTATTGTCCAACATGTCATTTAACAAAAAAAAATTAAAATTACTCAAAATGCATATTTTTTTAAATTATTTTTTATATTTATTTTGTAGCTTAGATAAAGTAATACCTACTGACACTGTGTATTTGCTGGGCAAATGATAATTTAAAAAGTTATGAATTATTGAAAAAAAATAAGTATTTTCCAAAATACTACCAATAGTTATCGAATATCTTTAAAATAGTGTTAATATTAAAACACATTAAATTTACAACAAAAAAAGCTCATAATGCTTAAATTGCCCACCAAGGTTTCTGGCAGATTTTTTAGGTTTTCCACAGGAAACTATGAGACAAATTTACTCATCGCTGAGTTCCTGCACTTTTGGCGATTATGAGTGAACTAAACTCAAATTTGGGTCGTTCTCATTCGCCGTGTACGCAAAAGGAAAAGAGCCAGTGTCGCTACTTGATAGCAAACTACTCATAATGGGAGGAGTCTTTGTAGCTTTTATACCTTGGTTACACATCATTCTGATTTAACCTGAAAAAGATATAAAAGAGCGCTGCTGTATGGCATTAGCTCATTTTCGCTTCGGACGGCGTGGTGAACAGCAATAGCAGCAGTAGGAAGGTGGTGGCTAGTCCACTCCTTCACACCTAACAAGCAACAATTGACTGGTCGTGGCAAAGGAGGAAAAGGTCTGGTAAAGGAGGCGCCAAGCGTCATCGCAAAGTTCTTCGAGATAACCGCCGTCGGTCGTCTGGCTCGCCGTGGTGGTGTCAAACGTATCTCCGGTCTGATCTACGAGGTGTGCTGAAGGTTTTCCTGGAAAATGAGGTCCATGATGCTGTCACCTACACTAAACACGCCAAGCGTAAGTGGCCATGGATGTCCTCTTCAATAAAACGACCCTTTTCAGGACCATCAAGCTTACATCAGTAAAGAGTTGGAATATAATTTATCTGTGCTTGTTTGTCCATATTCAGAACCACAAGCCCCCAACGACCACACCAAATGCTCTCCAGAATTGTAATCTTGTAACCAAACTTGGATGCAGGGGGCAAGTGATTTTGATTGATTCTAATTGAAAAACATTACTACAAATTTGATACGCCTACAATTCAAAAACGGAAAGAGTTGAGATAATAGATAATTGTTCACTTAAAAGAACTAAATGCTCTTCACATTTATTCCGTCCACTAGCGGTCCTACGTCAAGCTTCCGTTCGTGCCCCTAGGCACAGACCCTTCTACTTTTTTTCCTGGTCCAACGTCCCTCAGGATTGCACCTGCGTCACAATGTTACGCCAACAAGTCGGTTCGTGGCTTGACCAGTTTCTTGACCGTCCCACACTTCCTAGATTTCGCTCCACTTGGTCTAACCACCTTGCTCGATGTGCTCCGCTGCGGATTTGAGGCAAACACAATTTTTGCGGCATACTTACAACGTGTCCCGCCCATCGTAACCGTCCAGCTTTCGCGACTTTCTGGATACTGGATTCGCCATAGAGTTGCGTCAGCTCGTGGTTCATCCTTCTCCTCCATACACCGTTCTCACACACCCCGCCAAAGATGGTCATAAAGACTCGTCGTTCGAAAACACCCAGTGCTTACCCAGGTCCTCCTCGAGCATCGTCCACGTCTCGACCCCGTAGAGAACTACCGGTCTTATCAGCGTCTTGTACATGGTACATTTAGTACGGGGATGAATTTTACCCGACCTCAGGGTTTTGTGGAGTCCGTAGTAAGCACGACTTCCGGCAATTGCATAAAATTTCTAATCAAATCACACTACTGAAATCTGGCTCCATGTTCGCGGGAAATATTTAGCTAAGCCATGAAACCGCATGAAAAAGTTATGAATTGGTTCGTGTCTGATCTATTCTGGACAAATTATTTTTATCTAATACCATTGACAGACATACAAAGCAGTACCGTTGTACGTTGTACTCCTTTAATCGAGTACCTCAAAAGGTACAATTTGAGGTACTAGCTTAAAGAAATACAACGGTAGTACAACCAACAATCAATACGAAACTAACGATTTTAAATTGGCTCACCACTTTAGTAGCCTATTGGTCCCAAGCAAACGATTAACGTACCCTATTCTAGTTGAAATTCTATTACTACACTATGTTTGTTTTGATTCGCTATGAAAGTTTGACAGATAACATCAGGGGTGTGTGGATTCATGCAGAACATGCAGGGGTGAGTGAAATAGCTTGGGACTGCTTGGGACCGTTGTTCTGGTACTGAGTGAGCCAAAAATAATAATGATTTTCTTCGGGACCCAGTGGTCTTAGAGTTACCTCTATGGTACAACAGTGTACTTTGTATGTCTGTACAAGGTATAATTCAAAAAGTCCTATGGTTTTGACAGTTCGGATCACTGCACATTTAAATCGGCCGTTTACGATTTTCGGGCATAAATCAGAATTATATGTCGGTGCTGATACGGTTGCATCATCTACTTTGAATGTCCATCTCGAGTGGTACATTTCCATCTAGTTGGAAATTTGCACACATGTTCCCTGTACCCGAAAAGGGAAGCAAACACAACCGGTCGTTCTAATATCATTGTCTGACATCGTAGAAAGGGATAAAACGGATCAAAGAGACTTTATACACAGCGACTTGTCAGCAGCCTTCGATAATCTAAAATGTCATCGCGATTGCCAAGTTGCATAAACTTCATATCCAGAAGACTGGCAGCTATGGGAGATGAACCAGCTTGACCTGACCGGGCTGTAAATTTCCAGATGGAATTCAATTTTGAAATCTGTGTTAGGGAAAGCGTTGTTTGCAGGCAATCTGTTATAATTTAGATCACTATTGCAACAGTTGGACATTTGTGCAATTTTCAATAGTGACCTATTGAAGAATTAAATCCATCCGCTATTGACAAAACCTTACCACTTTTCGTAATGCGGTCAGTTTTGAAATTGCACCCCCAATATGTTGCCGAAAGATGTAATACCATAGAGGTAACTCTAAGACTAGTAGGTCCCGAAGAATCGTGCTCAACTTTTTGGCTCAGCTCTGGTACTATCTTCGGTCCCAAGCTAATCGATTCACCCCTCGAAACATAGGAAAATCCACTAACCCCTCATTTTATCTGTCAAACTTTCATAGCGAATCAAAACAAATATTGTGTAGTACTAGAATTTCGAGAAGAATGGGGTACGTTAATCGTTTGCTTGGGACCAATAGGCTAGTCAAGTAGTAAGCCAATTTAAAATCGTTAGTTTCGTATTGATTGTTGGTAATACTACGTAAAAAAAACTGACAACTTTGCCAAAATCCAAACGACAGATACAGCGCTGCGTTCGAGCGAAGCTGGAGGCAACGAATATAAAAATGAGGTTGAAATCTTTTCTATCAAATTCGTTTAGATCATTTACCTTTGAGCGATAGATGACGTGATTGTGCCTATCTCATAGCGGTTGTATGAGAAGACGGAATTTTTTTTCATCGATCTTGTTTTCCGTGCTAAGCACCAATGCTACCGATGCCAGGAAGGCAGCTCCCACACCTGAACCTTACCTATCGACCCATCAACTCATGAACCGGGGACCAACCAAAGGAAGGCGTGATCAGAGATGTTATGCCTCAGAACATCCCTGCGGGGCCGACTGGGATTGAACCCAGACCTGCTGGGGTGAGAGGTAATCACGCTTACCACTACACCACCGGCACCGCTAAGACGGAAGAGTTGCCAGTCTTCTTGATATGTTGTCTTCGCTTGGGGTTAGACAGTTGGTGGGGGCCCAAGCAAGGTTGCAAAGACTCATTTCAGCTAAAACAATGTTTTTCTAAATTATAAAATAATTAGATGCCATGATCAAAATTTGAATTGGTAGGATACAAGAAGAGGTTGCAAAGAATGTGTTTGACATATTAAACCTGTTTATTTCACTTCATGAGAGTCACAATCAGCGATTTTTCACAAACTCACTCACTCACTCACTCACTCACTCAGCGATCAGCAAATCGCTGATTGTGACTCATAGAAAGCAAAATTTACAGGTTTTATGTTTCCAACGCATACTTTGTAACCTCTTCTTGTAAGTTACAAGTAAAACATGCCATCATACCATCTTTTGGTTTTATTATTCCGAAGAACATTATTTTAGCTGAAATGAGTCTTTGCAACCTTGGGCCCAAGACGGTGGTTGTGAGTTATTTGCCGTCAGTGTTCATGCAAAGTTCACTATTTTGCCATAAACAGTGCCAAAACAAAAAAGCTTGCGGAGGGTTTGGACAGATTGGAACCTTTTTCATACGACCAGAAAGTGTATGCTGGTCACATATGCCTTGCCAAATTGATTTCCTACGCAAGTGATGTGAATTTAGCGAATAAACACGACGAGTATTGATGATTGAAAAATTTGCCATATATAATCGTCTTAGTTCATTTGCATGAACAAACTAACACTTCTTCGGTGACACCTTTGATTATCCGCCTTGGTGGGGGCCATTTGTGACTGTTAGCCCTGCGAAATGTCCATTAATCACTTTTAAGGTGCAAATCAGATTGGATTTAGCTTTTGTATGTATAAGTATGCATAAATGATTTGAACGTATGTATTGGTTTTGGTGCAGGAGTACCAATACATACAGTAAATTAGTGTTTCTCTTTATAAAGGGGGGAAGTATTGTAATTTTGCAGTTTTAAGTTTAACTATATTTTTTTCTAAAAACTTCAGGGCAAGTGTAAACTTCAGATTCAACTAAATTCATACATGTAAGGGGTCATGTACTTATTACGTAAGGGTTTATTATTTATCGGGGGAATTGAGTTCAGCATTTTCTTATTTTTCAAAATTGCATTATTTACTGACTTTTTTTCCTTTGATTTATTTTCCGTCGATCTTGTTTTCCGTACTGCTACCAATGCTACCAACCGCTTCTATAGCTGGATACTACCTTGGTGGGGGGGGGGGGGTATGGAAATCTAACTCATGACCATCCACTTGAGAAGCAAACGTGTAGCCAACTACGCCACGGGATCCCCCTCTGTGTACTTATATCTCGGATTTGTTAGAGAAAAAAGGGTTGAAAAAAAACTTAAAATAGAGTTGTAAATGGACGGGTCCTAACTAATAGGAATAAGTATTTAGTTTACATTAATGCTAGTATAGACACACCGAACACCATAGGACAAATTCAAGTTTTCGGTTATGGTCTAATCTATAATTTGTGGATCCGAAGTCCGAAAGAAGCAGCAATTTCAATAATGCTCCTTCGACGATATTGTTATGTTTGATGAGAGAACAGATAATAATGGCATTTTTTTGTGTATAAGCTTGTTCAATATGTGATTTTCAGATAATATTTACTCTTTATTTCAAAATCACTTAGATTACATCTTATCCGGCCATAAAGTTTATTCGGTAGTTATCAATACACAGACCATCAAAAAAAATATATATACACACTTAAAACATTCGTAAATATCAGCATTTAATAAAAGTGGCATCTTCGACAATTTTTAGTGACAAAAATTGGTCAAAAAACTTAACGATTTTGTTCTTAACATTTTCAGAAAAATAAGAGTCATCTTTAACCACTTCCTTGGTAAAAAAAAGTCGTGTAGATTATTCGAATTAACGAAAAGGCACACAGCCTTCCCAAGGTTGCAAACATGCAGTGCGGTTTGTGCCTCGCAAAACGTTTTCCTATCCAAAACTACTTCACCGTCTTTTTTCTTTACTAATAGAATTTCTCCAGTGGTATCGGAAACAGCTGAAAAGCAGGATAATAATATAAAAATGTAATTCAAAACATTGATATTCTCTACCATCTGGTATGCAACACAAAAAGCTATGACACTTGTCAATGAAAATTCGGCTGCCTCCCATTTCGTATCCATGATCCACTTTCAGATACTCTGTAATCGGTCCAATGATAGTCCTGTTTTGCTTAATGTAGTTCCAAGTATTCGTGGTCAACAAAATGTTATCACATTTTTTAGCCAAGGTCTGCGGTGTTGACCATAAAATGTCAGCAAAAAATGCAGAAAGAATACGCCCTTTAGCAAATTCCTCCAACTCGGGAATTGTGAGATCTCGATGAATTTTGTCTTGAGATTCAGAGGTGAGCTGTAAAAAAATACAAAATTCGATGATACATAAACAGAGTGGATGATCGTATTAATTGATAATTACCTGATACCTTAGAATCACATTAGTTCCCATGTTTTCAAAGTTCTGAACTCTCTCAGCTGCTTCAATCGCTTGTGGACCATAATCTCGATCGACTTCACTCAGCTTGGCTGGTTTTCTTGCATACTCAGACCGGCTTTTTGATTTCGTGGTAGCTTCTTTCAGCTTCGCCTTATACACAATCAACTGGTTGAAAATGTTACCTAGAGAACATCCGGCGAATTTTTTCAAACTTCATAATGCCAATTATATCCTTCATTATGATGCAACACGGTGATCCATACCCTCCTCTGGTATGATCGTCTGCTCATAATGTTCAGCCTTTTTCCCATATTGAACTTACACAGCCTGCTGAAGACATTTTCAGCCCTGAAATGTGTTTAATGTATGGATATTCATTGAAGCAACACTAAGAATATACATAAAAACTTCTTTTTAAAAACTATATTTAAGTTAGGGCTAGTTAAAGATAACTCAATAAAACGCTAAAAAAAAAGTGTATAGAAAGTCGTAGCAAAAATGGAACAAAAATGTTATATCAACAATTATAAGAAATTATCCTTCTAAAACCAAGTTGTTACACGCAAAGCAGGAGGCAGAATATGCCACACAGCTTTTATATACTTACAGATTGCTGGTTTTATTATAGTTCAAAAATTCTGCTTTTGCGGCCACAGCATCAACTATCTTTTGAATTTTCGATAGCACATCACATTTGGTAAGCGGAGGAATGTAGTTTTCATCATCCAGTGTTTCTTTGGCACAAAAATATTCACGACATTTGTTATGATTGCCAAAGACGTGAGCTGGTACGTTTCGGATATCAAATCTTAAGCCTTCTACATCTTAAGCATCGGTCTCATCAGCACAGTGCTTAATAGCACAGCGAATACCGAAGGTGATTCTATCCAACTTTTTATGACAATATCATTCACTTCCTTAGGGTATTTAATGTGAAGAGCAAATGGACATGCATTTATAATTGTCGATATTATCCCTATTCCATATATTTTCTTAAATATTCTTATCATATTATGTGAACTAAAGATATCTTACCTCTCGAAGTTTCTTACCGCAATTCTTGGTGACGTTGTTACAACATAGCTGATGTTGAATAGATGCACCGTACTTGATAGCATTTTTTAATTTTTTGATCTGAATTCCACCTTAATCTGAAGAAAGGTAAAAGATCTGGGAGTCATTCAACTTACGTACTGTGCAGGCAACACATCTCGGCGTCAAGGGCATTTTTGACCTTTCCTTCTATATTATACTTAATCCATAAAATTGCGACTAAATAATCTAACACCCGATTTACTTCTTCCAGCTCCACCCAGCAACAGGTGTACGATGAAGTCGTCCGTCCCCTAGTCTACTCCGTGATGGAGGGCTTCAACGGGTGCGTCTTTGCCTACGGCCAAACGGGCACCGGCAAAACGCACACCATGGAAGGCATCAAGAATGACCCCGAACAGTGCGGTATCATTCCCCGTGCATTCGAGCAGATATGGGCCCACATCAATCGGTCGCAGAATATGAACTTTTTGGTAGCGGTTTCCTATCTCGAAATCTACATGGAAGAATTGCGAGATTTGCTGAAACCGAACTCGACCTCACCACTGGAACTGCGCGAACGTGAGGGTGGAATTGTGGTACCGAACTTGCATTCGGTGCTTTGCAAGAGCGTAGTGGACATGATCCACGTCATGCACATGGGAAACAAGAATCGGACCGTTGGATTCACCAACATGAACGAGCACAGTTCGAGATCGCATGCAATTTTCCTGATCAAGATCGAAATGTGCGAAGTCGGGTCAACTCTAGTCAAAGTGGGAAAGTTGAACCTAATCGATTTGGCTGGTAGCGAACGTCAATCGAAGTCGGGAGCCACGGCGGAACGGTTGAAAGAAGCCAGCAAGATCAACCGGGCGCTATCGTCGTTGGGAAACGTGATTTCGGCTTTGGCAGAAAAATCGCCACATATTCCGTATCGTGATTCCAAACTAACCCGCCTGCTACAGGACTCACTAGGTGGCAATTCCAAAACTATTATGATTGCCAATATTGGCCCTTCGGAGTATAACTATAATGAAACGTTGACAACCCTGCGTTATGCCAATCGGGCTAAGACGATCGAGAATAAGCCAGTCATGAACGAGGATCCACAGGATACGAAGCTGCGCGAGTATCAAGAGGAGATCGCTCGCCTACGGAAGCTTATTACCGAACGTCAGAACCGAGAGAAGTCCGTACCAAAGGTTAAGAAAGTTAAGCAAAAGACTATTAAGCGGGATGAAAGTTTGGAAGAATCGGACGAAAAGTCTGATTCGGATGTCGAGGAAGAAGAAGACGAGAAGGAGAATGAACAGGACTTTAGCGAACTGGATGCCAAAGCGCAGGAAGCTTTGATGAAGGAGCAAGAGGTGACGTGCACTCTAGCAGGCAAACTGCAGGAACTGGAGAACCAACTCGTAAAGGGCGGCAAAAACATATTGGATACTTATACCGAGCGTCAGATGGAATTGGAAAAGAAGATGGGTGAAATTGCCGAACGTAAGAAGCGTGAGATTGAGATGCAACAGCAGCTGGAACTGCACGAGGAGTCTACCATGGAAATTCGAGAGACATTCACCTCCCTGCAGCAGGAAGTGGAACTGAAGACCCGCAAGTTGAAGAAATGCTACGCAAAGTGTATGGCTTTGAAGCAGGAACTGCAAGACACCAAGGACGAGCACAATCGTGATCGGCGAGAGCTGGAAATGACCCAGAACGAGCTGATCAAGGAACTGAAGCGTTTGCTGTTGATAATTGATAATTTCGTCCCGGCGGAGGTCAAGTCACGGCTGTACACCCAGGCCAAGTACGATGACGAAGCGGAGGAGTGGTATCTCAATAGCAACATGATTTTGAGCAACCACCAGATGGTGCCACGGCCGGTGGCCGATATGAACAGGCGGCGGCCGATGTCCGAGTATGCGCTGCACATGATCAAATCCAACGCACCGGATGCCGTGCGATATAAGGTAGGTTTTCTTCGTATCAGGGTGGCCACTGAGTTAAAGAAACTAAATTACCGGTTTTTAACGGGTGCCCAACATTTCAAAGGGGCGTAATTGTACATTCGTCGATTTCTCGCGAATAAAAGCTCACTCATGAAAATTAATGATGGTGGTAAGATAAATGTTCCCTCTACCAGCTAGCATTGTTAATTTGGAGGGGTAAGCTTCTATTTGCGAGAAATCGACGGCTAAAGTCATTGTTTACAAATACAATTACGCTCCATTGAAATGTTGGCACTGAATTTCTGAAATTTATGTCACTGGATAAAAGTTACGGAATTTTATTGTAAATGCAGAAAACGGGAGAAATAACCGAAGCAAAACTATGCAGGAGGTGGCTTGGTTTGATTTCCGGTCCGGTCTAGGGTTCTTTTTCGGGTTGAAAAATTTCTTGAAAAATGTTCCTGTTGGATCGGTTTAGAGAACCATTTTCACTGGGCCGTCGTCCGACATTCTTACGACGTGCCCAGCCCACCGTAGTCGCTCAATTTTTGCAGTATGGACGATGCATTGTTCTCCTATAGGTGGGCAAAATAGCTCATCTGGCTGAGCGGATCAGACCCGTCCAGCTTATTAAAGGGAGTCGATTCTTTCGAACAGCTCTTTAGCTCACCTTGAAATTATAGAAATTTGACGCAAATTCAAAATCAGAAAAGAAATACAGGGTTTTACTGACCATAAACCCATAGAGCTACTGAACAACTGAACAACCGTAAACCAAAATGTGCCAAAAAACATATCAGTAAAAGCAAAAAAAAATGTATGCGAGAGAACTACACCACGGAGAACCAAAACTACCCAACGGTTAAGTTCTTTAAACTTACTTTTGAGTTGATGCCTTTCACTTGCTCTCTTGTTGTTGTCAAAAACGAAAAGAGCCAAACAAACCAAAATTGAGTTCTATTCACCCAACTCGACAGTTCCGTGCGCCAAGTTAAAATTGAGTACGTTGTGTAAAACTCAATTTTTAGTAGTTTGAACATGACGTTGAGTGAAAACAACTTTAAAGTAAGTAATCCTGTTTACATGCGAGTGAATGACAACAACTCAAAATTGAGTAGGCGCTATAATTCTAAATTGAGTTGGCGCACGGAACTGCCAACCTGGGTGAAAAGAACCCAACATTAGATACTTTTTTCTTTCCGTGTATGTCACACGCGATAATATGATCGACATCATGTTATACCCCGTACAGACTTTGGCTTATATCATGTAATATAGGCTGTCTTGCAATAAGCACTCATACATAGGATTTCCAGTGAAAACTAGATGCATGAGTGCTCATTGCAAGACAACCTATATTACATTATATAAGCCATAGTCTGTACCTCGGTCTGTACGGGGTATTACACGATGTTACGCCTTTTCTCAAGCTATGCAATCCAGTCTACATACAGATTTTAGTTCTGATGTTAATTCTTCAGCAGATTTTCTCTCACTATTCTCGGCTTCAGCTCCAGATCATCAGCTCCGATCTAGAGATGGGCTCCCAAGCTGTTCTATAGACCCGATTCATTAAAGTCAGCTGATGACCCGTGGTTCATTTTTAGGAAACGCAGCTCATCAGCTAACTGATATCATAAGTCTTATGATGTATTCAGATCTGAGCGTGCATTAGCGGAGCGGAGCAGAATTTGCGTTGGAATGAGAGAGACAACTAGTACTTCTCTCCCTCTCGTACATTCGCAAAATCTCGCCCCGCGCGTGAAATATCGCTCAGGACGGAATCCACCTTGATTCCCTATTCTCGGCATCAGCTCCAGATCATCAGCTCAGATCCGGATCTGGAGCTGAATCGTGAAGAATCGTGTCCGAAGAGCTGGACGGGTCCGAGAGCTGTCATGTCAGTGAATCATTCGAGCCGATGATTCGGATCCGGAGCTGAGCTGATAAGCTCGAGAGAATGATGGGGGGAGAGGTAAGAGCACATATGCATTGGATAATACCAGTAGAAATTTAAGATCGTGCAATCGTAGGCACATGTTGAATTACGCGCGCATCTTGGTTTACGCGGTGACTGTTCAATGCGTAAAGGAGCAATGCGTGCTTTTTTGAAAGATTCCGCTATAAGTGACGGATTGAATGGTTTAGATTTGTGATAACAGTGTGCTGATGAGCTGCGGTTTCTAAAAAAATGAACCGCGGGTCATCAGCTCACTTTAGTGAACAGCTCGGGAGCGGATCTCCCATCTCTATTTCATTCGCCTCCTCCACGTACCGTCATCCATCTCCACTCCACCGTAGATGGTACGTTCGAAAACACCAAAGGTTGGACCTCCACGAGCATAGACTTTTTGGAATGATGATAGGCAAATCCTTGACAAATTTGCAAAGATATCCTAAGATGAGTTCCTAAGAAATAATTTAGTAAATTCAAACATTTTCAAAATTTTCAAGATTTCGTGCACAGAAGTTCAAGATCAAGGATTAACAAAAAATCTTAACATTCTGAGACTTCGATCCAGAATACATTTCAAGATCTTAGAAGACTGTTCAATATTATGGGGCTATAAATTTCAGAAAAGTGTAACAGTAAGGTATGTGAGATCTTAAACTTGGAAAACGTGCTATGAACGTGCATTCAAAATCCCAAAAATGAAGAAATTTTCTAAAATGTGTGAGATTTTTTTAAGGTTCTAAAATCATTACAAATATTAAAAATTCCAGACTCTAAGTCATTGCTATTTTTTAGATCTTAGACATAATTTTTGGTATTTTGTACTATTGAAAAGTTTTAAAAATCCGGGCTTTAAGAAATTATCAAGATTTTATGAGAAATATTCGAGATAATGGATTAAGAATAATGATTAATAGAATGAGAATCAATTAAATAGGTACAACAACAAAATTCGAGGGTTCAGTGGCCACCCTATAGTATGTGATGTGAACGGTGAACCTAATTAAGTCTCTTTTTTCAGGGCGAAAACATCTTAAACTACGAGCTGGACATGCCCCTCCGTACGACCTACGAGTATTCCAATCCAAAGGTGTCGGCATCGCTGCAGGCTGTCCTCGCCGAAGCCATGCAAACCGAGGACGACATCGACATCACCGATCAGTCCAACTATGCAAGCATGATGAAACAGCGCCTGGATAGGATCACCCGTCGCAACGTTGGCTCGGAAGGATCTTCCGGCAGTGGTATCAGTGTTGCCAGTGCCGCCTCAAACGGCATTCCTCCGAGCAGTAGTAGCAGTAGTGGTGCCATCGGTGTCGCCAGCCGAGCTCGGTCGTCAATTTACAACCGTGGAATGTCGGCTGCACCTACCTTCGGAGCGCATTCCGGAGTGACGGCGGCCAAAAAGGCACCGCCGGCCAGTGCAGCAACCTTTCCGAAGGCGCGCGGGTTGATCCCGAAGTAGATCCAGCGCCAAGGTGAAACTGAAGTACTCATTTGATATTTCTACCAACCCTCCTCCTTACCCTCCTCTCTATCTTGCTCTGCTCCCTCAATTATCATCACACAAACACACACACGGCTCATCGATTCATATAGGAATATTGGGTTTTTTAGGTTCGATTGATTAGGTTTCGGTTGCTTTTTTTTCTAGAGAAAACAATTCGGTTTTCCGGGCTTGAATGTAGGAAAAGTTTCACATGCGTGCGCTTAAGAAAAATGGCTTGATCGGCAAACACTCACACGGTAACAAAACAAAATTTTAAGGAAAAGGCAACTAATATAGTCGGGGAACGAGACACTAAGAAGCGGCTCATATATTGACACGTTATCATCATAGTTCGTTCTTTTTCTCCTCAGTAGGACGAAGAAAGTAAAATATCGGTAGGCTTAGTAGGAGTGCTGTAAAATCTGTACACGGTGTCTATATCGTTCTTAAGGTTTTCGTTTCTAGGAGTCATCGGTAGATTTCAACTAGCTCGTGTAAATAGGATGTATGTATTTTTTCGGTTGTTATCTTTGTTTTGTTTAGTTTTAGCAAACGAGTCTATTTTTTGTTATACTAGGAAATATTGCGTTTAGGCGGTGACATAATGCTTTAACATTCTATTTATAATTATTCGTTCGATTGTGTTCCTTACCAGTATATTTTGCTACGGTTGTCATTTTTTTTTAATTAAGTCTAAATCTATTCGACTGAATATACTGTGGCAATAACAGTGCGTAATTATTAGGCATTTTGCAGCTCTTTTCTGTAGGTCTTTCATTTGTTTCTATTCCATTAGCGCATTAGAATCACTCATATTCTCCTATTCAAGTACCCTTTTAGACTTCCCTAGTAGTTGTTAGTAGTAAGAAGAAGAAAAATATTGTGCAATTGATGAAGGCTTCTGTGCTGCTGCCGATGGTTTTGTGTTCGCAGGCTGACTGGTAGAGAATGTTCTAAGGAAGCAGTTCGGTATCGAATTTCCGAATAATGACAACTTTTGATCTCTGATCCTTCCGGCAATGCACTACTAATAACTAGGAAACCAGGAATTGTAGGGTAGGAGAATGTACCTACCACAGTAGTGTTCCGTTTTTGACAACAAAGAATTCCTGCGAAATTCGACCGCAAGTGCAGTAACATTCGAGCTTAGACCCCAAAAGCTTTGATGGTAATTGTTCGTTCAATTAATGTTCTTGCTAAATTTTGTTACAGGTTTTTCTAGTGGGTAGTCCAAAGGAATTTAAGAGCGAAACTGGTGACTTCGAGTACAAATCCAGCCATTGTGGTGAATTTTGAAACTCCGGGAAACCCGTGTCTGGGTTTTGAGGTATAAACTCAGGGGCTTATTCAGTAATGCCTCGAATAGTGAGAAAACCTGTGGTGAAGGTGCCTTAATCGCTGTTTCAACTCTTTGGAACAGTTATATCGATCCGACACCCATTTCCGATGCTCCGGAGCAGCTGTGGATTAGAATCACTACGCCAAGCCGGGCTACTAGCAGAGCTGTCCAACGTGTGTCCCGCGGGCCGGACATGTTCTCGGGATCTCAGCAATGATATCATTCTAGTCCAATTTTATTCATCATTATGAATTTCAACCCAAAATGAATGAAACATGTTCATCGATACAGCCATTTAAAAAAAAGCAAGTTTAGAAAGTTTGGACAGGTCTCATTTTTAGCATGAATAGTATTCAGGACTATCGTTGCTATTGTATTTACCGACTATGCTCTGCAGTTCAGTGATTACTCCGGTGGAGCAAGCGGTTTTATTGGCTGCTAATTCTACATGGCCTCACGCACATCAATGGGGTATCGAATAGCTTTCATAACCTTGTTCTGTCTAACGAAGCAGCAACTCTAGCATGCACCGTTTCAAAAACCATAGAACGTTTGACCTTTTTTGTCGCGGGCTACCCTGCTTTAGACGTCCTGTTGAATCTCCCAGGCTCCCTTAGCTTAGTCGATAAAGGCGCAGCTACAGAGCAAGCCGATGCTGGAGATGGCTGGGTTCGATTCCCGGACGGTTTTGGAGTTTTTTCGGGTTGGAAAAATGTCTCGACTTTCCTGGGCATAGAAGTATGATTGTACTTTCCTCACAATGCAAAAATGGTACAGGCATCGAAAGCTCTCAATTAATAACTGTGGAAAAGCATCTAGCCAGAACACTAAGGCTGTTAACCATTTGATGGATTTTTTTACTTTTGGTTAAAATTTGACAGATGGAAAGTTATCGATTAACCCTACTATCCGAGCGTGGTTATTTCTGACAGACAAGAAGTTAAATTTTGACAACCATGGCTGAGTTCTTCTCGAAAACCGGTCGATCGACAGCACAGGGATTGTCGAACATACAGAATAACTTTCAAAGTGTCACTTTTAACCACAAGGTAAATTTAACTCGGCAAATGGTTCACAGCCTAAGTGAAAGCACGCAATAATCTTATATGCGATCAGCAATAAGCTGGAAATGCGAAGAAGAAAAAGAATCTCCTAGCACCGATTGTTTTTGAGGATCGTTTCGAAAATAATCGTACAGTGCATTTTCGACGAGCTGACTATCCTGGGATTAGTGCTGCTATCTTCGGCATTGACTGACGATCATTAGAATCTACTGGCTGTATAGACGATGACGTTGAATATTTCAGTCAAATTATTTGGAACATCATGTCTGAATTCCGAAGCCCACTGCATCGTTTGAAACGATACAGAGCAAAAGCGCCACGAAAATACTGCCGAGATCGCAGGAATCCGAAGCGTTTTTGGTCATTTGTAAACTCAAAAAAAGAACGGAGTCGGTTTGCTATTGTCAGTTCATCTTGTTAATCAAACCGCTAGTTCTGAACCTGAGAAGTGCCGTCTCTTCGTTCAACATTTCATGAGTTTGTTCAACGAAACCTCGGCCTCACCAATTCAAGTTACGATTGCCACAAGTGATTATCCAAGAGATGCATTCGAAGTCAGCTGTATCGTTCTCAAGAAACTCAACGCAAAGGCTTTTTGCCGCGAGCCGAAATGTGTCGGGAGATAAGGATGGAGGTATCTTGACGGATGAGCGTTAGATGATCGAAAGGTGGAAACAGCACTACGATGAACACCTGAACGGAGCAGCGGCGGACAACCAAGACAGCAGGAGGAATGGTTTCATTGATACGGCAGACGAAGGAGACATGCCAACTCCCACGATAAGTGAAGAGCTATCAAACAGCTCAAGAACAAGAATGCAGCTGGGAAGGATGGTTTCAGAGAAGAACTTATTAAAATGGGCCTGATACAGAACAGTTACCGGAGGATTGGAAAGAGGGAGTATTATCACCGACGAAGTATTATACCCAATACACAAAAAGGGTGACACGTTAGAATGTGAGCACGAGATCACTATTCTCAACGCGGTCGACAAAGTGCTTTCTCAGATCATCTTTCGCCGGCTATCGCCACTATAGGAAGCAGATTTGTTGGAAGTTAAGAGCCAGTTTTGTGGGCGGATGATCGACAACAGACCAAATCTCTACGATGCGGAAGATCTTCCAAAATTATCGTCCCTATGCACCATCTATTCATTGATTTCAAGCTAGATTTCAAGGCCGCTTACGATACTATTTCCCCGGAAACTGACCAGACTGATCAAGACTACGATGGACGGTGAAGATATCAGACTCGTTTGAAACTCGCATAGGACTTCGAAAAGGCGATGGTGTTCAACATTGCACTAGAAGGTGTTATAAAACGTGCAGGCTTTAACATGTAAGCACGATCATCATCAAATCAAGCCAGCTCATCTGCATCGCTGACGACGTGGATAACAATCCGGCCGATGCAAGACGCAGAGGAGCACAGATCTAGGAAGTGTGGGACGCTCGAGAAACTGGAGACAAACAGCCATGAATCGAGTTAGTTGGCGCAACATTGTAATGCAGGTGAAATCCTAAGGGACGTCAAACCAGCTAAAGTGAAATGTATTCGAAAACCGCCCGTTTCACATCAGGCTCTTCAAAAAATGGTGTTTCAACTCCGTCCTCGGTTGTTCCTCCACGAGGCATAGTCCATGTCTCGTGACCATAGAGGACTACCGTAGGACCCATAGTCTAGTCGTCTGAACATCCTTTTGAGCTGTGCTTGGCATATGCTCGCAATCATCTGAATGTATACTTCAGCTAGAGTTTTGTCAGACTCGCTATGGGAAACCTTTAGACCTACGATAAATGTTTACTGTTATTCCCAGATTTCATCTAATGACCTTTAGGCTTGAGATCCTTTTAACTTGTGCGGTCTTTTAACTCCACTTGTCGCTCTGGGCTGGACTGGAAATCCCAGACGATACACAGAGATTTTTGATCTTTCGGTGAATGTCCCACGGACTTGTGTGTCTGGCTACCTATTAAATTTGCCTAAGCTTGTTATACACTGAGACAAAACAGTCAAACAATCTTGAGAATTCCATAAGACTTATGAACCAGGACAATTATGATTTCTTAAGATACATGAATTACACGGGCATGAGCTATGCATTTCATAAGAACGAGTTATGAATGATTATCGTAATACACGAGGTACTACGAGTGGTTCTTATGCACCTTTAACCTATTTTATTTTCCAATCGTTGATAGACGTGGGGACAAATAATCACGGAGTCAATAATCTGAGAGCTCAGGATTCGAGCTAACTTATAAATTCTGTTTCATACGCCAAAGTTATTGTAGTAGGCCTAGATGTAGTAGGCTTTGCCTGACTGTCATAAGTTAGAGATTGATTCTTTATCCGACCACCAACCAAGATAGACTGAACTACGGACAAGTGGAGAAGGAAGCATTAGCCCTGATATTCGCTGTCACCCGTTTCCACAAAATGCTGTATGGACGACACTTCCTCCTGCAAACCGATCATCAACTCAAGGTTTTCGGCTCAAAGAAAGGTATTCCTGTTTACACAGCAAACCGTTTGCAGCGCTGGGCCTTGACACTTCTGCTGTACGATTTCGACATCCAACACGTTTCATCGACGAATTTTGGCTATGCAGATTTTCTATCCCGGCTAATGTCATCGCAGCATAGACCAGATGAGGATTACGTCATAGCCGCTGTGTGCGTCGAATCTGAAGCAAAAGCAATTCTCGACGACACCATGAGCAACCTTCCAGTCACGCACCAGATGATTGTGGCTGAGACGCTAAAGGATCCAGTTCTTCAGCAAGTGGTGAATTTCCTTAACGAAGGTTGGCCAGCAAATGCGAAGCAAGTTGCTGATCCTGATGTCAAGAAGTTGTTCGCCAGACGAGATGGACTTCAAGTTGTCGACAACTGCGTTATGTTCGGCGATCGAATCGTCGTCCCATCAAAGTTTCGAAAGCGGATCGTTCGTCAACTGCATCGTGGACACCCAGGAATGGACCGAATGAAGTCTCTGGCCCGAAGTTACATCTACTGGCCTAACGTTGACGACGATGTGGAGCAATTTGTCCGTCAGTGCACTGCATGTGCTGAAGCAGCGAAGTCCCCGACAAAAGCAACCTTGGAGTCATGGCCTCTCCCGGACAAGCCACGGCAACGTGTCCATATCGATTTTGCTGGTCCGATCCATGGATACTACTATTTCGTCATGGTAGATGCTTTCTCTAAGTTGCCCGAAATTTTTCGCACTCAATCTATTACCACAACTGCAACCCTGAATATGCTGCGTGAAACGTTTTCTCGTTACGGCAACCCAGACACATTGGTCTCAGACAACGGAACGCAATTCACCAGCGAGCAGTTTCAACAGTATTGCCGTGCAAATGGTATCACCCATCTCCGTACTGCTCCCTACCACCCGCAGTCCAACGGCCAAGCGGAGCGATTCGTTGATTCACTCAAGCGTGGCCTCAAGAAGCTAGCCAAGGGGGAAGGATCACCCACACTGGAGCACCTGCAGACATTCCTTTCGGTGTATAGTTCAATCCCAAACCGAAACACACCGCAGTCGACGTCTCCAGCAGAAGCTTTCCTCGGAACACCAGTGCGCACCACTCTGGACCTACTGAAGACACCTGTTCCTGTAACTGAAGCTGTCAAGAACCACAAACAAAACGAACAGTTCAATTGGCGGCATGGAGCAGTCAAGCGCGAGTTTGAAGAAGATGGCCTGGTCTACGTTGAACAGCATCCCAGAAACGCCAAGTCCTGGATTCCTGGTCGAGTCATCGAACGGAAAGGTTTCGTCAACTATATCGTTGCACTGGACATGAACGGGAGACCGAAGCTGGTGAGGTCGCATGTAAACCAAATGCACCCTCGTCACACTTCTGATGATCCAGAGCAAGCGACGCAGCAACTACCATGGGAAATCCTGCTTGATGAAATTCAAGATGAAGCTGTACCGTTGGATCCAGAAGTGCCATTCAATCACGATGTCCCTATTCCTGTTGGTTCCGTATCACTCGAAGCTGATGGTGAAGTGGCAAGTACGTCTGGCGAAAATCCTTTTTCGACAATCGACCATGAACCTGCTGCTCAAGATGGAGAACTTCAGTCCGCACAAAAGCCCGTGTCATCTGAAGTAGTTGGAGACTTTATTCGACGTTCTGTACGAGAATCAAGAATTCCAAGAGAGCTCTCTTCCTATGACATTTTCTAAAAGGGGGAGATGTAGTAGGCCTTGCCTGACTGTCATAAGTTAGAGATTGATTCTTTATCCGACCACCAACCAAGATAGACGTAATAAATAGTAGCTCTTAACAACAGCTTGTTTTACTTGTTGGCCTTGGTTACGGATATAAGTTTTTTTTTTCCTTTGGTTTGTTTTTTCCGTCGATCTTGTTTTCCGTGCTGAACACCAATGCTACCGACGTGCCAGGAAGGCAGCTCCCACACCTGGACCCTACCTATCGACCCATCAACTCATGAACCGGGGACCAACGGCTTTACTTCCCATCCGAAGGAAGGCGTGATCAGATATGTTATGCCTCAGAACATCCCGGCGGCGCCGACTGGGATTGAACCCAGGCCTGCTGGGGTGAGAGATAATCACGCTTACCACTACACCACCGGCGCCGTTGGATATAACAGTTATGATTTCCATAAGAACTCCTTTCGCCAAAATTTAAAAGCTTTCCTTAGCTCAGTCGGTAGAAGCGCAGCTACAAAGCAAGGCCATGCTGGAGATGGCTGGGTACGATTCCTGGTCCGGTCTAGTAATTTCTCGGATTCGAAAATTTGTGGACTTCCCATAGAGCATAGAGAAGATTGTACTTGCCACACAAAATTATACTAATGCAGAAATGGTATAGGTATCGAAAGCTCTTAATTAATAACTGTGGACACTAAGTTCGAGAGCACGCAATAAGCTAATATGCGATAAACAATAAGCTTGAAATGCGAAGAAGAAGGAAATGAAGTCTTATGCAATTCTAACCTTCCTTTGCCTCACTCAGTGTACTGCTTTGGAAGTTCTCTAAACAACATTTTCTGTTTTTAATCATTGGATATGGTATATGATCATTGGGGTCTCAGAAAACCTAGTCAGTAAAAACACGGTATTACCCGGGTTCAATTCCCGATCCGGTCGAAGAAATCTTTCGGGTTTGAAATTCTCTCGGCTTCCCTGGGCATAGAGTAGCATTGTGCTTGCCACAAAATATACAAATTCATGCATTAATAATCATTAATAACTGTGGAAGCGCATCTAGAACACACTATGTTGAGAACAGGCAAAACGCTACGGAAGCATAAAAAGCATAGACGCAGAAAGATGGTCTATGATCCCCAATGTCAAATGCCGTATCGTTTTCCCAACGTGAATCTCCTCCACTGAGTGTTTCCATATCCGATTTCATCGATACATTCTCTGCGAGTCAGTTAGGCAAAACACCTGTGCAAAAACCATTTTACAGACAAAGAAAAGTGCTATTTTCCCGCGAGCAACCGCGAAACCAGCTATTATATCTCATGAACCAAACATTAAATGTGCAAAATCAAACATGTATCGGTTAAGGATAGTATCCTTTTACCTAACGCACTGAACTTAGTCACAAACCAGATGCAATTATAATAACTGAAAAAAAAACCAAGGCAGGGGTTCAATTCGTTAGATATGTAATTATGCGTAACCAAAACAGTTTTATGTGTACCAATGAAAGCAAACAATATAATACAGAAAAGATATCGATTAGGAATCAAAAAGTTTTAAACAGGAGATTATTGTCAGCCTAATACATTGGAGTCACGCAACAGCTTTGCCCAGTGGATAAAAGACACACCAAATGAAAATCTCCCCTATCGCTTCCCATTGAAAACAGAAAACTCTCCCTCTCTCTACATTTTCGAACAGTAGTTCTAATGCGAGGAGCATTAAGCGCTAACCCGAATTGTATAAAGCACAATATGGAATAAACTGATTCTATGGAAAACTGTTATTCTGGTTATGCAATCAACCATATCCGAACAAGGACACCCTTTTCTCTGAAATCATGTTCGCCATCCAATAGCGGGTGTGCTTTCAGCTATTTATTATCGGCCTCAAGGCAATCATATGTACGGGATACAGACCTTTCGGAAAGTCCTTCTGCCTCAGCTCCTTCACCACTCGCAAGTTGCCCTTCGTCAGCAGCTGCTTCATCACATGGAGCGGCCTTGTCACCGACGAATCGCGCCGATCCAGTTCAACTGCATCGGTGTTCGTAAAATTCTCCTTTATCACCATCATTCCGTTCTTCTTCAATGCCTTCGTACAACGGAAGAAAAACTCCACAATATCGCCGTCGGTCAGATGGCCCAGGACCCACTGGCACCAAATTACGTCGTACTGGCCATCCTCCGGGCGGAACTCCTGCAGCCCCACGTTGTACACAGTGCCCAATTTTCCACTAGGACGCAGATCACTTTCGGCCGTTGCGCAAAATTGTGCGTCCTGTTCCACAAGATCCACCCGTTCGAACAAGTTCATCAGCAGGTTCTTGCTGACCCGTCCGATCCCGGCACCACAATCCAAGGCCTGCACTCGCCCGGGTGCCGGCTTCAGTTTGAACAAGTTCTTCAAGAACTGATCCGATCCACGAGTGTCCGTGAAGGAAATGCTTCCGAAACCACCGAGCATCCCGTCCACTGTGGGGGAAATCGTGGACCAATACTTTTTCGCGTCCTGGTAATACTTGTCCTCGCGCTTGTCGGTGACGATGGATTCATCGTTTTGATTTCCATTGTTGCTTGATTTTTCCACTTCTCCGTTGGTTTGATTGGGGATCGAGGGTGTAATCTCTGTCGCGTTTTCCATTTCTTTGTGCTTGAACTCTTACAAAATAGATTTTATCTAATTTAGATCGATGCAGTCAGCACTAATTTCGAACGGAAAGGACTTGTGGAACAAAACTGAACTCCATGGCCGACTGGGTAATATCAACAAACTTGAAGCATGCTCCTGCTCGCGGTCGGCGAATTGTCAAACATAATGCTGGTGCCAAACTCTCAAGGCACTCAACATAAAGTGAGTGCCGAAGCTGAGCTCGTACACAGTCAGTGTTCCCAATTATTAGATATATTTTTACTTCAAGGTTGAGGTTTATTTTTTAACTCAAGCACAAAATCGAAATTAAATTTTTCACTATTTTTGAAAAATCTTCGGTAATTTTTGACAGATTTTTTATGTTATTTTATTTGGAAAGGATATTAGTTCCTTGTTCTTATGGTTGTACAGGCTTGTTATTTCCTCACACATTTTGCGCAAAGAGTAAACTTTACAGCTTATCAAATTTAGAAGAACGATTGCACAGCTTTATGAAAATACCTCGTAAAATACATTCACACCGAGGCAAACACAAAACGAAATGGAGAAAGAGTGGTGCGCTTGTATAAAGTTATAGCGAATTCGTTTATTAGACTGATCCAACCTGGATCGGGTATCAAGATTTGTCCTGTTTGTTTTCTGACGTCAGTTTGATCGTTTGTTTTTAAAACCCTAACGCAGGTTCGCGCAGGTTGAGGTTTACAATGAATAAAAGTTCGTGGTCTTAGTCTTAGTTTCGGTTTCGAACAGGTTCCATCCCCGACAATAAACGAATTCGCTATTACTTTCTTCATTGTGCTCTTTAAATGATAAGCTGTTGAATTTGCTCCCAATGGCGAATTGCGTATAGAAGAGTACAAAATATGATCGTTATTTAAATTGAAAAACCATTGGAATTAACAGTTTGCATTGGTTCTTTTTTTTTAGAAAGCTGTTAGCTTTCAAAACTGAAGTAATCAAACAGTGCTATGAAATGGTATTGTTGAACAATTTTTATTTTAAGAGAATGCGCTTTTAATATTACGAGTCGAGAGTGCAAGAAACACTTTTAAAACAAAACGTTTCATTTGAATATTTTCGAAACTTTTAATTTGAAAATGTATTATTTTTATTGCATTAATTTTTGTTATTTGTGTGTAGCAAAGAAACACATAAAAAAAACTACAAGGGACATCCCTATGGGGTTATACACAATGGTGACGTAGGACCTCGCGTAGGACTACGTGGTCTTATATAATAAATGTTATTTGTTAACTGCAGCAAGAGCTTGTGTTTTGTATAGGAATAGGAATTAGAGCGGGGTTCTCTGTATAAACAGTAGTAAAATCTTTAGTATGACGCGCTTGACATAGATGGGCCACAGCGACTCACGAAGAGCTACTGATTCCGATGTGGGATGCAGCTCGCTGCTTGCAGAACAGAGAACTGGAAAACATCACCACTCACCACGTGGTGATTGAATAAACATCGTTTGGTAAGACCGGATGGAATTCAGCTTTGAAATCTGTGTTAGGGAAACCGCTTTTCGCAGACAATCTGTGATAATATTAATTATCATAGCAACAGTTGCACATTCACGCAATTTTCAATACTGACATTTTGAAAAATGATAAAATCTTAAATTTAACAAATGCGTAGAAATATTTCTAATCGATTGGTGATAAAATTATTGAAATTGGTCCAGGGGCAGCTGAGTTATTAACGTTCAAAATCTTTCATAATTTTGTTACATGTTCCATTTTTGGTTTTCACAAAATGTACCCCCATATAGAAATCACAGACGTAGTCCTACGTCAAAAAGTTACAACCTGGATTCGAACAAAGGATTCTGTTGGATCCAACGGCACGCGTACCTAACCAGTTAAAGCCCAAGCACAATGACAGCGGAAAAGCCCGATTTGAGTAAGTATTATCTGTTTCTTTGGTAACAAAATACGCCGAAAACGACGCAGAAATCATCGCCATACAAATTCCTATGGCGACGATTTCTGCATCGTTTTCGGCGTGTTTTGTTACCAAAGAAACAGATAATATACTTGTCGGATTGAAAACGACTTCGATTAGGCATCCTTGATGCCATTTGTGACAACTGTCAAACTTGTCGTTTCTGTTCCGCCGTTTATAAATTCAGGCTCTTTAGATTTTCCTATGTTTCGAGGGGTGAATCGATTAGCTTGGGACCGAAGAGAGTACCAGAGCTGAGCCAAAAAGTTGAGCACGTTTCTTCGGGATCTTCTAGACTAGAATTCCAAACTCTCCCCTTTTAAAGGAGAATTCCAAGGTAGTTGTGAGTAGAATTACAAAGAAAGAAGAATAATCTAAAGGGAATTCTAAAAAGTATTCAATGATAACGGTGAGGATGTTCTGAGGAAAGTTTAAAAGGAATTCCAGGGAAATTTTCAAGTGAACTGAACTCCGAGCAAAAGACTTCATATCAAGAAGACTGGCAATTCTTCCATTTTGCCATACAAACGCTATGAGACCAGGTTCGCGTCATCTGCCGCTCGAAGGTAAATCGAGCTGAACATTGCATTAGGCCCTAAGTAACATTGATGAATTCTCTTCGTCGACTTTCTCTTTCGTTAATATCTTGAGCACATAACTGTTTCTTGTTGTGTTTGTCGTATTAGATGCTGCTTTTGTCGATCTGTGTGCCGAAAATACCTGAGAATATATTTACATTGCCGTGGGAATACAAATAGAAAGACGACGAAGAGAATCTGTCAATGTTACTTAGGACCTAATGCAATGTTCAGCTTGAAATGCTTTGAACGAACTTGATAGCAAAGATTACATCCTCAGAAGAATGGTTTGTGTATTTGCTCATTTTTCAATGCGTTGCTTCCACCTTCACTCAAGCGCAGCGCTACCAACAATCAATACGAAACTATCGATTTTAAATTGGCTCACTGCTTGACTAGCCTATTGGTCCCAAGCAAATCGATTAACGTATCCCATTCTAGTCGACATTCTAGTACTACACAATGTTTGTTTTGATTCGCTATGCAAGATGCAAGTTTGATAGATAAAATGAGAGGTTAGTGGCTTTTCTTAGAGTCGGTGTATAATGAGTCACGCCAAGAGAAAAACAGTTGAACTTGCATCACGGTTTTCGAAAGGTTCCGTTTCTTTTCACTTGGCAACAGAGGACTGCTACATCAACTTCAAATGACTTCTAGCGAGCAAAAAAAAAATAGCGGCTCATTATATCAGTGATTTTGTCCAATCATCTTAACAAAAATAGTAGAAATTCTCATTACTGATTGTTACCCAACGTATCCCATGACAATTTAATGCTCACTGCGTGTTTATGATCATTTCTTCGATTATATTTTATATTTTATTGCAATACCTTTCGTGGACCTTTCATAGCATCGTAATGTTTGTTTACTTTGCACGATACACGAAACGAAAATCAATTATTTTATTCATGTGTGTCACTTATACATTTTTGCCAAAACCTAAGCCTTATACATTCCATAAGACATACCACATAGGTCATATAAGAATGCATTAAAGGTATGTGTGACCGCTTATACATTTCATTTGACACATTATCTTCATTAACTTTTTGCAAGGCGTCTGCTTATAACTTGACTTATACATTTTATGAATAATCAGCAATAGAAATTTGCCAAAAGGTATAAGGAGATTTCTATCCGTGTAGGTAGCCGGTTTGACAGTTCAATAGGTAGACTTGGCTTCACTCTTGGCGTGACTCATTATACACCGACTCTAGATTTTCCTATGTTTCGAGGGGTACATCGATTAGCTTGAGACCGAATATAGTACCAGAGCTGGGCAAAAAAGTTGAGCACGTTTCTTCGGGACCTACAGGTTGCGTGACGAATTTTTGCAGTAAATGGCATATTTGAGAAAAAATACACCAGTTAGTTATTCTAGCAATGAATTTTGTGCGATTTATTTTCTTTCGCAACATATGGATGTTGTAAGTAAATTTATTCAAAAAATTGCCTTTCCTTTCGACGACTGTAGTTAGACGCTTCCGGAAACTGCAGTATGCACGTTTTAAAATGTTTCGATCCATAGATGTCATCACTTAGCTTTTAGCGACTTAAGAGCAACCGTAACGGTACGCTGCTAAACTCATTTTAGCAGCCCTCATCATAGCGCAGCTACCGTATCGGGGGTTGCCATACGCGTAACTAAAATAGCAGTCGGCTTCTCGGTGAGAAGCGTGTTACCAAATTTAGCAGCGCGGGAGAAAGGTTGCTATTCGTAGAAATGTCAAAATGCTCACTACCGGTACGGACTACGGCGAGAAAATTGATAACCGCGATAGCAGCGACCGGTGTGGAGATAAGTGGCTAAACTAAAATGAGAGCGCTGTGCGCTGTTAAAATAGTCACGCAAATGACAACGACCGTTACGGTTGCTCTAAGTGTGGTGTGAGGGGTTCTATTGGTATCCCGTTGGACGACGCCCTATACAAAATAATCCAACGGATTGATATCGGGACTGCTTGGGGGCCAAATTTCTTCCTCCCAAATTTACGAAATATTTTCCGTAAGCCATTTCTGTGCTTTATTGAGCAGGTGCTCCGTCTTATCACTTTCCCAAGCCTTTTTTAATATTATACACTGTTCTTTCAGACACATTTACCGACCGAATTATTTCTTTCATGCATACTCCGGCGCGCAACAAAGCGACAACGGCTGACAGATTGCTCTCTTGTTTCGACATCTTTACGTTTACTCAACATTGTTTGTTTAAATCTTACACCTAACAGTATAAACTATCCAGTGCTGCCAAATATATCTAAATCATGATGCACAAGCATGAGAAATTACTATTTGAAATTTACTGCAAAAATTCGTCACGCACCCTGTACTAGTCTTAGGCCGTTCGCAATGCTGAGTTTCAAAATTGTTTTAAACGACTTGACAATTCTATAATTTGAAACTGTCAAAAATAAAACTGCACCATGATCAGCGCAACGCACAGTTCTAAAACATGTTTGTAATCACCAAGTTCCATAAAATTTACTGTTCTCTATGAAGTTCAAAGAGTTTTTTTGTGAAGCTCTTCGAAACATCTTTAAATACATACAGAAATTTGAAACAGAGTTCCATTCGTGTTTCAAACTCGCTCAGAAATAAAACAGAATAGTCGAGCAGTTGCAAATCTGGTGCAAAGTAGTGCTCGAATAATGAAACTGCAACTCAGCATTGCGAGAGGTGCGTTTCTGTTCTAGTTTCAAATTGAAACAGTCCTTATAAAATACAACAGCATTGCGAACGGCCTAAAACATTACCACCTTCTGTTAACTACGCTGAACAGATGGCGGTAGTGTGTAAACGTCAAGCGCAAGGGAATTGACTATGCGCGTCACAAGTGGCGGTACTACCAACTACGATACTTGTAAATTTACCGTAAAATGCTTGTTCGATGAACAACTAGCGAAGGTTATGTCTGTTTGTCTGTGCTAATTAGGTTCAGTTTAGGTACGATGACTCTGCGAAAATTCTTGAGAAAAAATTCCAATTCCATCAAAATCCTAGAAAAAGCAAAAATAAGACTTGAGACTCGGGGGAAATTACTTTCATGACAATACATACCATGTTTGATCAACAACGATTTTGCAGACATTGTAAACGAAAAAGACTTCTTGACAGCAGCAAAGGCGCAACCATTCATTGGAGGTAAGTTTATGTTATTTTTATTGTTACTGTATACATTTTGACTCTTAGCGCTGCTCAAAGCGTATGCAAACAATCGTAAATATATTCATAAAACAAGCTAACATACGGCAATTAAAATTGATTCGGGAGTGTGATCGATTCAGCCATCCGTACAAGGCAAGTGAAATAAAAAGTTTACTAATTTACCGTTTAAATATAAAAAAAATTAACCACAGTTGCACTGTAAAGCACTCGTATGCACAAACGCGGGGAATCGGGACGCACCACTTTGCTCGTACCGTGAAAGCCTTTCTCGAATGCAGCAAGTCGTAGTACCTATAACACAATTTTGTTTGGTAATGATTTTCACGTTAGGCTTTCTAGACCGTTTCGAGTCGCCCCTGGCAGCACGAACAGTGCTGCACTCCACTTCCGTAGGGGATGTTCGCTTCCTTGATGTCGCTCAGCAACGATAGGATCCGGCCGGCGGTTTCAGTCGGTTTGATGTGCACCTTGGCCACTTCAGTGCCGTCCCCATTTTCACTGGGAATCGGCGAAGAGCTGATCG